>NW_005054298.1:8528041-8561967 GCF_000277835.1 Geospiza fortis | reverse complement strand
TGCTCCCCCAGCACAGGGGCTCTGTGCGCTCGTGAAATAAGCGGAAAACCGAGCCCTGCAGGTGAGTGGTCACAGAGTCACAGAATCAGCTTGGAAGAGATCTCCCTGCTCATCGAGTCCAGCCTGTGAGCGAACACCACCATGTCAGCCAGGCCCTGGCATTCTGTGCCGCCTTCAGCCTTTCCTTAAACACCTCCAGGGTCCGCTGCTTCGCCACATCCCTGGGTGGCCCGTTCCGATGTCTAATCACCCTGTCAGTGAAGAAATACCTGTTGATGTCCAACCTGAATCACCACTGGCGCTGCTCTGGTCTATGTACTGTGAAAAACACGTTCGCTCTCCTGTGAAAATTTAAAAAGTTTAATAAAAGACAATAGGCGCAGATAAATCAAAAGTTATTACAGCCGGGCCGGGTGTGTCTTGGCACTCAACCAAGAGCACACTTATATTTGGAGATACCCCTTAAATACTTTTCCCTTACATCAGCCTGTTGCATATTCATAGAGCCTTATCCAAAGTAAAATTTTCCCCAAACTAGTTTACGTGTTCCAAGAATTGTTTAGCACATCTCCTCCTTGGATCCATGTTTTTAGAGCACGTGTATTCCTTGGTTGCGGTTTTGGTCCTTTTTAAACATCACCTTCAGTTTTGGCCCCAGGCAACACCATCTTCAGACAGAGAGTGCTGATAGTTGGCACATTTGTAGCTGGTGTCCTAATCCTATGTTCATTGGATGTTATCCATCCAAGCAGGCATTTCAACACAAGCATACTTATATCAGCTATTTCACTACTATGTCTAAGTTTAATTAACAACAGAAATAAAAACTATATGTTTATAACAAATTTACTTTAACATCACACATGTAGAATCCATTTTAATATTTGCTAAAAGTCAATATGTATCTATAACAGTCCTCTTGTCCTGCCTGGCCCCTCTGGGCCTGCCTGTGCCACAGGGGCACAAAGGTAAAGCAGGCTGACTGGGAAAGGAGCTGCTGGGTGGTGGTGTGCAGGCTGTATCCATCACCAGTTCTTGGTCCTCCACGCTGGCTCCCAGCTTGTTAAACCTTCTGTGGCATTCCCAGAGAATGCCTGTGTGCATGGATCATCAGGGGTGGTGCCTCAAGCTCCACACTCACAAACACACACCATGTTTATCACTGGCATATCAGTATTCTGCGTGTCCTTGCTTTTATTAGCTGAAGAAATAAACCTTGTGAACACACAGAATTGGAAGCAATTACATTTACTCAGGCTGAAAATGTGGTTGCATTACTATGCTATTAAGGCTACTATAGCAGAAGTGTGTATAAATATTCAACATCTCTGCTCTCCCAATGTGTAAATTGTGTTGTTATTACCATGTTAAAATTTACGCTGAAACTCTGACAAACTTGAATTAAAAATATATTGTGAATATATTTATCAACCTGTCAAGAAAAACCCCAAACAAAAAGAGAAGGTTTTCCTGGCAGGAATTTGGAGACCTCGTCAATTCTTCTCATTGAAAATTAAAAATTATAAGGTCACTGTAATAGAACAGCTGAAGGAAGGAATATAAACTAAAAAGATAAAAGAGAAAGATGGAAAAACCTCAAAAAGATATGTGGCAACTACCAAATTAGGGCCAGAGCCATTGGCATACTTTCTTTTTAAGGTAATTTCTGGAAATTTTATGGATTAATTCTTACTCAACTGCTAGGCATGGGTACAGTATTTAAATAAGGAGGAATTATTCCAAGGTGTTTAGCAACAGGTAACATAAAAATCCCAGTCCCCCCTCAGTCCCATCCTTTGGTTTGAAGACACACAGATCAGCCAGCACTTCATTTTTTTCATGCAGAGGAAAATGAATACAGAAAGCTATCAGGGCCCATTCTTGCCAACTGAACCGTCGTGAAACTACAGGCAAGATTGCCTTATAAATAATTTTAGAAAATGCAACCACAAGGATTAAAAATTGCATAAATAATTAAAATTCTCATGGTCACAGAGCTCCAGCTTGTCACTCTTTAAAGACAAGAACAAGCTGTTTTGAGAGTCACGGTAGAACTGCAAGGGTTTGCAGCAGAGTATGCTCACCCAGCAGATGATGGATACATTTTCTGACTGACACTGGCTTTCTTTATTGAAACAGTGTGGGAAATCACTGAATATCTCTGTATCTGTCTGGTTGTTATGATAAAACTGGATTAATAAAAGGAGATTCTTCTTTGTCTAACCGACTGAAATGCTTCAAAGCCATGAGCTGCATTCATATATAATATTATCTTGTTACTTATATTTATAATCAAGATATCTTTCAGAGAGAAAAGTTAATTCCATTCAGTGAAACCATTTTTACCTTTTCCTCCCGTTTGACAGATAACTAACGTTCCTCAAACAATTCCAGGACATGGTTTTGGATATGGCTGAGGCCTTTGTGAAAGAAAACTGACAATCTTCTAGATTTCACCCCTATTTGGTGTAGAAATAATGCTAATGTCAATCAGAAAAGAAGAAAAAAAAAACCTGGCAAATGTGAGATAAATAAAAGCACAGTATATGTGGAAGAAACGACTCAAATCGTTAGCCAAGGAAGAGCTGCCTGGATGATGAATAATTAAAACATACATGTGGTTGTATTTGCAATCTTAATGCTTGAGGTGCTGTCCATATTGCATGAAGCATCACTGAAAATAACAAAAAGCTTGTTCTTCTAAATTATTTACAGAGTGAGTTGAAACACCAGGGTCTTACAGAAAACTCTGTACAAGACTGATAGGTTTAATAATGATGAACAAATACACACAAAACACAAGCTTTTGAGGAGTGGAGATCTTTGAGGGAGGAATTTTCAAATAAAGTAAAACAATGCTTGTTTGTTGCAGGAAGGAGAGAAAGTGAAGAAAATGAAGCTATTAAATGTGAGAGAAGTCACTCATCAATCAATCAATCAATCAATCAATCAAGTAGGTCTTTTCCAGTACCTGCCTAGGAAAACTGAGGCAAGTTCACACTCAGTGTAAGTCTGAAAGTCTCTTGCTACCACTACTAACAAGTTCTAGTGATGTAATTAAATATTAACCTAAGCATGAGTGAGCCCCAGCACAAACTAATGGTTAATTTTTCTCTGAGCTTTCAAAAAAGTTGTGTGGTCTTAACAAAGGAGCATTTCACAAGATAAGGAACTTTTTATAAGACAAGTAGGCCAAGAATATCAGCCATTATTGTTTGAGATTATTTTGGTAGTTCTCCTAGTCCCTGTAAATGTAGAATTAGGGAATAAAGCTAAAATTTGGCTAATGGAAAGCAAATTAACAGATTTTGTCTATCCACCTATCCTTCAATCTACATAGAGCCAACAGAAAAGAGCAGGTGGATAGCAATGAATATGTAGCTAAGAAAGCAACATACAGAAAACAGATTTTTTCTTTGTCAAAGTCAGGCTTAAGGGATGTCTTGACCACAGTAAAATATGATTGGAGGAAGCAGAAGTTTAATAGAGAACGTTTCAGTTGGATAGATAGAGATATAATGAGTAGGTTAAAATTGATATATTATGGACCCTGAACTGAGGTGTAATTGTAAATGAGGCTTCAAAATTATCTACACTAGATTTTCAATGTCTCACTCCAATTTCAATCATGCATAGTGAAAGCTGCAGCAGGACTTGCTGCATGAGAGACCTATGGTCTCAGTGGTTCACAAATCTTGCCACCACATTTTTACTTTCTGATGTCTTTGGAGTTAATGTGTCTATGAACAATGAATTTCTTCTTCATATTATGTAAATATAGAGCGGGAAAAATAACTTGGCTTTGGTCTGTTTGCCCACATTTAAGTGAAGGATTGTATGTAAAGCTCGTTAAATTCTCTTCATCCTGAGAAGTTCTCACCAGGATGAGATCAGAAGGATGTTGAGTAGGAGACGTCAGTAAGAGTGGAGCTGTTATGGCCTTTCTGGGCTGATGGCGGTGTCACACGCAGAGTGCTCAGACAGCCGGTGACACGGTGCTGGCGGCAGGTGACACTGCGCTGACGCAGGACTGGTGCAGGAGGCTTGACTGCCATGAGATGGCAGCACGGGCACATGAAAATTCGCTCTGCGCTGAACCTAAAAGAGACTTGGAATTTCCATGCGATAAATCCAGGCACATATTGGGTTAGGGAATACTAGGAGAATTCCACTGGTATTTCATAGAATCCTTGTCACAACTTGTCTTTTCAGGCAATCTTACTGACGAGAGTAATGTTTTATTAGTGGAAGTGTGTGAAAATAGTATTTTTTACCTAAAGCACTATTTATTTATTGCTCTACTAAATATAAAATCTACTGTGACATCAATCTGCTCTTTAAAACCACATAGACAACTTTCACAGTATGCAAGTTTAATAGGAGATCTAGAATCTGATGGGTTTAGGGGAAAAACAAACTAACAACAGATTAATATCTCAGATATTCATTTCGTTCTAAGTTATGAAAAGAAATGAAGCAATAGAGGAACAGTAAATGAAATATCTGAACAAAATTATCTCTAATTAGAGCATTTCTCCAAATTTCCCATGAGGCAAGTTTTGGAACTAGCAGTGAGAGTATTGAGGTCAAAGGTCAATGAAGTTGGTCCCGCCAAGGTTAAATCCTGTAACTTTTATAGTTTTAGGAGAAAATTCATAGATAAGAATGTTGTAAAATCTAAGAGACTTAAAAATAATATACTTGTGTTGCAAACAGCCTGCAGAGCTTTAACCACAAATTTCTGCTTGAAGCTTTAACTTCTGTTTGAGCTGTACCAGACCATTCAGGTGATCTCAGGGGCTCCTTCAAGCTGAATGGTTCTGTAATTCTGATTCAAAACCTTTTTCTTCTACTTTTTTTTTTTTTCTTCACATTCACTTTTGATTATCTCAGTGTGATCTATTGCCTTGCTCATATGCATGGCCTAACCTCATCTGAATTAAAGTTTTTGTCTGGGAAATAAAGCTGGCTATACTGATATAAAAGCAGTGCTATAACCAGTGCTCTGTTAATCCTCCTCATGATCCCACATAGAAATTATGGGACTATATATGTAAATGTGTACTCAGCTGGGCTAAATTGGATGAGTGAGAGGTCCTTTCTTAAGATCAGCAGTGAATCAATCACACCAATACCTCTAACTAGTCACATCAGCACTGTAACCTGGTTGTTTTCCACTGATAACAGAAATTCACAAATCCATTTTCCTCTCTCTATTGAATAGTTAAAAGAATTGAAGAAGTCACACATTTGAGTGCTGTGAGAAGGATGTAGGTACTTTTCTGAATCCATGGTGAAACCCATGACTGTATTTCCTGTGTTGTCAGCATTAAGTGATAAGCTTTTAAATTCTGGTTTCTTGAGGAAATGTGAGAAGACTGCAGTTTGCTTTCCATATGTATTGACTATCAATTGCCATTAGATCCAAACCCATTATCTGCCCTTTGGTTTTCTTAGTAACTGAAAACACATGTTGTAGTACTGACTTCCCCTCATGTTCTTGGGTTTCTTTGACAGAGACTGCCTGAATATGAGGTAGTGTGGAAAGATGCTGATGTTTCCTTTGACACAAGAAGTTTGTTTCACTCTTCTTCATTAGCCACACAAAATCAGAGTGAGTGAGGAATAGCAAGACAGAACCAGGATATTGGTTCAGCAATCAGACCTGGCTGCTGAGTGATGCTGGAAACAAGGGAAATGTTTTGTGATCACACTCACAGCAAAGGCAGAGCCCTGCAGAAACAGCTGCAGCAAACTGTTACATGAAGCCTACAGCTCTGTCCCTGTCTCTCCAGCTGTCTTCCCTAATGCTTAATTTGTTGTCAATTGTCTGGAAAGGAAAAAGCTATTACAAATATTCTTGCCTCATTGATCCTTGAAAGGAGATAGTCAAAGTAATTCCCTCATTCCTAAACAAATTTTTCCTCCTGACTTTTAGTGGTTACCTGGTTAAAACCTCAATCTCCTTTTTCAATACAAATATCAACACAAAATCACAATATACAGCATATTCATTCAGGACACCATGGAAGTATGAATAAACTTTCAACTCTGAGCAGGTTATATGCCAGGGTTAAAAACTTCAGCCACTCAGTTCTTTCAGTAAAATGTCCAATATTCCTTGCACTCTCAGATAAGTCTTCTGGGAGATTGAGTGCCTCCTACTTGTGAGCCGGTCCAGCTACAGGCAATATATCTCTCCCTTCCATCTGGATAAACACAAATTAAAAATGCATCACAGGAAAAATGCATCCTATTTGCCTTCATTTAAAGGAGGAAAAAATTTTCTGTAATCCAATATCATCCCCCAAAATAATTGTCTTTGGCTTGATCTAGGCTTTTTTTTTGAGGTGTGCTGTGATATGTGGGGAGCATCAGTGACATCAGAGACTGATTTGGTGGCCAAAGTACATATTTGTTGGGTACATTTAAAAAAGATTATAGCAAAAAAAACCTCCATAAATAAAGTGGAAGGATAAAGTGGAAGCACATAAATGATTATAAGTCATAAAAATACAGGTAAAATTAACAGTGTGAGTGCAGAAAGTAGCTAGTTCTGTAACATCTGGAAGGATGTTAATTTTGTAGGAGCTTGGCCTGGCTATAATTTTATATTTGTTACTGGACATTTAGTCATACATATTCTTTCTTTGGCAATGGGGATATGACTTGGAGGAGCAAGTGATCTGAGTATGAAAACCAGAAATCTTCAGGGCCAGAGGAAGCACAGCTGAAGAAATAATCTACCTTCCACTGTATAGAAACAGCTAATAGATCAGTATTCACCATCTCTTGTACTTATATTATCCATGTAGAATATTTATGGACATACAGGTGGAAGCAAATCATCCAAACTAAAAATGTAGTCAGTGTTAATACTGTAACTGTAGAATAAGAAGCTTATGGATATAAATTATCAATGTTAAACATATTTGCCCCAGAAGTGGGGAAGATATCTGTTGCTTTTTGATTTGAGACCTTTAGAGCTCTGGTGTGATGTCTTTTCATTCTGTCCAAGGCATTCTTCCTGATGTCTGGGGAACATCACTGTGGGCCACAGCAGTTGTACAACAGAGAGATTCAGATCTCTGGCATCAAACTTGAGATGTCAAAACAACGAAGGCAAGCCTAGAGGCCACCAGGTATCTTCTTCTGCCGCAAGGCTGGATCAGAGATATGTCTCTGCCCATCCTGCCAGGAACCTGCTCTTGAAGACCTCCAGCCTTTCCATGTGGCATTCCATGGCCTGCAGCCCTGAGGGCATCAGTGGCCTTAAGGGTTCTGCCCAGCCATCCTTGGAAGAGCTCTCATGCCTGCCCTTGGGCCAGGGACTTTTATTCAGCCCAGCCCAGGGCCATCAGTCCCTGCCCCAGCAATGCCGTAGGGTGCCAGGCTCAAGCCACAGCCACGCCTTGCTTGGCCATGTGCCTTCCTGATCCCAGTCTGCTGCTGGCTCTTGGCTTGGCCTTGCATCTGCTGCATCACCAGAATAATGCTGTCTGGAGCTGTCTGGAGCTGCCTCCCCTGGCCTGCCCTGATTCCTTGCTCGGGGCAGTAGGATGGGCCCTGGGTGGGGGTCTCTGCCCTGCCAGTTGTGGAACTGGACGTGGCTCCTGGCATCCACCACTGAGGGAGCAGCTGGTCCTTGTGTACTCGGAGTTACCATCCTACTGAGCAATCTGTTGCAATGCTTCACTGTGAAAAAGTTTGTCCTGCTCCTGTCTTAAATCTTCCCTGATGGATTCAAACTTACTGTTTTATTTTATATTCTTTCTGAACTTGGAGGGCATAGTTTCTTTTTCTTCTTTGCAGCAGTGTTTTGAAGATTTGAAGGTAATTGCTATGTTGTACTCCATATTCTGTGCTAAACATCCTGAAATTGCTCAATCCTGCCTATGTGTTGTGTTTCATAAACTTTAGTTACTCTCATCTGAAAACTTCAGCTGATACGCATCTTTCTTGAAATATAATGCCCAAAATGGGACAAAACACTTCAGCTGAGACCTTACCAATGCTAAGAATAACAGGAGGATTACATCATCTGTCTATAAATGTTACCCCTGTTTATATTTCTTAGTACAATGTTTTTCTCTTTTGCAACAGCAGAGTGTTGTCAACTAATGCTGAACTTGAATTTCATGATAGTTCTCAAAACTGTCTGCAACAGCATAAGAAATGCAGTTATTTATGTTGTGAATATTGCTGCTGAATTCTGACTCACTGTGGAATGTTGCACGTTCCTGTATTGAACAGCTACCTTTTTTTCCACAAGGCTTTTCTAATTTGTTAAAATACATTAAGGAAAGTTTTAATCTAGTTTTCATCCTCTAGGTCCTCAGGATTTGAAACTGCTTCCTTTAATCTACCTACATGTAGCAGCCAAAACACAATTCATATATCAAATATTCTCCCTTCCTATCAGGAGGTATTAATAATACAAACATTTCAATTACCATTTTGGTTCAATGTTAACATCACAGTACAATGAATCAGTTTTGTCAGAAGATGTTGTAAGAAAAATTCAGTGTATTACACTTTCTACACTGCTTGGTTATTCCAGGTTAGGCTTGCTGCTGCAGTGGATTGGCTTCAGAACATGGCAGTGGGGTTATGAGGAAACAGATTCACTGCAAACCTGGTCATTAAATGAACACACCTTTGTTGTGTAATTTACATACATATATATTATTCAGTAGTATTTTTGTAGGTTTGATAAATTCCTTGATGTAATGGAAAAAAAGAAAGGTACCAGACATGTCTGCCTGTGAAAATTATGAGCTTTGATTATCTTTCTAGGGAATTAGATAAGATCTAGGCCAGATACCACCATCCATTTAAAATGGAGTCTCAGCTGGGCCCTGTACAGTTGATGTAAATCCATAAAAGTCCCTGTTAATCAATACATTTACCTGAGCTAGGAAGCTGACCTGTGTTCTTGGTTTAGCCACTGGGAGCTTTCTGAATCTGAGCTTATCAGAGCTCCAAATATTTTTTTATTCCTTTTGGACCTTAACCTCAAACATTTGAAATTATTAGGGAATTTACCATTTATTTAATAGTAGGCATGTGATTATTTCCTTTATAAACCACATAATAGTGCTGAAAATGTAGCATTATCTGCTTCTTGAAACAATAAGGAAATGACTGAAAATAACATGTGTTAGATGTGTCTAGTTAGCACTGGGACTCCATCAAAGGATGCAAGTAATGGCTTGAAGGCAAAGTGTTGTCTTTACCTTAAATTATTCAGTAGAATTAAAAAGCATTAAATCATTGATATCATCATCATCTTCACCTTAATTATCTTCTCTGAGAAAAGCAATTATTGAAGTAAAATATACTTTAGTCACAGAAAAGCATTTATCCTCTAAGCACAGGTTCTCCTAAGCTGTTTTATGGGATGGGAATTATCCTTCAATTTTTCTCATCCAGCTCCATCACAATCTTTACCTGGAAAGTCTGGTTTTGATCTTCAATATCTCAGTATATCTCAGCTAAATCTCTCAAGCAATCATTTTCACTCCCACTTGTGGAACAGCCATGCAAATCTTTCAGTGATATCCTGCCCATCATATTTCCTGAAATATTTGGGCAAATAATTAAAAAATATTTCTCAGGATCTGTGTCATATCTCTTTTATGTAAAAAAACAAAATTAAAAAGTAAAAATCACTGCCTACTATTTTGCCAAAGCTGGTAATGAAAGTGACTGGAGATCTTTTCATATCTTATGACTCTTTGCTGTTTTATGAGAAATTAATTCAGTGGTCTCACTCTGCTTGCTAGTGAATATGTTAGCATAATTCGTGACTCCCACAGCAGAGAAGGCTGAAAATATAAAGACTTGAGAACAGTTTTTTCTTTTCTAATAGAAATTATTGTGATTACCCCTGAGGGATTAGCCCTGGCTTAAGCCAGGGAAGCTTGAACTATTGTGTCTGTGCTTCTCCATATGGTGAGACATAAAGGAGCCATATATGAGAACTTCTCTAAAGCTGCATTCTCTGTCCTAGCCCAACAGCCTAAATTGCCAATATTGACTTTAAACTCAGATGTTTTGCAATGGTGGTTATGGTTATATGATGGGACTGGCTGCCTTGTGAGCTCTGTATGCCTTGCCTCAGGTGAACCAGGGACCCTCAGGGCTGAATTAGGCTAACGTGACCCAATATATTGGTCATACAGGGGACAATCTGACGTCCAAAGACTGACCTGAATTTTGAGAAAAAATTGGATTTTTCCTCCCCTTATTTGACTTGTATCAGGATGTTGGATTTTCTCCCTTTCCTTTTCTTTAGTTTGTTTTCCAGGGCTTATAACTTATTCACAGCTTCATTTTCAGTTTCACTCTCAGAGATGAAACTGATGGCCCTGGTCTTTGTGTCTGTGTCACCACACATAAAGAAGCTTTCTGACTTGCAGTCAGTTGTTTCTGTGCTCAGTGTCTCCTACTGGATTCCTCACTTTCACTCATAACTAAAATCCCCTGTCTGAGTCCAGTAGTTCTCACCTCCCCTAGTTTATTTCCTGGTTTTTTGGGTTTTTTTTTTTGCCTTTTTCTTGCACCAAAATGTCATCTCTTGAGTTATGGTGGAGCTG
The DNA here is from genome assembly GCF_000277835.1 of Geospiza fortis. Classification (NCBI taxonomy): domain Eukaryota; kingdom Metazoa; phylum Chordata; class Aves; order Passeriformes; family Thraupidae; genus Geospiza; species Geospiza fortis. Next base: position 8,551,369 of record NW_005054298.1, on the reverse strand, counting down.
CCTTTACAAGGTTGAGCGCTGGTGTCTTGCTTCCTGTCCCACGTGGTCTCTTGCAGAGAGGAGTGTGACTTCTGCTCTCATGTTGTGAGCTTAGTGGGCACTTCAGGAGGTGTGGGATAGACATAGATTTATTTTTTGGATTGTGTTTCTGCACACGAACCACAGGATGAAACTGAAAAAAACTATTTACAGTCGTGAAATTTGTTAATCGACTTTCACTGTTCAATGTGATTAAGAGTGAAATGAATGGGGAAAAAAGATGTTATAATAATCTCCCACCTGATTACTAATAGGCAAAATAGCACTTGGAAAGTGTTATCTCAAAAAGAGTAAAACCAAAAAACATTTCTGGAGGTGAATCTGAAATTACTTCCAGAAGCTGGCAGTACTTGTTTATGTGACTTTAGTCTACAAATGAAATAGAAATGGTTATTTTATTTCTACATAAAAGTCTTTCTCCGTTCCTGATGTTTTTGTCTAAAATTGCATTCAGAGATATCTTTGAAGGTCAGAAAATGCTGGGGAGTTAGCCTGCTGTTTATGGAAGTGAAACTCCCTTCAAGCAGTTCTTCCACAGATGCCAAAGCTAAACAGTGTTGCTAAATTTTTGCTCATCAAAGCGTGAACTGGATATTGGGGTTAGCTAGCTGAAGTCAGCGCTGAGCTGGTTCAGGCTTGCTGAGGATTCTTGATGAAGTTCTCATGCTCAGCTATCTGTTCCCCTATGTAACTGTTTCAAGTTGTGATTAGGCTTCATATGTCCCAGAGAGATTTGTTACTAACCAATTAACACTAATAATATTACTTTCTCTTTCTTGTTGATGTCAGAGCTAGCTTTTGTACTTAAAAATTGTGGGAAGAGGATGGGCATCTTAATTACTGAGGGCTGGATCATGCTGCCTTGTAGGAAACTCTGTGGGAGGAATACAAAAGAAAGCAAGATTCCTCCATCAAAAAAAAGGAGTAGAAGGCCAGCTTCTTTTTCCCCCTGCACAGAAGACACAGAGAACACTGTTTCTAACACTTGTAAACAATCTGCAAGAGACAGGCATCAGCAGCACTTGGACTTCATGCTCTTCAGGTTGGCAAAACACTGCTTAAAGAAAAGGGCACAGGAACTTGGTATAAGTTAAAACCAGAATGCTGCTTTTATCTCTTTTATTGACTCCCCATAGCACCTGGGAAATGAACAGCTATCTCTGGGCTTCCTCACCTTCAGGATTTACAGAAACCATCTGAGAATCTTCTGATAACACTCACCCTGAATGTACACACATAATTGTTTTAATTTAGATATACATATTTGTTTTTAAACTTACTGCTATCTAAATTGGCTTCAACAGGCAGGTAATTTTAAATATATTTTGTGTGTTGTACTAGGTCAGAATATAATGATAAAACCATCATGTTTAATTCTGTTTCTCCTCTGAAGACATTTTGTGCAAATGCAATAGAACATAGGCGCATTAACTTTCTCTTGTGGATTGCTAAGAGCAGAAGTAAAGCTTGTGAAGAATGAATGAAATCAATTGGAGAAACTGCAAATGTAGATATTTAGTCCTTGAGAGAATTAGATGAAGCAATTTTTATTGGGGTTTGACCAAATAATAGGTGATTTTAGTTGTAATTCATATTTGCATGCTATTACTCCCTTCCATACATTCTTACTATGTACAATAGTTCATAAACCTTGTTTAATAGGAATGTCTTTAATTAACATCAAAAGAGAGAAGAATTCTTGGTTTAGCATAGCCTGGGCAATTTCATGCTAAAAACAAAAGATAATGATCTTGTTAAATTTAATGAGTGGATCCAGAGAGAGCTGTGTGGTGACCACATCACCACCGATGGAAGCAAGTCACAGGAGGTTACTATGCATGTGCACACTGTGGCTGTTCAGAAAACTCTGCCTGCACTCCTTCCTCCCCCAGTTTGCTCCTAGTTGCTCATCCTTTAATCCATGTTTTGATAAGAAGGTGAGCAGAGAAGAGAGGCTGATCCTTCATGGGTTGGAGCACCAGGATTATTTGACAAACAGAAAAATAAAAGCCAACAGCCCAGTCAGCTGGCAGGCTGTGTTTGCATCCAGGCTTTCAGAAAAAATGGAGTCCATGAGAGATGTGGAAGAACGACAGTGAAGAGGAGCTTGCTGGTTTTGTATCATCATATCCTTGTAGAGAGGGGAGACATGAATGTTTATAATTTCCCTAATTGTAGCCATAGCCAAGGGAAACAATAGCCTTGCACACCAGCCTTACATATATTGTCTGCTCTTGGACTGTAGCAGGATGCAGTATGTATGCAGGTGGAGGGGTTTGAATGCTGAATACATTTTGAAATTCACATATTTGTGTTCTCGTGTAAAGGATACATCTTTCATCAAGCCTGGGAGGTCAAAATCAATTATTTACTGTAAGTTCCTTGTTTGATCTTGGTTTTTCGACATTCAATCTGACAATCCAAGGACAGCAAAATTACGTAGGGTATGTCTTTCAGGCAGCAAATTTTTCATTCCCTAATTCTCTGGTGCAGGTGGGATGACATGGGAATGGCATGTGGCCATGGCTGAAGCAAAGTGTGCTGTCACTCATCCTAAATGACCCCTGAGCCTTTCCAGCCACCTGCTGCTCTGACACTTGGCAGGAAAAGAAAAAGGACAGTTATGACCTGGTTGTTGGATTTTCTTACTTCATGGCCCCTAGGCTTGCATGAGTGGCAGGAAGAAGCCTCTTCATCACAGTGTATTTGTATCCCATCAGTCGTTCCTCCACTCTGGTTCTCCTGTAAACTCCATGCTTCAAAGAGAAACAGAAAATAAAGCAGTCAGGGCAGTTTTCTCTCTCCTCTCTCCAAGACCCAGCCAGCATCCAGCAGAGAAGCTGCTATTCAGCTGCAGCAACAGGGAAGGAACACGGGCTTGCCCAGCCTTGGATGTACCATGCAGCTACTTCCATGCTTGCTGGAGAAGAGGAAGAAGAGGTATTGTGGGATGGGTTGCCAGCTACAGCAATAGCAACTGATCCCATCAAAAGCCTCCACTCTTCATCAGCTACATATTTTCTTAAGTCAAATTGGCACCATAGGAACTACAGGCCATCAGCAGGCAAAGGCACAGCATCTCTGACATGCTGGTCTGTAAACATGTTTGCTTTCTGGCCTTGGCTTTGAAAGTTTGGAATCAAAGAATGAAGGGTCACTGGGACATGGAAGAAGGAGGTTCATTGAACAAGCTGTGAGTAAAAGATGACATTCACACCAGTTCTGTGAATCCACCTCACACTTGCAACCTCTCCCTGCCCTTCAGTCTCTCCTTTCTTCTACCATGTGTGGATTTCTCACTCCCCACATCTGTATCCCTCCACATCAGGAAGGAGACTGCAGCATACTATTGCATCTGTCCAGATGTTTCCAGGAACAGAAGAGACCCATGTTCAGGCTGTGTGACAAAGGCCACTGGCAAATGTTACATTCCTGACTCCTTTTCTCTTATTGAGCATCTTGGTCAATCCCCAGCCCACCACCAAAACCTGCCAGTTTGGATAAACGTCTCCTGTGTTGGTCTATTTTAACCAGTCTATTTTGGCATTGCTGATGTAAAGAGACCAGAGAATTGCAAAGAGCAGTACATAATGAAAGAAGGAGGTGCTGTGTACATCTGTACATAATTTTAACTAAAACCAAAATTAGCAAAATATTTAAAGCATCTGAATTTTCCTTTGACTTTTAATTCCTTTGGCCCTTTACCACATAACTGGAACTCTCCTAATACTGCATCAGTATACTGTAAAGTGGAAAGTCCAAATCCATTTTATAGAATCCATACTGAAAATAAGAAAATAAGATTAAAGATGAAGTTTTTGACTTCTGGGCTTTATCAGTCTCTAGGAAAAAAATTTACATTTTCAGCTGCAGAGGAACTGGGCAGCCAGAGCACATAGATGAATTAAGATGAAAGCAATTGAGAAAGAAGAGGAGGGGGTGAATGAGGCAAAAAAGCATGGAGGAGCTATGAAAGGGTCAGATGGCTTGCTTGGAAAGTAAAAAAAAAAGGATCAAAGGGTAGAAAGCCAAGTAGCAGAAGAAAGAATTATAATTTTCAGGAAACTAGAATAGAGGAGTCTTCATGGTGCACAGTTGGAAAAGGAAACTGAAAGGTACTAAACCAAAAAGTTATAGTAAGATAGAACTTGTGGGGGAAACAGCAGAGAAGAGCAAATAAAAGTGTCTGCTAAATGGAGAAGCATTCTGTCATTTGTATCAAGGGATGGTGGCATAAGAACAGTAATAGCTTCAGCTGTTCAGGGAGAGGTGTTGGAAATCCTTTTGCAGTGGTGCAAAGAGAAATGTATTTTCCATATTATGTTCAGCTGAGGCCCTTCAGCAAGCTGGTGGAAGCAATTAGCACAGCTGATTGGTGCAGCATTCTTTGGATACTGCTCTACTTGGCCCCGTTTTGGCTAACACATGATACTTATAAACATTTCTTTTAAAGCATTAAGTTACAAATCAAGAAACTAATGAGAGACTTATAAATATGATCCTGCTTTTAAGGACAAGTCTGGTGGCAGAGGCTGAATAATGATCTTCATGTGGGAATGGACTGACCTTCAGGAAGGTTATCAGGTGGGAATTGGAGAAAATAAGAGACTTTTCTCATTTTCTGACTCGAGTCTTTTTTCTGTGTCAGCTTTTGTTGCAGTCTGTGTAGGTGGTGGAGAGATTTGAGCTCTTTATCATTGGAGCCTGCAGTGGAATCTATAATTTCCTTAGATTCTCTGTGCATTTATGCTGAAAATGATGCAGCAAAATCACTTGCTATGCATATGTTTTCTTTTGCTTACACCTTTTTTTTTCCTACTGTATTTTTAGAGTTATTTCTCTGTTTCCTACTATGTGGCTATCTTTTTTGAGGGCTTTATCCTCATATTGTGTTAAGAAATGATCAAGATTTTTAGCACCTCTTCTAGATTTGGCTTGAGCCAAAAACACAGTAAAGCAACATAGGGTGTCCTGCCTCAAATTTTTATGATGGAAAAAAGATAGACAGAAAAGTCAGGCATAGACACAGTGTTTTCCCTGGAGGTGGAGAAAAGAAAGATGGTGTCAAGAGAAAAAATGTATTGTTTTAAAAACCTCTTTTCACTAAATCCTAATTACTGGTGAGATTCCAGCCTGTTTTCAATAAACTGAATAACAATATTAACATTTGCAATTTTAGTGACATTAATGTAAATGGCAGAACACCTCCAGCTCACCCTTTCTCCTTACAGTTTTGTCTACTAACAAGGGAAATATGTATGGGTTGATACATCAGCAGAAAATATACTGAATTTAAATAGCAATAAAATGGAAGGAATTGATGTGCATATGCATTAGGTGTTATCCCCTTCCACTGGTAATTGTAATGATTTTTACCTGATGGGCATCTCAACAGATTGTCTTCTAATCTATAGAAGACTTGCATATACATGCATATCTGTGTGTAGCACAAAGGAAGTCAAAGAGAACAATATCACAAACCCCAAAAACTGAATTGGTTATTCAGTCTCACAAAAATAATAAGCAGACAAAATATTTAATGGGTATACATTGGCAGACTTTTAAAAAAATGTCCATTGCCTTGCAAAGAACCTGTTAACTTTCTCCTTTTGACCCTTTTTGTGCTCACCTCCAGCTGTCCTGTCTCAAATCATGAGGTCACCTATGCAGATGCATTAATGAACAAGAGTTCTGAAATGGGGCCTGCTTAAACAGAATTAGGGGTAAAAAAAGGTACATGGAAACTTGTCTCATTTTGTAGTGAGCTATTGCTGCTGTGGCAACTTTCTGTAGCATGTTGATGTAGGTGTGGCAAGTGAGGCTGAGCATGAAAAAGCCAAGGCTTCTCGTCCCCTTCTGGGTGGGAGAGAGCAGTAGCTGGTGAGTTTTAGCCCAAATGGAAGTGCTCTGCAGGAGGAATCTGGGGTTTAATCCTGTGGCATCAATGACGCCTTTGGTGCTGCCATCTCGCAATCAGGGCTTAAGCCTGAGACCTTACACCACAGTTTTGTGTACTGGGCATGACAGTTTGCAAATAGGATATGGTGTTTTCAACTCCCTGCTTTACAGTGAATTTTTCTGAAGCTCAGGTGTCTCTACTGCCCCACATTTTGTCCAGTATGATTCTTTCTTGCTCAGTTTCAAAACTCTACAGTTCAGACAGAATTTTCTTGCCCTTCCGTGCTGAGGGAGGAAAGAATTTCTGGGACAGTGGAGAGGACAAGTGGGGTTAAAGTGCCACTTTGTCTGTTTCCCAAATTAGCCACAAGGCCCAATTTAGTAAATGTCATTGTAAATTAACAAATTAGACTGACATCGTTCAGACTGATTCAGACAAATTAGATTGACATCATGCTATTTTAATGTAAATAAGGTTCAGAAACACTCTGGAGCTTTTCTTTGATAAATAAGAAGTAATGCAATATGAATGCAAACTTTTCAGTGAAAATAAAATAAAACCTTGCCTTTTGTGATCTTGAGGAGTATTGTAGTGAAAGTGCTGATTTGGGCACCTATCATAAATCCTTTAAGTTCAGAAAGCCTATTTCCTCCCTTTGCCTAAATGAGATGAAATCAAATAAGGTTCTTCTTAAAGTTTTGCATTATACGTAAATTACAATTCCCTGGAAAAAAGATCAGGGCTTGGAATGAGGCACAAGGGAAGAGGTAGACCAAGGTGGTGCCTGGGATGCCCCAGGTTGCTGTAGGGCTAGTGAGAGATGGAGGCAGTGCTGGGAAAGGAGCCCTGGGGTGCCCTGGAACAGAGCTGATGTAGCAGCAGAGAGAAAAACCACCTCAGTGGCCTTCAGTGCTAGCAAGGGAAGAGGCTGAAGTCTAATACTGACTTAATTATCAGACAGCTCTTGCTGTATAGCAGCTGGCTAATCAGGAAGGCTGCTAAATCACAGTTTTACTGTAGAGAAAGAGCTGATGTATTTGAACACAAAGTGAAACTAGAGAATTGTGTAATTATGTTGTTACAAAGCTGTACTTCTTTTGTTTGCCCTGTGTTATTTGTCACTTTTCCGTTTTGGATCATTGGAAAATGAGAGCCTGATTTCTCTTCTGGCCCTGGAAACATTCCTGCCCAAAGACCCTTTGTGTGAGTCGATCCTCAAGGGTCTGAGATGGGCTCCTCCCATGACCTACTGACCCTGGCAAAAGAAGCAGTGTCTTCTACTTCTCCTGTGAAGCAGCTTTTGCTGTACAAATAACAACATAATGACCATGGGAGGAAATGAGTTGGCAGTGAAAGTTGAAGGGAAACCACTGTTGATTAGTTTAGCAGCCAGAGCCTGTTTTATTCACCTTTTGCTTTGATAAAAGTGTTTGGATTCCTTACACCAAATAGAAGCATTATAAAGACAAGTTGTCAGTAGCATAACTCTGCCCACACCATGCAAGCAGCATTTATTATGTATATGGGGGAAAGCTGTGAAAACATAGATAATCTGCATATCCACAAGTTATGTACTGTGAGTTGAGTCTGCATCAAGCCTTTAAAGGATCTTCTCCTAAGGGAAAGCAAGGGAAGCAAGTATATGATGCCAATGAGGGATAAGTTCTTTATTGATTGAATTGAATTAGTTATTTAGTTTTACCCAGAGTCCATGAAAAGCTAGTAAAAATGTAAGCTTTGGATCAGGTTAAGTGAAGGGTAACAAATCCATGAAAAGACACAGCCTTGATACACCATAGCACTTATTAATTAAACCAGTCATAATGACTGAATCAGTGTCCTGAGCTTTACTCATACATCTGATCTGAAGATTTCTTTTCTTGTCACCAGAAGCTTCTTTGTGCCTGGAAATGCATTAAAATTACTGTTGGAGAACTATTTCTGGGTGATGAAAGGCTGTTGGTACCTCCCCAGCCGGCCGCAAAACTACAAATGTAGGATTCAGTCTTGCCACAGCATTGCAGTTTTGCAACTAGGATGATCAAACCTTAAAGTATAAGTAAAGCAAATAATAGAGCAAAACATTCAACATTTTAGATGAGATGGAATTACTGGTAAAAACCAGATATATTTTGGGGAAGGTATACCTCTTTTTAGGGAAAAGTATTTCAAAGGTCTAAAGGAAGAATTCTGCACCCAAAATCATATTTGCTGCTTCCCACTTACACCTGGTAAACTAATAAAAGCTATTTCTTGCCTTTGCACACCATATCTCTTTTTGTGATAGCAGTATGATTTAAGATGCAGGATCTTTGTAATTTATCCTTTTTAGTTCTGCTCATCTTCGGTGATGTGGAGCAGCTGGAGTAGCCTGTTGCTGCTCACCTCTAATCTACCATGGAAGAAATGTCAGGTGAGTTAATAAATTACAGTTGGAGAGAAGTTTTAGTAAAAGCTCATTGTTCTTCCATGTGTTCTGTCCTTTGTGCCCCAACACAAAGCAAGGAACAGCTGCAAGGTTTTGGTAAAAGCTTGAAGTGGGAGGTGCATTAAGGTAGTGAAAAGCCACATTGGCATTATATCTCACTTTTATTTTTTCTTGTCTTTAGATAAGGAATAATCAAAGTGGAAAGGAGGTACATGTAAAGAAGGAATTTCCTTCTTGTATCTTAATGTGTGTTTTCTCTTTACTTGAAATAAATGGCTTTTGTTAATTCAGTCGGTGGTTAAACATCTAGAACTTTCAAGTTAAATTTAAGACAATAATCCTTGTGTCAGAAAACAAACACACCTGAATATCAAATCTTTGTAGCCAGGTCATGAAAATAGTTTAGAAGCAAAAGTTTTGTAAGTAGTTCCAGGCTTGGCCAAGTCTTTCTTTCATACCAAAACCCCCTTTATTCTCTGTGGATGCTTTTCAGTTTAGCATATTCTGAAATGCACAACTTTTATTTTGTGACTTATTTCTTTCCTCCTCTAAAATGAAAAACTTTGGTGGAAGGAAAAAAATGTCACAATTGTATATGCTCATCAATCCCTGTGATTCCAATTATACATAGGCCAGGATAATTGTAGTTTAATTTCAAGGCTGGCTATACATTGAATTTTAAAATATGTTACTGACAAATGGTTTTAATTAGATTCAAGTGATGGTGCTGCTATTTTGGGTATTTTTCCATGAAGATTCAAAAGAAAAAAAAAGTCCTTTGGAACTTGAAAAGAAGTTTTTCTCACTAGAAAAAGCTGTCCTAAGAGTGGTCAGTGATGCAATAATGTCAAATTCAGAAATTCTTAGAAGTGATGTTGACTTTGTGTTCTCTTTTATTAACTCTGAAATCATAGGCTAATGACTCATATTCATATATTTGAAACTAATGCAGATTTATAGGGCTTCGAGCACATTGAGCCATATGCTTCCCCAAGCAGGGAGCCCAGAGTGAACAAGACACTTGGAAGACACTTCCCAAAGTGCCTGACATTGCCTTCTGGCACAAAAGAAAAAATCTCTTATGTTTAAATACAGTCACGATTTCAGATCCTTGCAGGCTGCAGAGCTCAGGGAGCTGATCCATCGCTCAGCAAAATCAGGCAGGATTTTACTATTGATTTTAATCAGTGATAAGTCAAGAAGAGGTTCTTTGTCCAAGCTGAAGAGTGGAGATTGTGTTAAAACTAATCAGTTGAGGAACCTTATCCTACAGAATTCAGATCAGCAGAAAATGGAACTTATCTCATTCCTTCTCTAAAAGTATTTTAGAGAAAGGATAGAAGGGAAATATTTAGGTGGGAACTTTGGAGGTGCATGAATATTTTCTGTCCTGTGGTCTTAGAAGTCTTTATCAAAGATTCTGCTGCCTATGCAAACACCAACCAAGTCCAGGGATTATGTTCTGGTATTTGCCTGCCAGCAGCCCCTCCTTGGCTGGACTCCCTTTGCTGCTGATTGCTTTGAGCCATAGCAGAGACTGAGAAAGAGAGAGGGCAATTTCATATTGCCTCCCAGCAGGAATCTTGTACTAAAAATCTAGTGGCTATACTCTCATTCTCCATTACTGTAATATTGCAGAAAAGATAGAAGAAGGTTTTTTTTTTTTTAATTACGAATCTCTGGTTGCAAAGGAATAAAGCTCTGAAAGAACAATTTGGTGCCAAGACAACTCCTCTCTGCCCTCTGCTCAATAGCAATCTAATTTTAGATGGTTTGGATGAAATTATGTTTGGCCTCTTTGGCCTTTGACAGAGAATCAGAGTTTGTTTGAAGACTTTTCGGGTGAGCCCAGCACCTTGCCACTGATTCCGTTCCGATGCTGAGCTGAGAAATGAGGCAGTTCTGGTAACGGAAGGCTTGTGTGATTCAATAATCTGCTTTCCCATACATGTATAATTCAGCCCCGTAAATCTCCTCATGAATCACCTTCTTGTTTATTTTCCACTCTCCCTGATTAATTTGCTGATTTCCTCAGTGCTGATGTTTATAATGGGAGGCTGTTCAGAAGGTCAAAATGCCTCTCACTGGGAAATTATTTCTTTTTTTCATTTGCCGCTAGGAAGCAAAAGTGTGATCAGTGGCAGAAAGATTTCCTCATGTGTTTATTTTTTAAGTTAAAACCTACAGATACCTTGCTGGTTTCGTGTATAGTGAAAAAACAAACAAAAAGAATAATATTTCTTTGGATATGATTTCTACTGCATTGCTTGGAAACATAATAATTTGATTAAGTCATTCTGAAAGCATGTTTTTTATTGATTTTTTTAAAATTAGTTGAAGTATTTTTAATGACTTGGACTGTATTGTATCACCTGTAATAAGAAATCATGAATATTTACAGTAGAGGGAGCAATAGCCCCATTACTGCACTATTTCTCTTTGGCTGTAGGTTGTGTTATAACTTTATATAGCAGATGTATAGAAAAACAACAATTATGGATATGTAATGATGTGTTCTTTTCTGTAGTAAAGTTTCCCTCATGATTCATATTAACTATTGAACTAGTACTTTCATTTTAAAAAGCAGAAAATTATGCTTATGAAGTTGTCTCACCATAAGCTGGATGAGTGCAACAGCAATACTATTTCAACCTGAAAGAGATTTCCTTTTTCAATTGCTACCTTAAAATTATGCTCTTATCAGAAAATTTTAAATTCTAATCAGCATATTTAGTACTTGAGATTTTTTTGGTTTTTTTTTTTTTTTTTTTGAGACCTGCTGAATGGTTTAAAACCTCTGAGTGTTTTGTGCTACCTGTGGTTAACAAGACCCTTCTGGTGTTGCTATGGAAATTGTGAGGTTACAGTATGCACATGCTGGATCTTCTCCACACTCAAATGGGAGTGGAAGAGGTGATGGTGGTTCAGTCTCTTTGTACAACTGCACTTCCCTGAAGCAGGACACAGGCAGAAAAATTACAAAATTATTTGGGTAAAGTCATCTTAATGCAGGATGTGTCTTTAAAACCTCTCTCTATTCAATGCAATGAGCCGTACAGGCTATTTCCAGTATCAGCCTTCCCTGATTGGACTTTTAACTGCAGGTCAAATAAAAATCAATGCCATTACTGGGCAGCCCATTTTCACTAATCCTTTGGGTGGTCACTTGAGAAAGATTTCTCCATTGTACAATGTATTTCCTTCAACTGAAGAGGCTCTTGAAAAGGAGGACGATGATGAGCTTGGCGCTGATGTGTCAGCTGAAGCTTTTGTGTGAGGCTGCAGTGGCTGCACATCAGTGTAGGGTTTGTGTTAGTGCCTCTCCAGATGCACAGATCTGGATGATGTAGCCAAGAACTGAAATGTGCCTAAATGCTGCTCTGGATTCCAGCTTCTGCCCCATCTTTACTTCTGCACTATTACAGGATGGATATTCCTCCTATATGGTTGGGATTTTTTTAAGAGATTGGCTCCTGCAACATGTGGTCTCTTATGAAGGGCAGAGATGTGACTTATCATGGAAAGTGATTCAGGCTGGAGGACTAATCTTAGGTGACAATGGAAGGGTAAGGAATTGGAGCTGAAAGAAAAACAAAAAAAGAAAATTTGATTTTTCTATCATAAAATTGAAGAAAAAAAGAAAGTCAGCAAATCAGGAATATTCCTATTTGGAAATTCTGAAATTTGGAAGACTGTTTTTCTTAAAATGTAATACTTTGGTTGAAATCCCCTAGTGAGTTCTGGTGTTCAGGCTACAAACTCTTTCAAACAAGGCACTGTCTGCAAATACAGTCTAGATAGTATGAGGAAAGATAAGATCTGGTCTTAGCATGTTCTACAGACATTAGTAAAAATGAGACTTTTTAGGGGGAAAAAAAAGTAGGAATAGAGGTTTCTTGTGGTCACTGACAATGAGTAAACATAGATATCAAGAGTGTTGTCTTTATGAAACCAGTCCTCTTACCAGAAATGTACTTACAGTCTCTTTGGAAGGTGATCAGAGGAAGGGGGGAAAAGAAGGCTTGTGGCTCAGATGATGCTCTTGCCATTCAAGATGAACTGTCAAAACATTGTCATTTATTGTCACTGACTCATTTAAAAAGCTGAATCACTAATGCATAAATGGCTCTTGTTCATAACATGATTTAAATGGAATACCTCTGATTTAGTTCAGTTTAATTTGGACATCATGCCATCTTTGCAGAATCGTGTTAGTGTCACTTCCATTTTCTTCCTGAAGGCTGCTCATCAACAATTCACAGCATCACCCTTTCATTTCATTTTGGCAGCCCAGTATTTCCTCCATGTGTGCACACTGAGAGTTTCATTCTGATCTAGACTCACAGAATGGTTTGGGTATCGTGACAGAACCATGGAAACATTGTTTTGTCTCCATAACGGTGTTATAATTACATCACAGTGTCTTGAAGCAATTAGTATTATAATAATATGTTACAAAGTGTGTGTGATGAGTGCATAGCAATCTGTGCTGCAGCTTTTGTTTGGTTTGTACTGAAGTTTGTTTTAGAGGCCTCCGAAGAGTGGTAGTTTGTTATAAATGTTTACACAATAATTAGCATTTGGGTACATGACAGCAAAAAAACCCTGATCTTCCTACCTTGTCATAAGTAATTGCCTTTTTCTGTGTTAACTCAGAAAGAATTGACGTATTAAAGCTATTTTTAACCACAAGGTTGACAATTTATGAACCAATTAACTCTCAATTTTCAATAGCGCTCCTTGAGCATGTCAGAACACTGTAAACTAGAACAAGGGTTCCTTGCCACTCGTGAAGAAAATAGTATCACTGTATCCATTTTACAGAAGTATAAAAGAGAGGCACAGAAATGTGAATTGCTTGAGGTTGCTTTGCAGACCCAGAGCAGAATTGTTAGAAGATCCAGAGATTCCTGTGTGTGTTGAGAATGTGTGTGCATGCACACATGCACACACTTGGGTGTGCAAACCACCCAGAGCCATCAAGTCCTTCTACTTACTGCTGACAACTGTCACATAATTCTTGAGTTTTACTGATCAAGTTCCAACTCTGTTTTTTTTATTCAGATAGTTTGTCTTTCATTAAGATTATACAGCAAAAGTTGGAAAAATAAGATTTCTAAAACCATGGGTAGAAAATTGCTAATTGCAAGGAAATAGAAAGCACTGCCCTAAAGAATCAGAAACTACAAGTAAGAGTCAAACTCTGCTGTTGTTCCCTGTTTGAAATCTTGAAATAAGGCTAATGACATTTTTTCTTCATCTGAGCATATTCCCAAAATGAATAAGGAAGTGACAGCCCTGGAACTTGAACTGTCTTTCCTCTGACTTCTATGACAATTATACTGGACTCTAAAGAAATGAGTGTCTTTGCTTGTGGGGTGAACTAAAAGCAACATCTGTTGGGTAGGCTCAGAGGGAGGTTTCTGTGACCTTTTCATGGATTGGTTTCTTCACGACTGACAAAATTTTGCAGAGGGAGATTCCTATTAGGTTGAAAGTTCAGAGCAGATTCTGAGTCAGTAGCTCCTCTGCCTGATGTTAGTGTCTAAAAATGTCCACCTACAGTGTTATGGACAAAACCATAGCACAGCAGGGGGGCAGCTCCATGCCTTGGCAAAGTGTGGCAGATGTAGTCATTTCTTTAGGGATTTTTGAAATTATTTTCATGGTCTTTGGCACTAAACATCTACAGAACTGTAGTGGGAATGGAGTGCCTAAGTCTACCAGGCTCTTGGCATAATCCCAGCATGGTGATGCTTTCCTTCTCTCCTCTTTTCCATTTCACCAATCTCCCTCTCCCAACCTGGGTTTACAGGAGATGGAAGAGCTCCTAGAAGGAATGTGAATGTGTCAGCAAGCAGTTTGTGGTGCTCTTCCTGGGAACAAGGAGGATTAAAGCAAACACAGCCATTGCTGGTGTAGTGGGGATGTTCAGCTCCCTTGCACTGGAGGGGTTGAAAGCTTTAGACTGTTTTAAGTACCTGTTCTGTTAGCACACCATAAACCACAGAAAGTGTTATTGGGCCTGGAACAACAAAGTATTGTGTCCCTGGTGGACATGGAAGCCCACCAAGCCTTTGTTTTCCTTGAGGATGTATGTTGGAGTATTTTGCTTTGTCTGATGCTTTCATGGTTGTGTTTCTTGCACTGCTGAATGTATCACAGCAAAATCCAATTCAATCTTAAGAATAATAACTTTGTATTTTGGAGAGTATACCTTTCAGTACACAACATAAAGATCTAGAAGATTAATTGAATAATGAGGTGGTGAAATCAAGCAAGAAAATATGGAGGACTGGGAGAATGTCTCGAAGGATTTAATAAATTGGATGATTGGGCAATATGATGGCAAATGAAATTCACAGAAGATAAACACACAACAATGCATTGGAGGAAATAATTGAAGCTGCTTCTGTGCACTGATGTATTCAGAATTAACTGCAACTTCTCAAGTGTAAGAACTTGGTGTTATTGAGGGTAGTGCAAGGTCCAAGAACTGATGCAGAAGGAATACTAAGGGACATCCTGGGACACATTAATACAAGGTGGAAGAATAATTTTCTGAACAACCCACTTTACTGAAAGCATGTAGAATGCAAACATGTTGATTTTTAATTCAAGTAAGAAATTGCTCCCAATTAAACTTCCTAGGATTAGTTCTGGTTATGTAATATAAATGTATGATGAGTTGTGCTGATAGTCGTACTTGAACCTGAGATTTTCAGCTATAAAAATATCTTATACTGATTAAACTGAAAGGCATTTGGATGAAACATTGTCTTTTTGATGCTTGGCTTTTAATTTCACCAGACTGGGGACATTACTTCAGTCCCACAATTAGTCAATAGTAGGCATAGGACACTCATGTACACTACTGATGAAAACTAAATGCTGCTGTTGGGCCAATGTTGCAGATACAAGGCATAGAAAAAGTATTCAGTCTAATAAGTTAGACAAGATGATAGTCATTGGTAAATAAAGAAAAGTAATTAGTATAGAACATTAATCTTCATTGCCAAAACTAGTTTTGTTTTCCTATATTTTAGAAAAATATATATATTAAAAAAAGAAGTGTGTGTGAAACTTTCCATTGACGGTGAGAGAATCAGCGTAAGTATGCATGTGTACCTACACATATATGAAAGGAACAGGAGGGATAGCCTTGGCAAGAGATTAAAATAAAAGGATTGAAATGCCATTACAGATAAACAAATATGAATTCATGAATTCCAAATTATATTTGATTGTGTGAATGATAATAATGACTATAGTGTTTATTTCTGTTGCCTAGGAAAACCGCATATGTTTGCAATATTGACATTTGAATCTTGAATTCATGTTGTGCTGCTCGATTTTATAACTGATGAAGAGATGTATCTTTGAAATAAAAGCTTCTCCTGGCAGAGCTTACAATCAGTTATTCTTTTGCACTTGTAGAACGTCAGACTTTGAGCAGGGGTGGCTGAGTTTTGGGTGTCACTCCTATGAGCAAAAGGACCGATGTGGCTGTTGCTTAGGGTGTGCTGGCATGGAGGAGAAGACAGAAGCTGCAAGGGGAATGTGTGTTCTTGGGCACCAAAGTGCCCTGCTAAAGCTCTCTACCATCTGCCATAAATGGGAATATGGAAATCGCCTCTATGCATAAGATCCACTTGGGCTTCTTGTAGGAGTAAAATTCACCCCAAAGTTGTGTGTTGTTCAGCTGCAGATCCAAGAGTATTTCACTGAACCGTAATGAATTTAGCCTTTACCTGAAGGCAGGAATATACTACAGCCCTGTTGAAGATAGGTTAATTATTATTTAGAGGGGTAATTATTCTCTGGAATGTCACAGTTCACAGCATAAAGAAACCTCGTATTTGAATCTAAGAATCCTTACTCCTAATCTTTGTTTCTAATACATACTTTTTTTGTTGGATCTTGGTAGCCAGATGGTCTGTGGCCTATAGCTCAGAGTTTTGGCAGCTCTGGAGCATGAGCTGTCTCATGATGGCTATGAATAAGGCAAGCTAGCATAGCATAGCATGGAATTGGTCTCTTCCAGATGTTCACCAGAGCTCAGGGAAGAGCTGACATGACACAATCAATGAAAGGAAGATGGTTGGTTCTTGTGTACAATTTCTAGGTTCATTATATCAGTCAGTGATAGAGAGTGCTTCTTTTTAGCAGATATCAGTGTTTCTAAACAGATCCAGATGACCACAGAGGGTTTACCCTTTGAAGGAAGGCAGTACTTCAGCTCCAGCAGCTGTGAGGCATTATGTTTTCAAAGATACTCAGAATCATGTGTGGTCCTAAAGAATTTATAGCACAGCCTTCCTGGAGGTCAATTTTGATACCAGCCTCTATCAGATTGACAGATGGGGCTGTAGAAGCACCTACCTTGAAGGCAGCTCTTCTGCCGAAAGTATGTCAGTCTTACCTGCTGTTATATAAATGACCTCCCTCTTAGAGCAAGTGTCACAGTGGTTTGGAACATATTGTTTTGAAAATAGTATCTGCAGATACTGTCTAGCCCCTTCTGCAGAACAGTATCATCTGTGACTTCCCATCTGGTTCCTAATTTTGTCTCCTTCTAAGCTGTCAGCACACCAGATCCTCACATTTCTGTATGAATCTTGGCCCCATCAGCACTGGAACTAAAAATACAGATATCAAAGTGGCAATATATATTGAAAAATCAAATTATACAGAGGTTCTTTCTTGAATGTTCTGCCACTGAAGCATTTCTTCTAGGGTGAAAAACATTAATTCTTGCAATTGTTGGAATGGGCACAAACCTCATCAGGAATCTTCAGTATGCCATATGTACATTATCATCCCTGACTCTCTAGATCTCCTTGGGAGCCATAGGAATCCATCCCTGACCTTTTAATGCATGAGATATATTAGATACTCTGAGCTAGATATGGTGGCAGTAGAGACCTACTTTTAAAGTTCAGAGCTAAGCTGGGGTTTGAACTGAGATCTGAAGTACCACTGCAGGTAGGTAAATACCAGGTCTGGAGTCACTGTGGAGAGGGAAGGAAGGCTAATCCTCAGCCCCTCACCCCCCAGGAGTTCTGGGAAGCACAAGGATGGGGCTGTGTGGGCACAGCTTCCTCCTTGTCTACTTATAAGTTTCTGGTTGCAGCCACATGTGGTTTTCCTGTATGCCCAGTATCCCAACACCTCCCCTCCATCACACTTGCCCGATGCAAGCAATACTGGGAGGAAGCTGGAGCTACTCTCCATCCTTGTGAATCTCTGTTTATAGGCAGAAGGGAAAGGAGACCTGCTATTAGTGGAAAAGAAAAAGCCAAAAAGAAAAATGAGAGAACATCTAGAACCTTTCCAGCTGTAGCTGCAAATGAGGCTGAAAATATATCTGGGGAAAGTGACAGAAGTGGAAGTGTGCTCAGCAAGGCTCTTAAAGCCCTCTGCAGAGAAGTGGTGACTTGAAAGCAGGGGGACACTGAGTAACTGAGCCCTGCTCCTGGTGTCAGGAGGAGTGATGGCTGCCTCTGTGGCTGCAAGAACTGCTGTGTGTCTGGAGGAGTGTGGGGGAAAACTCAAAGTCACTGCACAACTCCAATTCATCAGATTTGGTCTCAGAAATTATTGCATATTTTTGCTTATTACTTATTGAAAAAAAAAAAAAAACAAACCCTAAAAACCCACCAAAGCAACAAACCAAATCTAAATTGCCTCAAAAACCACTGAGAGGTATCTTCTGACAGTTCCTCGGGTAAGAATTTGTAGATAAGACTTGTTACATGAGCAATACTGGGATGTTTGCTTAATAGCAAAATAAAGTTTATTTGATTAAATTTATTAATTTGGATAATTAATAGAAAAAACATTCCACGTAGTGGGTGGGGTCTGGTATGAACATCACAATATACATTTTCAGTGTTACAGCTATTGCAAAGCACTAGGCTGGATAAACAGCTGCCAGTTACAGGGGCTGCTGGCAGGATTTTCAAGGACTGTACTTTGCAGTATGGAGTTCTAGGGGATTTTGAAAGGTTGTCACCTGATTCAATAGGAATGCATGACTCATTTGATGTGTTAGCTGATTAATTTTAAGTTTACTAGGGCTTTTGAGGAGAATCCAAAGATTAAACATTATAGCACATTTACAGAGCCAAACTTTAGTTTTCTAACTTTGTGGGAAAAAAAACCCAAAACCAAACCAGGCTCACATTGTTTTTGTTTTTGCATACACCACTACTAGTTTTATCACAGCAAGAAATTTCTTTCTCACACTAATTTGTACTGGTGAAATGGAAAACAGGTTAGTATTTATGTCCAACCATGTGTGAAATTAGTATCCTACAAGTGCATTGAAATGAATGCTTGTGGTAATAAGCTTGTGGTAATAAAGTAGTAGTCACTGTTTAATTTTAATTCATGCTTCACTTTAAAATTGGTTTTCTCAATAGCTACTATGTACATTTACATTCTTCCCAAAAACACTTCAATATTTAATACCTCCTTTTTCTGGTCTGGTTCTGTAACTCGTTCTGCACTGGTCAAAACTTGCCTGGGAGATTGCTTGGAATTTAGGAGCTACTGGTAAATAAGTACTACTCAGTATCACTAAGAATCTGGCAGAACTTCAGAATCAGGATTAAAAGTTTGCAGGAAACTCAGAATAAAACATTCCAGCTTAACAGTGCTTAAGACTGATGTTCTTTAAGTACATAAAAGTACAGCGTACACTTGGCCAGCACAAGGTTCACTTTTCAAGCCTGATGTACCAAATGGAACCTGGCTGAGGAATACCACTTTTGTGTTTAGATTTATTTATTTCATTAGTTAACAGAATCTGTGATCCACTAGCACTTATTAGCAACTTGTTTAACAAATTAATCCAAATAAGTTACCAAGGAGAAAAGAATTTGCAGTCACTGTTGGCTCTTCCAGATTTGTATCTGTAAGCTTAGCTAAGACTTGTGTCTTCTTGGATGCATCAGCTGTTCTGCTTGTTGCTAATTCAGTCTAAGCTTCTGTGGCCAGAGTGGCAAATGCAGTTCTGGAACTCATAGAGGAGACACATTTGTCTGACTGATGATACTAGTAAACCTTTGCACTGCCACCATGATAAAAATATTCTGTATTTTGTAAATTGTTTTGCTAATTGCTATTGCTTTCTTCTGAGTGATGTTTCTGTAGAGAAGTGATAGGTGCTCAGCTTTCTGTCCAAGTTTGGGGAAATTAGAATTTGTGTCAGCTCTGAAAGCAGGAGACTAGATGGTAACTGAGCAGCCATTCCCATTTCAGCTGTGATCCAGAGGGGGAATATAAAAAGAGTAGGGATGATACTGGGGCAAGGACTTTGGCATGGTATTAGAGCTTGCTCTATGCCTGCCCATACAGCTGTTCCACATCTGAGCAAACAGTAGAGCTAAGCCACGTGTGTGAGTATGAATGTGGGTGCTGCAAAGCCAACCTTCATGCGTGCGTGCTGTCTGTTGAGCCAGAAATAATCTTTGGCATATATATGGGCATTTGAGTTTAAGCATATTAAGCATGTCTTCTGCCTCCTCCATCCTGCCCTGGAGGCTTCTCTGAACACCCTGTCTCCAGGGACTTGCAGATTTTCCCTTGCAGGATCCCTGATAGTCTAGAATACAGATGGAAATTTCCACCCCACTGGTCCCATATAAGAGCATAGTAATTTCAAGTCTAATACCTAGACATAGGCCTAAACAGGTGTGAGAAATTCTTCTCACATACCCAGAATGTAGCTGTAAATAACTTATTAACAAGGCAGCCTTAGGTGCCTTTGAGACTTAGATTTTCCTTCTCTACCATTCAGGTTTTCTGTGCATTCCACCTCCTAAAACACTCTGTATTTAGACATTGCTATGTCACTGAATGGGAGGGACTTCTGCACAAGCAACAGTCTCTGCAGCACCTTACAGACTGCAGCTCATCTGCTGAGTCTGGCAAATTGGTTTTTCTCCCTGTCCCTTTTGAATGACAACTCTTGACCCATGTACTGTCTTTTGTAGCACTGGACTCTTGAGCCTCTGTCCTGGACACAGCTTTGCATGTGCCTTCTTAGAGTCCTGCTCTGATTCCAGCAGTGCAGCTGTCCTGGAGCCATCAAATATATTTCTCCTGTCTTGGAAAGATGAATTTTGCTTATTTCTTGTTCATATTCTTTTCCCTCCTCCCATCCTGTAGCATGCAAACTCATGGGATTTAGCTAAAAATGTTTCATCTGAGATACCACCTATTGCCATCCCATTGGAAAACTTGACTGTAGCAAAGGCCTTAAATCAAAAGCCTGTGTGACACTTTCTGATCTTTGAGCAGCTTTAGGGGCTGTCAGAAAGAAAACCAGTCATACCTAGTTAAATGAAGTTGTTTGGTAAGGATTGAGGTATTTGTCAAGTAGAGCCATGCAAAAGATTAAAGCAATGTCTGTCAGTGAAACTACTGTATTTTGGCTTACGTAATTCTACAGGGCTTTTTTCCCATGTTTGGCTTTTCAAGGAAACTGTAGGTGCCTTCAGCATTATATCTAAAAAGGGAATTATACATTGCAGATAGTATTTCATTCTATATTTAACAGCTCTTCTTTGAACAACAAAAACTGTAAACTCATTGCTGGGACTTGAACTGAAGTCATGGTGGTTCCTAGTTGTTAATGATATTTTACAGTGACAGCCCTGTTCTGCTTGCAATGTTAAGAAAAACAGTAGCTCACTCAGTGTCTGGGTTTCCACTAAAGTTTACTGATATTGGACTGTAGTACTGCCCATCCTGCAGTGCCATGGTGTGTGCATATGAAAAGTGTGTGCAAAATGTGACAGCAGGACTGCTGCTTTAATGCTTTAACTCTAAAATCAACCAGGTTGTACCAAATCCTGAGTGGATTTGAAGCTTCATGAGGAAACCACAATCTTCCCAGCTGCCAAGCTCACACTCCTGAAAGTATCTGTATGTAAGATTCCTGGAGAGCAAATTTGCTCTGTGTTCGTGAATATTCAGAAATGAGATCTTGAGATGGGATCCAAAATGGTGCAGCTTGTTTAAGCCTGGAAGAGGGAAGGCTTTTCTACACTGTGCTGTGATGTGGAAGGGGTAAATGGTCACTGAAGAAAGTCTGTTGCTTGAAAAACTGGTTTTTCTCATGTCCTTGTACTGTGGTAGTGCCCTACTGATGGCACACCTGATAGGGAGGTGCTTCTGGCATCCTGGAGGTCCTAAGGAGAGGAGCCAGAGGCTGCACATGGGTCTGTAATGAGCTTTGGCAGCCTGCATGTAGACTTTGTTTTGATACTTCCTGCAGATAGTTGTGAAATTACCTTTTTTAATCCATAAACAGAAAAAGACAAATGGCTTCAGTTAAAACCAGCTGAAGGTAGGCATGGGAAATGGCACTACATGAGATATCAGAAGGGAGGGAATGAAGAAATGAAATGCTAGGTGGATCTCTGTAGGATGTTTGCTCTTATTTCTGAGTCCCTGGGCATGACATATTCTGTTTCAATTGGAGTAGTAAACAGTAAGGTCAGAGGAGATGTGACTTGAGATCTCTGTGCTCATCCTGCCTGGTCAGTACCATTTTGACAGTTAAATTTCTGCAGGGAAATTTTCAGTATTTTTATCAAGTGCAATATACATCCAAATCCAGCCTTCCCTTATGGTCTATTGAGAAGAGATCAGGTGGAGGAAATCCATGCTCCTCTGGCATCTAAAATAACCTGGAACAGCAAATGTTCTGCTAACCTCAACTGCTAAACTACCTGCGGATTGAGAACTGATCCAAACACTGTCACTTAGAACCAGTTGGCTCTGACACTTCTGCTAGACAAAGTATTTTTTTCCTTAAGATGCACTAGACAGACTGATACCTCTTTTGAAGTGCTGCAGTGCTTCCCTCCATGCTGGAGGTTTGGAGAGGTTTTGTCCTCAAGTCCCTTAAACATCAGAGATTTTCAGTGGCAAATGAGTGATGATTAGGCATTACCCCTAAAGGATAAAGGCAGTGAGGCCACGGGGATGTTCTGGCTAAAAGACTGCTGTTCTTGATAGTGATGGATGGGATTCTGCAGCAAGAATGGGTTATCCAAGGGTAATACAGCCAGAGGGGTCATCACACCAACAGTTGCTTTTTAAGTCTAATGGTAGAGGAAGCAAAGATGAACAACTGTGAGATGTGAGAGTAACATTCCTGTTTTACAGCGGTGGTTAGGTGAAAAAGCAACATTTTTCCTTAAGCTCATTTTGGAGCTGTTATGCGATCATAGAAGAATGAGGAGCTGGGGAAACTTCAAATAGGTGAACAGGAGAAGAAAGTGCCCAAATGGCAAACATCTGTCTTCGTCTATATCTGCCTGTCTGTGCTTGAAATCTTGATAGCTGGGCTCAGGGAAGAACATTTAACTCAGCAGCTAACAAAGTACAAACAAGTATTCCTCACAGCCCTCCTTTTGAGACAATTATTGTCCCAAATCACAAATATTGGAGCTACAGTAGAGAATCCAAAATCATTTAGCGAGCAGAATCAATGTCTGAGCTGGGACCAGGATCCTGGCTTTCCAAACTCCTTTTTGGCTCTCAAGTCACTGAGGACTGTAAAGAATAAAATATGAAGGCGTACCTGCAACAACGTGCAGTTTCGCTGATCGTTTCCAAAGCAATCGTGCCCAACAGCTCCTGAACATAAAAAAAACCCTAACCCCTCCACCCAACCCCAAAACAAAGAACAATTTTTTGTGTCCGTATAACCCCATCAGCGCTCACTTTCGCCCCCCGAGTACCTGCCCGTCTAACAGCCGAGCGCCGCGCCGTGCCCCCGCGGCTGTTCATCAGAGGGGAGGCATGGCAGCGGTGCAGCCCGGGGATGCACAGCGATACGCCTGCGGAGTTTACAGGGGTAGGGAATAAAACAAAAATTCCCTCCGGAGCCCCGCGGGGCGTCCGTGCCCGCACCTGCGCCCGGCGCGCCCCGCCCGGAGCGGCC
>NW_005054298.1:8451872-8527098 GCF_000277835.1 Geospiza fortis | reverse complement strand
TGTTTGGAAGCGAAGCTGGCTGCCTGCCCCGCTCCAGCCGGGCGAAGCGCCGGGCGCTACCCCTGCCGCCCTCGGGTGGGCAGTGAGGGAGCGCAGAGGCGCCCTGGGCAGCGCTCGCCCGCAGCCGGCCGGTGATGCTGACCGCGCGGAGACGGCTCGCTAAGTAGCTTAGGGCTGGGTGAGAGCCCTGTGTTTCACTCAACAGATTCAGAGGATGCTGAAGTGCAGCCAAAGTGTAGCTGGACTACAACAGAGCGTAGGGAGCCTTTGCTAATGAAGCAGTGGTTAATTAAATTTTGTGGGCAATAGGTACTCCTTTGTGAGGTGGTGTTTGTGTGGGAGCCCCCAGCTCTGAAATATGGCTTTGCACAGGATAAGCATCTCAGCTGAAGCAACTTGTGGTCTGCATGACACACCCCCCTCTTCTCCCTTGCTCCCTTCCCCATCAAAATCTTAAGAAAGTTTTATAGTCTTGGTAGATTTTTAATTAAAAATTGTAAAGGATTAAGTACTTGTTTCATAAGGGGATTGACCCTTTTGGACTAGGACTGACAGTGCTACAGCTGTTTGTCAAGACTGCTTTTCAGCTGTTTTCCTTCTTCTACCTGCTCATTAGCTACACACAATGCTTTGAGCTCCAGTTACAAAAAAGCGATTATGTAATCACCAAAACTTTAAAGAAGTAAAATCCTGGAGGCCTGCAGCAGCTCCCTGCTATGGTAGACTGCACCCCATTTATGTGAAAACCCTTTGATCTAGAGGATAAGTATAATAAGGTCTGGCTGTGTGTATCTTATGATCCACAAGTCATTAAGCCATAGGATATTTGCCTGTTGATAGCCTACCTGGTTACAAGATAATTTCCAAAGTCTCAACAATGACAGATTTGTTGGAAAAAATAAAAGAAAAACAACCCACCAATTTTCCTTTTAAGAGGAATGTGTTAATTAAGGTTCCTCCCTGCCTTTTCACTCTCTCCCCTCCTTCACCCAAAGCTGAATCATTTCTCTGTGACACTGCCTTCTCAACGTAAGCACGTTACCAGAATTGAATTTGGAGAGCATCAAATCTGTCTAGCTTATATAAAAAAGTATTCCTAAATGAGGGGAAAGCACAGGGAGCCATGTGGCTAGACATTTCTCCCAAGCTGCCTCCTTCACCTTAAATTTCACCTGTAGATCTGTGAACACACTTGTAACCTGCATTATACATTTAGCCCAGAGATTTCAGAGAGTCTCCTAAGACTTCTGCTTCTTGAGGAAACAAAACGACAGGAACCTGGGCTTGGAAGAGATGCCCAGGTCCTATCGTTGCACTGAACCATGAATGCATAGGCCATCCTTGATGGTTGTCTGCTTCACCTTAAGCTTCAACAAAGAGATCTTGTTCCTGTACCATTATGTAGCATCTTGTGTCCAAAATGATGATGTAGAAAAAAATCCCAGACTATTAGTAATTAATTTTGGCTCTGTGCTGGCAACATCCCTGAGAAATGGGAAAAGCATGAGCACAGGTATGACTTGTGTGAAATGACAGTGTTTGTTCTCTGAGTGTTTTGTGGCCCCTTTACTTGTAGGTTTGTGCACTGCTGTTGTGCTGTGTGAAGTTGGGTTCAATGGATGCTGGAGAGAACAGCTGATGTGGGGCTTGGGAGAACAATCATAGCCAGGATACAAGTCACTCCCACACCTCTCAGGCTGACACTAGTGATCCTGTCTGAGTAGGGACTGTCAGATGTGGTCTGATGGGTGATAGCTACAGAGACCTGCATTGACTTAGCATTTGTTATCCCTTGATGCTAGAATTTTTTGTTTCTATGCCTTGTCCTGATTTGTGATCTGGATTTGTCAAGCATAACAATTGTCTTACAGGCTCACATCAAATAAAAAAATGAGTGTATATGGTTTAGGGATTAGCTGCTTTGATAACCCAGGCTTATACTGAACAGCCTAAACTCTTCCCAAATTCACAGTTACCACATGGAAAAGCATGAACTCATAATTTGTTAAAAAAACAGAGTCGAAACAACTAGAGCTCTCCCGAGGCTTTTAGCAACCAGCTGGGCTTTGCACTGAGCCGGGAGGATCGATAGGCTGCTCCCTGGTACCGGCAGAGGAGGCTGATGCTGCGAGTGGCGCCGCTCACAGAGCAGCTCCCGCAGCAGCACCCAAACACTCGAGGTGCCCATCACTTATCAGCGAGGACCCCTGAGATAGCAGGTTTCTGAGCTGTACCTGGAAAGGCAAACGGAAGAAATTAACGTGAAGTAATAAAGGAAGGTCTGTTCTGGTGCTTACACTGATGAGAACTAGGGATAACTTTTAGAGAAGAGGGTGGATTTAACAACTGTGTAGTTGATGCTGGCAGTCAGTTAAAACCTCCCTGGAGTCAGGCAGGAAAGGGACTATGCTAATTTTCACCATCTGATACGTGCAGTAAGAAATTCAGGAATACTCTTTTAGAGAATCAATCCCATGTAATTGGGTTAAAAACTACCAGGCAGAGGGACATGAAGGGCAGAAATTACTACTGCCATCTCCAGCTCTGATTTCTAGGATAACACCATCTGCTGAATTGTAGCAGCAATTTCTGCACGATATCTATCACTTCTTTTACTTTTGAGTAAAAACCCAAATCTATGCCTAGGTATGCCTTACCAAGTTTCTTAAGTAGTTTTTTTTTTTTTTTTGACAGGTAAAATATGACCAGGTTCTCTGGAATTCTTAATAGTCTGCATTAAATGTGTACTGAAACTTTTTTTTATTGTGTAGAATAGAATCCAAATACTTACAGTTTCAAACATAAATGAAGTCACTTTTAAAGTCTACAAATAAGAGATATCCCTTGAATACAGACACACAGAGAAAGCTTTAACTTCCTGCTTAAGGTGCAGTAATTTCTGCAGTGTGTTTTGGACACAGGGATGACCAAATTTTAAATATTTATAGAGGTCAGTGACAGAACAATTTAGCAAGCTACCAATTACTAACAGAAGTAATCATCAATATTTCTCATGCGCTAGCAGGTACTGTTTTATTTTCTAATTTATTTTTCTGGCACTTATGTATACATAACATTGATTGTATCTGATGTGAAGATGCCAACTTTGTCATTGATACTTGCTGTGAGTGAGGTGAAAATTGACGTTATTCCATCTCCTTTGGATGCGATGAATTATTCTGTTTGCTCTCTGCTTTTCAGCTAGCTATACTTCTAATGTTGTTCATTTGTGCACAAGTGACTGGCAGTTCTGCTGTTAAATAACTTTAAAATGATTGGCATTGGCCAGGCTGTTTGATCAAAAGATGTGCTTGAAATGATGTCAGCAGAGAAGTGCTCCTTGAGGCTGATGGACTCAAGTGTCTCCTTGTAGAGCAGGTAAATTGATTCAATTGAGTTGTCACTGGGATGAGGTGTTTGTGTGATGCCTGGCTTCCTTACCTTGAGACTTTATAGTTCCTAAGGCCTTGTCTGGTAATGTGTGCTGTTAAAGAAGGCTCCATTGCAGAAAAGACTGTCTGGTCTGTCCTACCATTTGGAAAGCTCTTGTGTTCTTTGAGACGTTGATTTTAATCAAAATCTGTACCATTCTCTGGAGGCTTTGACCTCTGACCCTGTCAGGAATATGAGTTTTGTTGTTTTCTTTCTTTAATGTCTAATGTAGGTGGTTTTTATTTTTTCATGTGATTGACATAGGGGAGGAGGTGCTGTTTTACTACAGGTGGGAACCCAGGTCCCCCCAAACCTCCCCAGTGTATGGGGAAGGCTGTGTGGCTCTGCCCTGTGTTTGTCCCATCTCCTCCACCTCAGACTGAGGCAGGTCTGCTATTTCAGGGCTTTTCATGTAGACATGGGAAAGGACACTTAGGTGATTCAAGAGGTGTTGGTGGGAATGACTGTCCTCTTCCCTCTCTTGCCATGCAGATGCTGCCAAGAAATGGGGCAGAAACTGCTGGATTGTGGGGTCTTGTGTCAAAAAAGAAGGACCTGTTTTTGTCTGATGCTTGAAGGGAGCAATTTAAATGAATGATTTATGTTCAGAGGAGCATTTATTTCCCATACTGCTTCCTTCCTTCTCACATAGAAGTATGTACAGGGCAACAGGGATGATATCTGATAGTTATTTACAATGTGTTTATTCTGGATGAGATTGCATTTTGGTATAGGCCAGTAGAAAGATACTTATTTTTTATTTACTTAATTTGATATTAATTCAATTAATGTTGAACATGATTACTTCCAGAGTTGCCTACACTGTGTTTTTGGATTGAAACTCTGAAAGAAGAAACGTATAATCCTGTAGTCATCACAAAAGAGAAACCGTCCTGGTGCATGTGTAGACCCTTTTACATGTGGACTTAGATGGCCTTGTGAGTCTTGGAATGGTGACTGGCTTGGATACAAGAGAGCATCCAATTTGGCCAGGCAAATATAACTATCACTCTTTCCTACCACCTGCTTCTCATACTGTATTTTATCGAGTCTCATAATAATAACCTGCTGGGGAAACATGAGGTTTGAAAAATGGGAGCGGCTTTGATGGGTTTGGTGGGTTTTCTTTGCTGTAATTTCCAGGCACACCCCCACGTTAAGAGCCTTTTAGGGAGTCCTCTGGCTGCACAGGTGCTCTGGGCCTCTTGAAGGTTGGGAGTGAAGTATTCTGTTGTTTCAGCTGCTGTGACCTTATGGTCTCTGGAAAGGCTGATTATGGATGTAGAGCAGCTTTATTGCTCCACGGTGACATGTACCATACAGTACCCAGTGGTATTTTAAGTACTTCATAGTTACATCAAAGAAAATACTTAGGGAGTATTAGGCCTTATAAACCCATAGTGCTGTGCCTTTTACAGCTGGAACTTAAAGTTATGAAACGACTTAGAGGTATTTGTGCTTTTGTTTGATTTGGACTGGTGTCCTGCTTTTAATATTTCTTTGGATAAACAACTCCTGTTTTACAGCCTTGCATGGCTCACACACCCTGTGTTTGACTGAAGGGACTCTGCCACTTGGGGAATTTTGCCTAGAGAATCTGGCAAGAATAACAGGGAATATTCCAATACATGTTTTACAAAAGAGAGCTGGATATGAAAAGAGAAGTCAAATATGATTGCCTGAATGGAGAGCCTTAAAGTGTAAAGGACTGTAAAAAAAATAAGTCATAATATTTTGAATTATTTCTTTCCCACTTGCTTCTAGGATGGATTGTGTTACTGCTGTACAGGTCCAGAGAACTTCAGAGGAATTGCTTGGGAGTTTTCACAGATGTAACTGAAAACAGAACTTGGCCCAGGCACTGCAATGGCAGTCGTAAATCTAGGTTTAAGTCAGTCACCTGTGTGATATGTGGCCTGCAGTGTGTTGAAATAGGATTTAGAGCATTTTTTGCTAGGAATGGAGTAACATTTCGGCAAAATATCTAAGTTTTCATGTTGTATTTCATATTTGATTCAGAATGATCCTCGTGTTTGAATCCAGGGCAAAGACTTACCTCTGTTTATAAGTCATTGTGAAAGTCATTAACCTATGTGGTTACTGTGGATTCACATTAGTTTCAGCTGGTTTTAATTTATTTTATTTTGAACTATTCAGTGAACATTCAAAGTGATATATTGAAACTATGTATGTTCACTGCTGAAGTGTTAAATATCATTTAAAACATTTGTTGAAGTTTAAGTAATTTCTGTTACTTAATCAAAGGCTTAGAAGATAATTCTGTTTCTGCTTTTAAATATAAATATTCATTTTGTTTGCTCATCTTCATTAACAAATGCCTGGAATAAATTGTGGTTTATTTGGGTTCTTTTTCTCTTATCAATATGTGGCTTTCTTACTAAAATTTAGGAGTGTTTTTTGTTTCTTTCAATTTGCACAAAATGAAAACAGTCAGGTACATAGGTCTAATTTGTTACATTTCAACTTCAAGGCAAATTACCTTTAAAACTAAAAATGAAATTCCTTTTCTAATAACCCTAATTATATGAACCAGCATTTCAGTTTCACTGATGGAACAAAACTACCATAATTAGGCAGACTGTAGTTTTTAGTGTAAGGTCACATCATGCTTTGCTGAGAATAATAAGAGGAAATGATCTTCCATTTAACATCTTGGTGACTGGCAGACCAGCTGCTCTGGTCATTTCTTTTAGTGACTGGCCTTGAGAAAAAGGGTGAATGTATGTTGTTTGTGAGAGAAATTAAATTAACCTTGTTACATAATTAGTACCCATGTAGACACGGTGGAGTTTTCAGGTTTTTAAAATACTTTTTTTGGGGGAGGGGAGGGTAGTTTTGGTATGTAGAATTAGCTGTGCTGAAGTGGTAGAAGATATGGCTTATCTTTAAAATTATATTAATAATAATAATAAAAACATAACATGGAAAGATTTGACTCTAAGATGTTGCTCTTTTCTGAGGATTGTGACCCTTTCTTTGCCAGGTGACTGCTTGGTGAAGCAGTAAAGGCAGCAGGTCAGGCATGCTCCAGTGCAACAAAAGGGCAGTAGTTGGCCCGGGTTGGTGTGTTACCTGAAATCAGAAAATATCTATCTGTCTCTATATATGTGTATATCTCAAAAAGTGCTTTGTACAGGTTCCCCGGTAATATCGGTGCTGCTGGCATGGTTCCTGGCTCCTGGAGCGGACCCTGGTGCTCCCGCTGTTTTAGTGGCAACTGGCAGCCTACTTTGGGAGCAGCATCGTCAGCTGGAAACAATAGTGTCTGATTCTTGTTTGTCAGCAGGGACAATAACCCCGCTGATGGACTGCAGCGCAGGAGAGGGGGCTTCCTTTGTGTGGCAGTGCGGGCATGGCAGATGGCTAATTGGACATGATAAACCACGGGGGCAATGGGGGAGAAAAAGGAGATCTGCAGAGATTAGTGGCTTGTATCCCCCACACTACGGAAAAAATGTATTTTAAAGATGTCATCAACTTTAGGGCTTTGCCATGAATATATCATTCAGTAATGAAGAAGGAGGACATCCTAATTAAAGTATTTCCTCGGCTGATGTGAAGCCTGTTTTATTAGCTGGGAGCAAACCCTGTTACTGTATGGGAAGGTAGGTGAATGCATGGCCCCCAAAGGCGCTGGCATGGCACTTAAGAAAATTAGCAGTGCATATTTTTCATTGGTCTTATAAGTCAATGTCAGACTGTTGTGCCAAACAGCATCCAAGCTGAACACAAAGAGCTTTACCAGCTGTGTGTGTTGGGAGTGGAAAGTTGTGATCTACCATAGCTTGACTTAATAAGAAGAGATGTTCCTCAGTGTTGGAGCACTGAAAAGCTAAGTTGATTATCAAAGATCAAATTTATTTATTTAAATATATTTTCTTGGTCTTATTAGATCACACACTATAAAGGCAAAGCCTGAGACCCTTGCAAATGAACTTTTGCTTATTTAAAACAGTTTAGTGAAAATAGGAACTAAAGCCTTGGCTCCAGTTTGATTCCGAGAAGGTGGACACCTGTCCTATGAGGAAGGGCTGAGAGAGGGGGAGAAGGCTCAGAAAAGGATCAGTTGCAATAAGACAGGAAGCATCATTTTTAAAGTAAAAGAGAGTAAGTTCAGAGTAGAGATAAAGAAGAATTTTTTTATGATGAGGATGATAAAACTCACAAATTGTTTGCCCAGAGAAGTAGTGGATGCTCCCTCCCTGTAAGCCTAGATGGGACTCTGAGTAATTTGAGGCAGTGGAAGATGTCCCTGCTTGTGGCAGAGGTGTTGGACTAGATGACCTTTAAAGGGCCCTTTCAATCCAAACTGTTCTCTGATTCTAAAGTATCCCAGGTTGTTTTTGGTATGAGATGTGTAGGTGTAGCTGATGGTTTCAGCGGTTTTAGGCTGTGGGCTGTGAGCCCAAAGCTGTGTCCACAGCCTGGCAGCAGAAATCAGAAGTTCATCCTAATAATTAGATTAATTTTAGTTCTTTTTTTCCTCTTGCTGCCCCCTCCCTCTCCCCAACCAGTTAAACAACTTTGGGAGTAACTCCAGAGAGGAGCTATAGGCAGTAAGGCTGAAAGTAGGGGTCACGAGTGTTCGGTGGCTGCTGCAGTGAGCAGCAGTCAAGGCATTGCTGGCTGTAATTCCCTGTTCTGTAAAACGGTATCAAGTGCCTAGAATACTTTGCTATTTTAGTGTCTCCCATAATAATAATGTTATGGCATATAACAGATACATTTAAATTGTAGTAAAAATAAATCTGCGAGAGGTTAAAAATAATAGCTAGCAAGAAATATGCAGTTCTCTGTGGAAGCAGATTTACTTGCTGTGGAAATATCTGGACTGTTTCTTTTCAGCTGTTTACTACTGTCTTTTCCCACGGGACAAGTTTAGTGGAGACTCCAGATGAAAACTTTCAGCAAGTTGCCTTTGGTTTTCAGCAGGCCATTCAAGTGCTGTACCTGTTAGTCTGCACAGCTTTTGAAGTTGTAGGTGCTTGAGAGTATTCAAAAGATCGTGAGTGAATGCAATGAAACTTCCAGTTGGGTTGTCCTCCTGTAGGACCTACGATATTGTCATAATATGATGGTTCTCTACCAGGGTTTATTATTTGTTGCTGTCTCAGCCACTGATTAGTTCCTTCTGAAGCAGATCCTGCATGAACGCTGAACAAAAAGATCCTTGCCATTGAGTGCTTATGACAAAAACTGTCAAGTAGACTGCCATTTCATTTAACCAAAGATTCATGTTTTGCTTTTGTTTTTAAACATGTCTGAAGGACAAGTCTGAGGAGTTGCAGAGTCATGCACTGGGTGCAGAGCAGAAGAAATGGATGAGAATAAGATACAAGCAGAAAGATGAGGAAGAAATGATAAAACTGTAGAGAAAGCATGGAAGAATGCCATAAAGTTACCTAACAGAGCACTTCAGAACTGGAAGGCACTTGGCTGAGAAAGGGATCACAGCCTGCGTCCTCTGTGGAAGGGAAGCAGATGTTGTCAGTGTGGGGAAGGTCAGAAGCCAGAGGAAATTACAGGAATGAAACAATAAGAGGTTTGATTAGAATTGTAGCTTTTGGGATATAGAAAGCCAAAGGTAGATTTTCTGACACACTAGAGAAAAAACAGCAAGATTGCCTGCGTACATAGTGAAAGGAAGGAACAGGCAAAGCCTGTGCGTGTTCCATGCTCAGACTGGGTCAGGCATCCATAAGAGCTATGACAAAGCACAGGAAAAGTAGCGAGGTTTTCTCTTCTGGGCGTCCCTCACCATTGAAGACTGTTATTATCACACTGCAGTCTTTTAATAGTGATGCACCAGATGCCTGCCTTGCTTTGATGCTGTGAAGAGAAGGCATTTCTATATGAAGTGAAGATACAGAGCCAAAATCCTTGCATGTTCTGCTTCATGTTTAATGCCTCTTGCTCACAGAAACATTTCATGGAGAGCTGACCTCCTAGGATCTGACTGCCACTCTGTTTGCAGCAATTTAACTTTCCTGCTCTGCTTTTCTGTGCCGAGGCAGAGAATTCAGGAGTGATGCTAATTGAGTCAGGCTGAAGCATTCAGATAAATTTAGTCTGAAGGAGGAACTCAGGCCTACCGGGTAAATAGTAATGATCTTGTGAGCTTGAAGAACTTAGATCTAAGGTGTGCGAATCTCCTGTTAACAGCTTGCTCCATTCAACTCAGTCCTGCTCCAAAGTGTGCTGGACTGTTAAATAGGTCAGCTGTCTCTTACATATTCCTGCTAGTCTGTAACCTGTCTGCTGCTTCAGGTTGTTTGTCAAATCCCTAATGAGATTGTCTTGAACTATTTGAGCCAGGAGAAAGTTTTTAAGTGTCTTGGTTTACAACACCTCTGATGCTAAAACTGGAGGGGAAACCCTGTTGATTGGATGAACTTAAATCAATTGAAACTGATCCATGTGGTAATGGGAGTTTGTAAAAATAACACTTCCCTAAGAAGTGTTCCAGGAACTGCATTTAAACCTCCCTAGACATTACTTTTCCTTTTGGTGTGAGGACACCTTGCAAACAGTGGCTCAAGCAGGAGCCTGAAACAGTTCGATTCCAGAGAAACCAACTGTAGCAATCTATTTTTCAAAGGTTATTTTGATGAATTGGATTTTATGACCTGATCTGAACTGGTCTTGAGCACCATGTGTTATGTTGTTGCACCCACAGGAGTGTCCATGTGTGCTAACCTGCCACTGCAATCCTATTTGCTTGCTGTGTCAGGCAGTACCAAATTATTCTCTCCATTCTCAGTCCTACTTGTCCTGTGTACCAGTCGTGGAAAGTTGCAGATCTTCTGCTGAGGAAAATAAAACTTGTTACATTGCAGTTTCTTGGCTGTCCTGTTTCCCTTGAAGCACTGGCAGTTGGGGGTTGGGTCTGGCATCTTTTATGAAACATTATTATGCCTATTTTGACTATATTTAAAACATTATTTTAAAATCCTCTATGACCACAGATTTTATGCAAGAGTTTACATAAGATTCATCCTTAAGTTTGTTACAGAGTTACAAAAACTATATTAAGACCTTAAAACACCAAACATCCAGACCTCTCAACTACAGTGAATGAAATTTGAACCTTGATCTAGAAAGCCAGGGGCTCTTGCAGCATCAGTCCCTGATGCCTTGTCTGGACAGGTCCTTGCAAAGCTCCTCTTAACATCAGTGGCACAGGAGCTTTACAGTGGGATTTTGGCAGGCACCAGCCTGGGTTTGTACTTCCTTGTAGGAGGCATTCAGCATGTAGGAGTGAATATAAACCTTGTATTCAGTCTCTCGAAACTGTGTCAGTATTTCTGTTGTATAATTCTACACAATATTTCAATTGTGCTGAAGTAATTTGAGTTGATTCTCAATCCAGGAACAAACGGAAAGCTGTGATGGATGGCCTTGGATTAGGTATTGATGCTCAAGAAAACTAAGTGACACACTTTTACACATGGATAAGTAAATGAATATGTTAATTTGTAAGTTTAGAACTTGTCATGGAGGTTTTTATCATACCGAAGTCCTGCTGAGACTCTGCTGACAAATGGGATTTTAGATAGAAAGCCTCCATGGATGAGTAGGTGCTAATGGCTCTCTTGTTGGCACCCATCCATTTGAGCCCCTAAGTGGCACTTAGATATTAGAAGTGCACTCTTTCTGAAGTTAAGGCTCGAGGTTCACAGTTTTGAAGCTGTTGGTGCAAATAAGGCAATTCTGAGCAATTTCTGGAAAGGAAGGTTGCATTTCTGCGTCTTGCCCAAATTCCTCTTGGGATAGCTATATTCTTGTCTTTCTTTTCCACATTTCTACTCTGGTTATACTTTGCAGTGCATGAGTAGCTGCTGACTTTGACTGCATGAATTGCTGCATTTTCATTTTGAGAGGTGATTTGTATGTGTGACTCTTCCATAGGGCTTCGGTGTCGAGATCATATTTTTAGCACCTCTGCTTGTCTTTGCCCAATGTCCCTTGCTTGAGTCAAGGTAAAATAAACACAGTGTCTGGCAGCTGTGTCAGGAACAGCACATGCAGACACTGTGTCCAGGCACCCCATCCTTCCCGGCTGCTGCCAGAGCCGTCCGGGAACACACGGGCTTCCCCTGCGTCACAGCCCAGCCTCCGTGCCTAAAGGAAACCTCCTTGGATCTTCAGCTCTTCCTGTCCAGCTGCACGTGGCTCCAGCATGTCACAGCTCATTGTTTCAGATCTCAAAGTGTGCTGCGCTCTGCAGCACGAGAGGAGCTGGACAATGTTATTTTACTATCATGTTATTGTTATTGAAGAGCTCAATAAATGGTTAAGCACAATGTGTTGGTCAGACAGCGCTTCCCTACTTATGCTGATTGATAAGAGGCTTGTGAGAGAAAACCTGCCATGAAAAGAAGGGGAAAGGCAGGCACTGATTGTGCATCCCAAATCAACGGGTGCTTTTTCTGGTGCTGACTGGAATTGAGTTTCCAATATCTCAGCTCTCTCCTGCTGTTTTGTGTGTCATGTTCCTATAGGGTTAAATTAGGATGCAGCAGCCAAGTTGCAAGCTCTTCTGACAAGAGCTTCAAAAGTTACAGATGCAGAAGCTCTTCTGACATGAGCTTCTGCATCTGTAACTTTCCTGAGGCTCCCCAAGGAAAGCATGCTTTTCCCAAGGAAAAGTCTGGCATGCTTTATCTGACAGACAGCTCAATTGATACTTATAAAGGTTTACTTACCTGCTGTCAGTGCATCAAGGTGCAGCCAGAAACGTTCACCCTAAAGTTGTGGGTATCCCCAAGTTCCATTTACAAGAATTCTATTTCATTTGCAATAGAAATGCCTCAGCAGTAAGGCAATAAGTGGGCATAAAGTGGTGAGGAGTGCAGCATCCCTATAAGGTGAAACAGTTGTACCTTTTTGGATGGGAACCATAATCTGGAGAAGGGAATCCAGGCTTCTAATTTTATTAATCTCACTTCTTCTGATCTATGCCAGACCAGAAGGTTCCTCAGTTATTCATGTTCATCTTAAGTATCAGTTATCCCCTTGCTGTGAAAACAGATCCATTGCAGAACAAGGATTTTTTTTTTTTTGCCTTAGAGTAATCCTAAAAGAAAAGATTACTGCTGTGAAAGGTAAAGCTCTTGGTGTTCTTGTTCTGTGTTCCTCTTGTCATCATTAAAGCTTCTTGTGTTAGACCGTGAGCAGCCCACATCATCACCGGCTTTCCCTGCTGCTGGAGCCTGCAGTGAGACAGTAATCCTGCATTTACCATCACAGTGTCTTCACATACAGTGTGATTTTACAAATCTAATATTATGTTTCTCTGCAGGAACAAGAGCAACAACAAGCCAGCTAAACAGCAGTGTTAGCAGAAGTAAGCAAGTATTGTGCCATCTGACAGTGCTGGACAAACAGCAAGCTTATTTTTGCTGTATAATACCAAGGTTGTAGATAAGTTTAGGACAATGTAAAATTCTGTAGATGAAGACCCTACTTCTGCTCTGGCCTGCTGGATGACACTAGGCAATTAATGTTGCTTTGTGCCTCAGTTTCCCTATGAGAGTTGGGTAATTGGCTGTGAACAAAAAGCTCTGTAAAATAATAACACTTAAAGCAGTGCATATGGCAGTTACAAACACAGAACACTGTCATCATCTCCACTCCATAAATGTGAGGAACTGAGGCAGAAAATGGTTTGCCAAAAGCTATTGATGTAGCTGGGGCAAGAGTCCTCATTAGACCTCGGGAGCTGGGGCCTGCCTGCCCAGCCTGCAGGATTCGTGGTGCTCATGGCCCTCCTGCCCCTGCCACCAAGCACTGCAGCCTTGGGGGAATGCACAGGACTTCAGTGTGGGCAACAGATTCAGGCCCATTCCTTTCACTGTTTCTGCTGAGTGAATTGGAAAAGTAATGAAATGGGTTTTATCTAGGAAAGTGGTTTGAGAGCCCTCTGTTTTTAACAGTCATCTGCTAAATAGTACAAAGAATATGGGACAGCACTGTCCTAATTAGTTTTCTGTCAAAAATTAACAGCCCTGGAGTTCAGTAGGAAAAGATTTAGGCCAATATAGTGACTTTGAAAAATTCACAGGACTTTTTGAATGTGAGTTTGAAGCTTCAACATCATGGAACCTCCTCTGAGCAGAGCTTTACTCTTCATATAAAACATTCTCCCACTTTAAAAGCCTGCATCTCAGTGTAATTTGAATCCGTCTTACTTTAGGGTATATATTTAGTATCCAGCTGATTTTTTCCCTCTAAAGTTCTTGGATAGCAAGTCCACTAGGAAATCTCAGCATTGCCAAACCATTTTAAGACATTTGTAACTTCAATTACCTGCTGAACTCTTGAAAAGTAATTTGGTAATGAAAGCAGTGAATGCATTCTGCAGTGTTTAAGGATTGCTTACAGAGATAAAATGGTTTTGGCTGTAGGTCAGATAAATACTTTTATGATGAAGCATATGTACAACCAGTTTTTCTCCTTTTTTTTTGGATGATTCTGAAGAGTCTAATCTTTCAGAATATCCCCAACAATATTCTGGATTACTAGACCTTGTGTTCTTAACTGAAGAGAAGCATTTAGTATTTTGCACCTAAGGAACATCTTTCATCTTCATGTACTTTACAAAGCCAAATATTTTCTGTTTAACCAAACTTGTGTGAAACAAGAAAATGTAATTTCCCATTTTAGAGCTATGTTAGGCAGCAGCAGGACATGATCTGACTCTTAAGCCAGGCTGGTAGCAGAGATTGCTGGAAGATGATATGGGATTGCATGCCTAGGTGAGAAACTTGGGTAACAGATTCTTGGAGTCTTGCTATGTTTGACATTGGCTCAAATGTGATCATGGTCACAAATCTGGTGCCTCTTGTGGGTGAACAAAAGAAGGGTCCAAAACTGTCTCCCACTCTGGGTTGCAGATTATGTTTGCATATGACTCCTTTATGCATTCTGCCCATGCCTGGGAAGCCAGACAAGGGCTCTGGTGCGTGTAACCACAGCCAGCATAGAGGAAGAGAAAGATCTGAACTGCTTTGCTACCATGCAGGTAACACACAGAGTTTTTCTTGTGGGAGAGAAACTTCTCAGCTCTTCTAGTGTGGTTCCATTTTAAAATTCACATTTCTGGAATTGGGTGGCTGAAAGAAATACCCACATAGCTCTAGTCTGAGAGATGATTGAATTACTGTGGGATGCCTGTCTTGGTGTGTGGCTCTGTAGTATTAACAAGTTTATCCAAAAATGAAGAATTTAGTTGAAAGATGAAGACCATTAGTACCAGAATTTGGGGGGGGTGGGCAAAGGAGGGGGAGGTTAAATTGTGATAATGGAATCTGAAGCTGAGTTTCTGAGTTTCCTGTGAATCATATCCTAACTTTTTACACTCCATAGTTTATCTGGGACACTGAATGTAGCCTCATTTGCCATTTTTTTCCCTGAACTACATCATCTACAGCTGTGGCCAGATGTGTTACTTGGCTTGCAGCTGAGCTGGGCTCAAAGACTTTGAACCCAAGCCAGGCTTAAAGTGCCTGGGCGCTGTCCCCACTTCTGGGGGTTGGTGTCTGCAAGCGTAGCTGCAAATGTAGTCCTTCTCTAACCTAAATCAATCAAAATGATCTGGGTTAAAGAAAACCCTCCATGCTTTTAAATAGAAAGCCAACCTGGATCATTTTGACACAACCGGGTTAGGGAGTGACTGTGCGCAGATATAGTGACAGATTGGAGGGGCAGAACCCAGCTCTGCTGCAGCTGAACCCTGACTGGGACCACAGGCCAAGCAGCACTGCTCTGTGAGAGCTCAGGAAGCTGTCCTGACTTTTGTCCTGTGCAAGTCTTGTGTGTAGGAAATTATGAAATAGGTTAAGGGAGAGAAATGCAGCTGGTGTTTCCCAGTTTTAGCCTCTGATGGCCAGTTTGCTGCCTGATGCCATCTACTGTAGATGTATGTTCCTGCCCATGGGCCTGGTAATGGCTAGGTTTTCCCTATAGGCAGTTTACAGGAACTGTAAGGTTCTGCTAAACTTGCTTTCCCAGGTGCTTGCTTTCCTGGGCTGTAAGGGAGCTGCTACCCAGGCAGTATTTTCTGTATAACATCAGTAATTTTCAGATATTTATGCACATGCGTGACACACACGTAAACTTGACATGAGAGATGCTCTGTGGGTTTTCACAGCATTCTAAGCATGCTGATAAAAGGCAGATACAGCAAGACTTTCTGCAGAAACTGAATGAAAACATTTGAGATTTTAGTTCACAGAGGATAGTATGAAAATCTCTTGGACAAGTTTGTAAGTGTGTGTGTGTGTGTGTGTTTGACATTGGACTTGACAGTGATCCCATTGATTTCTGCTGGGTTCAGACTCAATTACTTTGGTTTAACATCAGTGCATTTGAGCGTTGAGTTAGGCCTGCTGAAAGTATGGATGCTCTCTCTTTCCTCTCAGGGAATCTTTTGGCAGTGGTTATGCAGGCCATGTCCACATGCTATGACCTGTTTGTACAGCAAGCCACCACTCTATTGCTTGCCTTTAGATATTTCAGATACCTTCAGCTATGAAAAATCATTTTCTCACCCTGTTTTCCCTCCCCAGGAAATACAATCCCCTTGTTCTCATAGCACACACACTGAATGATGTGGTCCAGCTCCTCACCAGGGCATTGTGTTTTTGCCACCATGTGACTTGTTCTCTTTCAGTTTCTGGTGGAGGCGACAATAGGAGACTCCTGGTTTTGTGTGTAGACTCCTTCAGGAGAGTTGAGCATCCATATGAACAAACAGAGGGAGCCCTGGTGCAGTGAGGTGTGTGTTGCATGGCGGTGA
Organism: Geospiza fortis; assembly: GCF_000277835.1. Taxonomy (NCBI): domain Eukaryota; kingdom Metazoa; phylum Chordata; class Aves; order Passeriformes; family Thraupidae; genus Geospiza; species Geospiza fortis. The sequence continues at coordinate 8,510,846 of NW_005054298.1, read as the reverse complement.
AGAGAGATGGCTGGGCCATTGGCTGGGGTAGTCCCCAAAAACCAAGGCCCATGTGAGTGACTTCAGTAGTCCCATCTGGTGCATGTTGCAGGTGTGTTGATGATGACTTGTGACAGCTTCATGTCCTGTAGCCCTCAGGCTCAGGACAACCAGAAAGAAAAGACTTTCCCTTGTCGGTGATTATTTCCAAATGCATTCACAGCACAACACAGTGCTTTCTCCAGCTGTCTGAGGCGAAGACTTGACCTCTCCTTTTTTCACCTCCTGTAACATTTACTCATAACAAACAGGCCTAGATGTTGCAGAATGTTTTTCTGGGTCATTGAAAGCATTGTATGCTTGTCCTTCAAAGAATAAACACAACATCTTTCATCTCAGCCCATTAGCTTGTTTTAGTCTTTTAAGCCCAGTCATTTTGGGGCCTTGAGGGGATGCTGTATGAGGTATTTGGACAATACTCTCAGGCCCATGGTGTGACTCTTGGGGATGGTGCTGTGCAGTGCCAGGGGATGGCCTTGATGATCCTTTTGGATCCATCCCATCTCAACTTATTCTGTAGTTCTGTCAATGGGCATTATTCATATGGGAGAAATTAATTGATTCATACTGGAAGCACAGTTCCTCATGCACACACTCCCACAGGGCTCTAGCATGAGGCAAAGGCCATGAGTCCAACGCAGAGGGTCAGCTCCTGTGCTGTGCGATCTCTTCAGGGGGGTGGGGTACAAAATCCTGCAGCAGTACTTGCGTACCAGTGGGGCTGAGCTGTCCCAAAACAGTCTGACCTCAGGTGGTTGCATCTGGCAAATCTCCAATTTCTCCTGTCTTATGAGCATGTGCTCCCAGCTCTCTGGTCTCCTGTTTGCAGTGCTATGTGCAGAAACAAGTCTACATGCAGCCTACATGTAGACTTGGAAACCTTTTTGCATGAATGATTTGTCTGCACATCTGGAAATGAGCTTGATTGACACAAAAACACAGGAAAAGCTGCATCCCAGATGCTTTTGCTATGATTTGGTAGTGTTTTCTGTGAATACTTGGCATTTATAGCTCTGTCTGGTCTCCTTCAAATCATACACCTGCCTGGAGGCTAGGACCCTGTGAGCTCATGGCTTGAGCGGGAATTGGCTACCTTCAGCCTTAAACACTACTCTTCTGCAACAACTGTCTTTTATTTGTAGAATTTCAGTCCAATTTCATGGTATGCAGGCTGTTTCACTTACCATTTCCCATGCTTTTTCCATGCCATCTCTGCCTCTCAGTGCAATGGTCTCCACATAATCTCGTCCTGAAAATTTTGGTGGTAACAATAAAAATGTCCATGTGTGTTGATGATTTGAGGAGAAATCTCTTCAGCTTTTCTTAGAAAAAAGAAAAGGAAAATCAGATCATTTGACCTGTTTGGACAAAAACACTAGTAACTGAAAAAAATTGTTTGAAAACTACCTAGAATATTAGAATAGAAATTATTAGCTAATAAGTACTGTACATTTTCCAACAAAAATATTACATTATCTTTGAGAGCATGGGCCACTTTGGTTATTTTTCTGAGTCAAATACATATTTCATAGTGAAAGGAAAATTTTGCTGAAAACTTGTTTAGCCCTCCTCCTCCAGCTATTTCCTTAAGCACCTCCTAAAAGCCATTGTTTTCATCCCCAGTAAACTACCATGTTTAAATTCTTTTTTTCAAAATGAGGTCCAATAACAACAAACAAACAAGCAGGCAAGCCTGTGACCTGCATGTGCCAGAGTTAATGGAGCTGTCAGCTGTGTTCTTGCCATGGTGATTGATGGGTGCTCTGATGGAGTGGCCTCTTCCCTCTCTTTCTGTCTTGTCTGCATGTTAATGTCTCCACTCACTGAATAATGATTTACTTTAATACAGATTTGTCTTATTTTTGTTTCTGAGCACTGGCAGGGCCAGGGTTATGTCTATGTTTCTCTGAAACACCTGTCATGCTTCTGGCCAGGAGGAATTTTACCTGGAGATGAAAATGTCCTTGTTTTGTGGGAGCACCAACCAGTAAAACAGTGCCATGTGATATTTCAGTGAATCTGCAGATTTGGTACCAGGGGTAGATGAGGTCCTTATCTTGGATTGCATGCGTATGCCTGGTGTTTTCAGGTGGTTTCACTGGGACAGAGGTGTGTGTTTGAGGGCAGGAGGGGCACACAACAGGATGTTGGTGAGCTTCTTGCAGGACTTCTGCCAGGCAGCTTGTGGGGGGACACTCCTGAAAGTAGAGTGCGGACAGAGAGATCTGGACCCATCTTGTTCTTTTGTCTCCTGAGCCAACTCGTGATGACCGGTGTGGACACAACCAGTGCAGCTGTATGTGGTTCCCTTGTGGATGTGCTGGCTGAGTTATACCTTACATGATGGATTCACTTGACTTTACACTTTATGTACAGGCATCTGAAGCTCATGTTAACCATCAGAAGCAATGTTTCACTGTGTGGACATGATCCCTTGTGGAAAGTTATCCATAAGGGTGATTTATTTTTATCCATGAACCACATATCTCAAATATATAGATTGCCAGTATTTTGTAGAAAGCTTTAAATCCAAGCGGTCTCAGTGAACTTTAAATCTTTGAATGTTTCTGTTGATAGTTTGGAAAACAGTTAACAAATCTGAAACAATCAATCCCCCCCACTCTTCCCTTGCTTTCCTCCAGAAGAACCCTAATTCTCTACCGCTTCCTAGAAGAAGGTTCTAGCAACATGGGGATCAGTCTCTTCTCCTAAGTAACAAGTGATAGTACAAGAAGGAATGGTCTCAAGTTGTACTGGGGACATTTAGATTGGATATTAGGGAAAATTTTGTCACTGAAAGGGTTGTCAAGCACTGGGACAGGCCACCCAGGGAAGTTGTGGAGTTATCCTAAGAAGTGTTTAAGATGTGTGGATTTGGCACTTAGGGACATGGTTTTGTGGTGGCCTTGGCAGTACTGGGTTAATGGTTGAGCTCGATCTTTGGGCTCTTTCTCAACTTAAATAACTCTATGATTCTAGGATTTCAAGAGCTCAGATCTCTTGTCACAAAGATGGTCCAGATCACTCTTTATTCGCTTCTCTGTGGGATGAGGCAGACAGGCTCCCTGCTGCAATACACCTCCTGTTTGTCCAGCTTGATATTCCTGTCTCTAATAGGGGCATTTACAGTAGGGCCAGCTCAGCACATTATTAAATTTACAAACCCTTGGTTACATTGTTAGTAAGAATAAATATTTTAAAAGACAAGGGCAATTTAGAGATGCTGGGTTAGGTGTAGCAATTTAAGCAGGAAAAGTCAATTGATACTCTGAATAGCATGGGCCAAGACTAGAGATCTAAGAGTATGGAAGGAAGGGGGCTTCAGGGGCATCTGCCACCAGTGTATATGGAATTGGTCCAAACACTGCAAAAGACCTTAAGATATTTGCATCAACTACTGTTGTGTGATTCCAGTGTGTGAGGAGGGTATATGAGAAGTAGGAAAGGCAAGATTCTCACTACCACAACATAGTTCCCCCCATAATTTTACAATTGTAAAAAAAAATTATTTTGGGAGTCTGGTGGGTCAAAGTGGTCCCAGGACTGCTGTCCTGTGTAGGATGCTTGGAAATCAATAGATCTTTACGGTTCAAAATTGCAAATACCCTCTCCCTCCCATTTGCTTCAAGGATAAGTCTTGGAATAAAAGAAAATTCCCTGTGTCTGTTGACAAATATTGCAGAATACGGTGTGAATATATAGTGTATTTGTGGGAAAACAGCTACAATTTGCATTGTAGCTGCAGTCAATTTTCATGCTATTTGGAAGTCAAAAAGTATCACAGTTCCAGAAGGACAGCAGAGGCTGCAGTTTGCAAGCTCTGCTCCCACCTGCTCTCGTGCAGTATTTATCCACCAAACTGTGCAGAGAGCTGTTAGCCACCAAGGCTCTCGGGGATTTATCTCCCAGGCTGGCTTTGTTTCACTAAGGGGTATGGAGCTTTCATCCCTTCATCAAGCTACCCTGGAGAGGTTTAGTGTTGTGAATATGCCAGTGCATGGTACAGCTGTCATAGTCCTGCTGCTCGAGCAGAAATTTATGGCAAAGAAAGACAGATACATGTGGTGTTGGGTTATGAGACTGACAGATTTGCTGTCATGTCTCATAGCAGTTTAGGTGAGATAAAGCTGTTTTTTATTTATTATATCTTGTCACAGAGTGCAAAACTTGAGCAGAAATGAGGGATATTTAACAGTAAAGGGAGCCTAATTTTCCTATTGGTGTAAATGTGGAATTTCTCTACTGATTACAGATTATTTAAAAAATCATCTCAGCTAAGTGATTCAGGGGAAGAGGACAAGGTACAAGGCATGGACAAGCACAAGCTCCAGCATTCTGGGTATAGAGTCCCAACCCTCACTTGTGGCAATGTGAGCGGTGCTCACCTGCAATGGGTTATCACAATTTTATTGAAATTGTTTTCATGTGTGAATTGTTGTCTTCCCTCCAGCAGCTGTCAAAACCCTCCCTTGGGTAACTTCTCAGAGCAGTCTGATCCTGATGCAGGAGACCACTTGAGCCTGGGCCCCCTGAGAGGTTGTTGTACACGGCTGCTCACATGGGAAGATGTGCTACACCACATGAAAATGAAGCAATTAGAGAAAAACCTGGAAACTAGGTTTTAAGCTAAGATTTTGAATAGTTATTACCAACTTCTTAAATTTTCTGGCCCCTGCTGGTAGTTCTTGAAAAGGAGTTTAGGAACTGGGGCTAGTCCATGTGCCTTTTGTAGTGTTTGTTTTTGGTTTTGGGGTTTTTTTGGTTAGTATTTATGTTTTGAGACCATATATGTGACTATTTGTGTCAGAAGCTGTTGCCTTAAGCAAGCCAAGTAGTGAAATAAAGGTCAGGGGGTTTCCTTCTCTGTGCCTTCACAGTAGGTCTGCATGCCCATAACCTGTCCACTGAATGTGATTTAGGATGTCTAAGAGGAAAAGGATATTTTCCTGTATATGTGAGTGTATTTCTGTCTCTGAAGTAAAATGTGAAGAATTAAAAGGAAAAAATTCATTCATTATGTAATTTCCTCCCCCACTTACTGTATTTCCTTTGAAAAATGTAATCCCTGTGACACTTGGATGTTCCAGTGGATTTGTTTTAAAAATTTTGCAGGTGATTCCAAATACTTAGTACTTCCTTAGTGGAAAATAAGTTTCTAGAGACTTCTTGGCAAATGTCTTTTTTTTTTTTTCTTTTCTTCCTACATCCTGGTCACACTTCTGTCTAATTTATTGTCCAGTTCTTTAGAAAAATAAATGAATCTAGGAAAACTGGGTTTATTTGCCCTGTGCCTGGTTTTGACTTGTCACATGGCCATGACCATAGAGAGAACACTGACCTTGTTGTGACTTAAAGCACCAAAAAATGTGTATCCTTCAGGCTGGGGTGTTTCCTTTGGGATTGCTTAGGAGAGCTGGCAATAGATACAGCCAGGTTTACCCTGGGCATGACTTACATGGACACATTGGAGCACCTTGGCTTTAGTGCAGGTCCTGCATTTACCAGGTTGCCAGGTTGGCACCATGTATTGCTGTGAGCTGTCTTTTGAAACGCTTAACTTCATTCTAGAGAATTGCTGCCAGATGTTTGGGGTTTTTTTTCCCTTACATATATCTCAGTATCCCAACAACTAAGCTGCTCTGTGTACAGATATAAAATAATACTGCTTTTCTGATAGTCATCTAAAAAAGAAACTCATTGTCTTGGTCCAAGATAGATGTCATAAAAAGGAAAAAATATAACCTTCATGATTGCTTAGAAAATCTTGACATTCACTCCATTTTTTAGTAAATGGATTTCTTAATTGCTTTGCCCAGAGAGAAACCAGAAATTGAATGACTGCAATACTTGCTTCTTTTTATTATTTGTATAGTTTTGGTACTTCACAAAGAAATATTGGTATTGGGAAAATAAGCTTGAGATGGTTTTTCTTCCTTTTCACCTCTGTATTTATCAAGCTCCTTTGTTTAAAACCTAATATGAAAATGTGTTGAATATCTTCTGGTGCCTTTGGTTCAATCCAGCATCAGCTTATATTGTGCCTTGGGTAAAGTATTTTGTTCTTAGTTTTCTGAAAGTTAACATGTGCTTTACCTGGAGTATGTAATTGATGGTTATCTCTTTTATCCTTTAGACCAGCTGGAGGTGTTAACATCTGAACACCTTTAAGTAAAATATGAAACCTTGTTGCCTCATTCACTAAGCTGCTGAAATGTACAGATGCTTAAAAAAAAATCACAGTATTGCTGAGCCTTTAGTAACTAATATTCCAAGTATCACTAGTTCATTAAACAAAACTATAAACAAGCAAGCAAAAATCCCCACCAGCCCTATTGGGTACCCAAAGCAGCTCAGTTGTTACATGTATCAAATGTGCAATATGTAAGCAACACAAAAAGGTCTTGTCTTCTCCATCATTGTGAAAATGAGTTTTGATAGGAGAGCTTTAGGGGATGCTTATGCTAAAAGTTCCAACTGCAGCTCCTAATATTAGAGATATAAGTACATTTTGGACTTGGATATGAATTGAGACTACATTTTGGAACACAGCAACAACACAGCTCTTTTGAGCACTTGCTCAAGACTGTATCCAAGATGTTGACTATAGCTTTCAGAGTCTCCGAGTTGCAGCACAGCTCATACTGGTGTTTACCTGGAGCATCCTTACACCCGTGGTGGGGGCTGGAAGAGCACTCTGTGCTGGTGCTCATGCAGCACAAACAACGAGGTTGTTTTGTCTGTTCTGAACACTCCAAGAGATAGAAATACTTCTGTTCTGATTCATTAAAAATGGTTTGTTGGAGCTTCCACACCAAATAAGGCTGTGGCAGCAACAAAAGGTCAATTTTTCTGTGACTTGCTGTCCGTGGTTGCTTTTATTGTTTATTTTGGTGATCAGGTGCTGTGATAGAGCAGTTCACTTAATGTCTCAGACATGCAGCCTAGAGCAGAGAAAATCTGAGAAGGAAAAATATGTTTTCCCTAAACAGTTTAATTAGGAACTTAGAATGATAAATCTCTGCTGCAGTGCTCTGGCAGTGATGTGTCTCAGACCCTTTTTTTCCCCCCCACTTTGCTCTTCGTGGGGTGAATTCACAAACAGTAAATTGTCAATGGTGTAAGAAGTTTTCACACTTTAAAGAACGAAGAAGCAATACCTTTGTAGGTTTTTAAAATGTTAGTTAGAATTCAGGTTCCTGACACCTCTAGTTAGCTATTTTCAGTAATCCTCCTTTCAGTAAAGTCAATGAGAGCTTTGCCATTGCCTTTGGTAAGCTTAGGTGATTCTGCAGCAGAGAGAAAAAGAGATTCAGTGATTTACTGAAAAAGCAGGTCTGCTCCAACCACCAAAAATTCCCCTTTTCTCTAGTTCCTGATCCTTTCTTTCATTGCTTTTCTAGCAGACATTAAAAGCAGTAGTGTAGCAGCAATATTGAGGCTTGCTTAAATTCACATCTGTCTGCTGACGTAGCAAAGCTCTGTGCCCTGCTATCTGCAAGCTTTTGCCCAAATTATAAAGTGTGCACACACAGAGAGGCTTCCCTCTGCCTCTCCCCAGTGCCATCTGGGCTTTGTGTATGTGTGTGTGAAGTGGGGGGTTTTATGTGGCCTCCCTGTTGCTGCCTGCTCCTGGTGCATGTGGCCTGAGCTTAGTCACACATGGCATGGGTTGGGTGCTGTGAGCCACAGCCCCTCAGCTCTGCAGCTTTTGCCAGGAAAGGGAAAGCTCAGTGTGGCCCTGCTCCATCCAGGGTCAACATCAGCCCTGGATCCTCCCAAACAGTGTGGCTGCTGTTGGGAAGGCAGCTGAAATGTTTGAGCTCTTCGTGTTTTGTGCTCCTACATCTACTCTGCCCTTCTTCCCGTTCCATCCAGTGCACTTTATTCACAGTTGTGCCCCTACAAAACAGCCTATGATAGTTTACTTCAGCTGACTAATTGCTCCTGTCTCTAGTTTTGTCTTCATACCAAGTCACACAGTGCTTTTTAAAGCAATTGAGGACCAAAAAATAAAGCAGAATGTTACAAGAGGCCATTTTCTGTGTATGAAACAAGGGGCTGCTGGTCTGTCCCTCTCATCAGATCTGCAGTGTTGCTCATCCTCCAGAGTGCCAGGGCTGCAAAGGTCTGTTCTTGCTCTGCAATGCTTTCTCTCTCTGCTGCTCCGTGCTGGACTGGGAGGCTACAGAAGGGAAGCTAGAATTTAAATTTTAAATCACATTCCTACAAAGTGATGATATGGAAATATGGAAATTATATTTATTTGGTGGTTGTTCTTTGTTGACTATGGCCTTTTAATGTTTTTTTGTGGATTGTTTCTGTTGGGTTTGGTTGGCATTTTTTTGGTTGTTGTTTTTGTTTTTTCTTCTTACCAATAAGACCCAGTTCTGTTTTTTTTCAAATTCTTTAATCTCCAGTCATGCTTTCTTTGAAGCAGAGTGTGACCCAGACTGGACTGCAAAGGCTATTCTTGCACAAACTGCAAGGAGACCACATGTGGTCCCAAACCTCATCTCATTTGAGATCATGAGATCTCACTTTACGCCACACCATCCTGAACTGCAAGATTTACATTAAAGCTGATAAGAAAAATTTATTTCACTCGATTTCCTGCTTTGAAAGTAACTGCATATTTTGCTTACATGGTTTGCCATTGCTGAAACTGTGAGAGAAGCTGGACCTTTCCCAGGGTCCCAGTTGTGCCGCCTGCCAGCTCTGCCAGGCACCGTGAGGTTGGCAGTGCCCTCTTGGGAGGGATGTGGTGCCAGGGCATGCAAACCGCGGTGGGGCCGAGGATCCTGGCATCACAGGATCTGTGGCTCAGGAGCAGCCTGCCAAGCCACTAGGGCCCCATTTTTCTTTTGGAAGAAAACCAGGTTTTTAAATACTAAAATGCTGCATTAGGCAATAGCCTTTTTCTTCCCAGCTCTTGTTGTTCCTGACCCAGAAGGAAGAGAGCCATCACAAATCCCCCTCTCTCAACAATTAACTATTCCTTGGATGTTTTCCTTTTAGGTATTCTTAAATGTGGTCCTCAGATCCTGACAGAAGGAGATACAGCCCAGACAGCATGACAGAAGTTCGTTTAGTCTGAAATAAACTCAATGAAAACTTCCCTGGTTATTCCCTGAAATATTTCTGCAAAAATTACCAAGACTGGTTTTTCAATTGTTAGGATCTGCTATGGTTATTAAACTGTTGCTGTCTCCCATTTAGGAAAGTGACTGGAATATGTAATATAAACATGCACTTTATGTGTGCAGGCTTATCAGGTACAGCTGAAAGAAGAGGGCTTTGGGCTGGCATTGCCTCCCATTGCAGAAGTGTTTAATAGCAGCCCAACAGGAGCCAGAACTGCAATCAGGAGAAGGCAGTGATACAGGAACACTCATTTAAACTGGGTGAAAATTATATATTGATTAAAAGTTTTGTCATACCCAGGAATGTGACAGATGGTTGATTTGTAGTCAGGGAAAGGTTATTGGCTCTCAATTATTTATTCGTTTCAGCAATTCAAAGATACTCAGTTGCAAGACCTGGAAAATAGTGCAGTAATTAATAAGTTGACAAAGAAAAGAGGTGATGCTGTGCGTGTCCTGTGAGTGCCCATGAGCAGGATGGAAACACCACGGAGCCCTGGCGAGTTAATTCACAGAACAGCTGTGAGATGTGGGGGATTATTAGCATCTCTGTTTTACAGATGGCCCCAAAGTATGGAGAGTTGGATGCAATGGTCGGATTTGACAGTGGTTGAGAGAACAGAAATGGATTTAATTTTCTCCTGCATTTGGAGGGTATGACTGAGGTTCTGAAATTCCATTTAAAGCCATTGTTTTCATCCTTCCCTCAGTTATCTGGGATAATTGATTATTGTGATCCCTCAGTCTCCACAGGACTCCCCTAACTTTTCTTTATTTTTATTTGTTGTCATGTGGTGAGTTTCTCTGAATCCTGGGCTTCCTTTCTAACACTGACAGTTTCAGAGGGTGATTTTTTAACAGCTGAAGATTACCTACATGTCTAAACAGCTTGTGAATTAAGAGCTCTTCAAATTTTTTTCAAAGGGCTGAAATTCTCCAAGTTGCAGTTCCAGATTTCTCTTTTAGGCAGTGCTGGATTTCTCATTCACTATTGCACTGGTGTATAATTTGAAAATGAAGCAAGAGGAGTACACAGTTTGTTGTTTTTCTATGCGTGTGATAAACTTAACACCCCTGTTTGTCAGCTCCCAGCTTCAATTTTATAATTTGGAATTAGTCAAAGTACAGTTTGTTCAGCATCCTCATTAGGTTTTTATGTTTATAACTGCTGATTTAAACAGATTCAGCTTACAAAGGGCCTCAGAAATCTTCAAAGAGAATTTACCAAAGGTCCAAGACACACAGTCCTTCTAATTGTATCATAAATTCAGTAGGGACATTGCACTGCTGGTTTCATGCTAAAAATATTATTTGTGTGCAACAAAAGAGACACTTCTATTTGCACATCTGTCAGTTCTTATAGAGTACAGTTGTTTTCTCAAGATATTTCCTACCTGCAAACTAATAATTAAACAAACAAGCAACTTGTAAAATGGGCTGAGAAATTGAATTTCTCTAAAAATGCGGGGAATGGTAGGCCAGCTTGTGTGTGTACTAGATGGTGATACCAGGTGATGTAGAGGTCTAAATGGTAATAGATCATGAAAATGACATAAAACAAAGCCACTCTTCTGATCATAACTTTGGAGAGATTGTGTTGCCCAGAGAAAAAGTTTCACAGCACTTTCTTGGTGCTTGGAAGCTGGTAGGTAGAAGCAAGAGGTGAAGACTGGAAGTGAAATTCCAGTATTTTGGTCTAATTTTAGGCATGGAGACACATTTTGATGAATTTAGAAAATGGAGATTTCTTGCTGAGTAAACCCAGGCTCTTCAACACCGCATTTTATTCTGTTTCAGCATTGCTCATCTACAGTGAACCCAGTTTTATCAGTAAAGTAGTGAGTGATAGATTAGAGCCACATTTACTGCTCTGGGGATTAAAATCCCACAACAGCACAAAGCTGAAAGGAGTGTGTTTTCAATGGATATGTGTATCTAAGTAGGGAAAAGAAGCTTTCTGTCATCCTAGAATTGATACAAACCAGCTTAGTCACATTGAGGCATCACTGCAAGAAATACAAACCCCATTTTGAATGCACATCTTTGCTATGTTGGGAGGTACAAAGGTCAGGTTAACTGAAGGAGGTCATGAGGTGATACAGGAAAGATACAGTAGTAGAAAAGAATTGAAAACAGGTAACTTTTTCCTATTCACTTCATAGGTGGTGAGAGAGGGATGGAGTAATGTCATTAGTACACAGTCGAAGTTGCTGTGCCTGCAGTCTGTTCATACAGTGTTGTGTTGACGCACATGGGTTAAAAACCAAACTAAAAAACCACAACCCCCCCTTTCACCAACTTTTTAACCAGTTCAGTCAGATTAATTTGTATTGTGTTTGGGAATTACAGGCTTTAGCAACAGAAAGTCCTTTTTTGTGCTGACTTTTCCTTATTTTGGTGTTATAATTGAAAACACAGATGTAGGCCAAGAAGGATGTGACAGAGTTCTCTGGCTGATTTGTGAATGTGGAGCTGCTTATCAGGTCTTGCATCTTCTGAGTAGGAAAGTCTTTGTCATGTGCCAGGGAACATCACAAAGATATGGTGTTCACCCAGGCATGATTTAAACCAGACAGTGGATCCTAAGAGGAATTCTCTAAATCTGAGAATTTCCCTGTTTTACTGTGAAAACTCAACAAGCTCTTATTGAGTCTTAGTGACATTTGAAGGCAACCCTCAGAGTGCTGCCTGCACTGGAAGACAGCAAGGGATGTTACAGGTGCTGGCATCTCAGGGAAGGCAGAGCAGCATCTGAAGTGCATTACTTGATGATGACTTTGGCACACTGCATAATTGACAGGTCCCTATAGGCATCTTTTGAAAATTGGTCCTTTCAGTAGTTATTTTGTATAAATGTATAAACAGGGTTTGCTTGTCAGGATTTTACATGTGTTTCTCATAAACTCCATGTGCAGGTATCTAAGGAACAGTTTACAACTTAGCAATGTGTGAGAATGGAAAATATTATTTTTGTTGTAAGCATTATTGGCTGGATGACTGAAGTTTCTCATAAAAGATCCAGTACTTCTGAGGTGCCTCTATCCCTGAGGAGCCTCCATGCTTGGAAGTGGATATATCTTGTGGTTCAGGACTGACTGCATCCCACACTCAGTAGGAATTTCACATTTCCATAGAAACTTAAATACAGTATGTCATTCAAGCTACACAACTTTTGGCCTTCTGAAAGTTTTCAGCATACACAGCTTGGGTCTGACCCTGCTCTTACTAAGGCTAATGGGAGCTTTGCCATCAACTTCATAGGAGTAGGAAAGAATCTGTCACAAGCTGTGCCTATCTGAGCTGATTATTTTGCACAAATCAAGGTCTTAGTTTTTTGTTTTGTTGTGGTTTTGGGTTTTTTTTTCCTCATTGCTATGGTTTTCATTATTATTTATATAATATATTTGCATTATTATTTGACTGAGCTTAAGTATGCTGTGCACTGTACAAGCAGGAGAGGAGTCTTGCCCCAAAGAGCTTGTAATGTAAATAGGAAGATAAGGGAAAGCTGGCAGGCAAAGAAAGAGATCCGTGCAGAAGGGACACAGCTTGCTTGGAGTGGCAGGCAAGGATGAGGAGTGCAGCCAAGCCTCTTTGGTCCAGGTTCAGTGCTCCCAAGCACACTATTCTGTTCTGTGCTGGACTAATTTTGGATCTATTCTAATGGGATTGAAGGAATTTTCAAATTGATTTCAGCTGGAGCACTATCTGCCCCTTGCTGTTGAAGGGCAGAAGGAGAAGGGACAGACTTTTCTGTATTGGGGAATTACAGTGCCTGTTACCATGGGGAATAGCAGCCACATACAGCATTTCTCTTTGGCTTATCTGCTGCCATGAATAACTGTTTGTCTTCTCAGGAAAGTTGTCCTGATGCTGAGTGATTAAGAGTGCTAATAAGGGAAACACAATTAATTGATGTTTTTCCTATTGGTGTTTCAAAAATGCCTGAGATCCTTGTTAAAACAAGAATGAAGTAGGTCTTGTGGAATGAAAATGCACCCTTATAGTCAGTCTTAGGTGTTTTCATTTGCATTTCTTTTTTCATCAGCTTCTGTTGGAGAGAAGGGAATGTGTATTTTTATTTGGTTCATTATTAGTGAGGGTTCCTTAATTTTATCAATTGCTGTGACATTATTAATTTCATTCCTGTAGTTGTATTTATTCTCTCTACAGCTCTATGGTTTCCATGTCACAGAACCATAGGATGGTTTGGGTTGGAAGGGACCTTAAAGCCCATCTCATTCCAGCCCCCTGCCATGGGCAGGGACACCTTCCACTATCTCAGGTTGCTCAAAGCCCCATCCAGCCCTGCCTGGAACACTGTCTGGGATGGGGCATCCACAGACAACCTGTTTCCATGCCTCACCACCCTTACAGTGAAGAATTTCTTCCTAATATCTAATGTAAACTTACTCTCCCTTTAAAGCCATTCATCTTCAGAAAAGGAGATTTCTATTGTTTCACAGGGGCTGGTTTATTCCTTGGAACAGTCCTTCACAAGTTCTGGATTTAACCCAACCAATTCATCCCGTCTCTTCTGGGCAATATGCCATTCTTTTTTTGACTACAGGGCAAACATGGTATCTGTTTAGCACAGGAGAACATTCATTTACCTGTGAAAAAAGACTACTTTGCCCACACAGGTATATTTATTTAAAATATGTTTGTATCAAGCTTTATGCCAGGATAAAAATCGTCTTCTGTATCCAAGGTACATTTTTTGTGCTAAATTTTGAGTGAAATTAATTCACTGTTGCAATAAGAAATACTACAACTAAATCTGCTCCCTCCCTGTAGGAAAAGCCACCAACATGTACAATATGACAAATTGGCATTTGCTGTTATGAGCTTTCTTCTGTATGTGATACTATTTGAGAAATGGAATGCTATGGTGCATTGAAGGGCTGTGTTGTAAAAATGCATATGCACGAGGGGTAAAATTAAGGTTGCCTGGGTAACCTTAATTCTGGAATTTCCTGATTTTTGAATGCTATTTTGTGCAACCTTCTCATTGCCTCGGAGTGGTGTTTGCACTGTGTTCTATTTATATGCACATGGTATAAACAAAAAATAAATGTTTTGTAATGTTACTCGTGGATTTCATCTGGTTATTTGTTCTTGATTTCATGCAGGAGTTATTTTGTCTTTTGAGTTTGTTTTTGAACATTTTTAACAGTTAATATTAAAAGTAAAATGTTATGGAATTTTTCTTTCCTGTACCGAAGTCAGCTCTTTCCAACTGAGTCTGGCCATGTAGGGGTGAATCAGAAAAGAATTTTGCTCAAGTGATTTCTATTTCCTTTTCTCCCTATTTTGCAGTAGTTCTGGATGCAGCTTTTCAGTGAGCAATATGTTTCTCCTACAGTTTCATTTTACTAGAGAGATCAGGATGGAAAACATAACATCCAATCAAAGTAATGTGATCTCCAAGGGAAAAGTTTCTTCAGCTTGCTATAAGTAGAAATTACATTTCTTTTTAGCAGGTCTCCTGGATCAAGCTGTTTAGGACTTCTAGAAGGGAATGACTGCATCCAAATGGATTCTGTCCAAAATAAAATGTTCTTTTTTTTTTTTTTTTTGGCTATGCTTTTAATAGCAAAAGTTGTTTTAGCTCTGATCAATTTCTAAAAAGATAGAGCAGTGAAGTTCACTGAATCATCTGAAAATATAACTGATAAGTAATCATAAAAATCAAACCAAGGAAACAAGGACTGGAATGTAACATATGATGTATGGGGACCTCGAGGAAACAAAGATGAATGAAGTGTTTTATTGAAGCTAGGAGCAGGAAGGAAGCAGGTGGGTAGAGCTAGCTCTAAATCAGATAGCAGTAAATATGGTCCTGGTTATTTTTAATATTATGTCTCTGATTCTTCTAATGTTAGGGAAAGTATTTTGGTTTCCTGAGGTTTGGTAATTGAACAGTGAGACAACTGTTCATGTTTGCAGTCAAGACTGATGCTGAGATCAGGGTTGCAAGATAACTAAGGGAAGAACCCGGTCAGTAATTAATTCCTCTTGACCATTAAATTCAGTAAATCTCATTGCCCTTTGGAACATGAGGAAGAAGAGCAGGTAAACACCTTACAAAGGGGTGCTGGGGTGCAGTGCTGGGGTAACACCTCCAACACTGAGTTAATGTCTTTCAGCAGCCCTGTGTCCAACCCACTAAAACTGATCTGTTTCTAAAAATGTTTGCTTGTACTGTGATTTAAAATTCACATTGCTTCCCAGTGCATCATATGATTTTCTAGCAGGGGTAGAGTGAGCAAAAGTGCTCAGGACACTCCCAATATCAGCTGTTTTAATCTAAGTACAAGTAAGGAGTGGTTCGATGTCCTTCAGACCTGCTTTCCAGGCTGGAACATGCTGTTCCCTTTTCCCATCCTGAGCTTTACTATATGCTTTGGGCCAAATTGCTGAAGTAAACACCCAGAGTACCATTTGAGTTTATAGAATCCCAGACAGGTCTTCCTCCCAGTGGAGGCTGGGGGAGGGCAGGAGTATTTTATCATAACTTCCCAAAATCTGAGCACTGTAATCACAGTGAGGTTGAAGTTTAAGAGACACTTAAAATAAATCACTGTGATATAATATGAAATGCGCAATTAATCACTCTTCATACTAATGTCCTGCAATAATGTTAAATGTGTGGTTAAGGAATTTTAGTGGTTGTGATTCTAGACTACATGCAAATGGTTATGAGGCACATTTGAGTTATTTTTTCTTCTTCTTCTGGTATCTTGTAAGGTTAGGACAATTCCTGCAAGACAGAGTAATTGAATCCTTGATTCAATTTTCAAAATGAAATTCAACCTAAATATTTATTTGTTCAGAGTACTGTCACAGTGAGATCATGCAATGACTTGCAGCATTTTGTGCCAGCTTCTGTTTCCATCAAGATCACTGAGAACTTTGTCACTGACTTCCTTGGGAGCAGCTCTGAGCTGTTCACGTGTACTTGTCATGCCAGCACTCCCACTTAGCAGGGCCTGAGGATAAACTGGTCTTGGAGGTGATGGTTCATCACTCAAAAAGCCAGCGGGGAGAGATGTGAATTTTTTGATGTGAGGTTTTCAGTCACTTCCTGGACTATTTAGAGCCTCAATGCCATGTGGTTGTCACTGCTGAGCTCCTGTATCCATCACAGCTCTTCTGACCAAAGGCCCTTGCACAGGCCTTGTACCTCTACCAGAGCAGCTGTGTTCACCCTGCCCTGGAAAAGACTAGCATAAATTTGTCAAGCAGTTTTACCTTTCTTACTTAAAAATACTGCATCCACAGCCTCATCAGCACAGTTGTCCTGGTTTAATTGCATTGATGTGAAACCCTTGCAACTGGCACAGCTCTGTGAGCTGGATGAAAGACCTTAGCACATCCCTGGCAGACAGTGGCAAAATTATGTGGGTATTTTGACACTTCCTTTGTGCTGCTCTAAGCCTTCCTTGTTTCCTTTCCTTGAGGCCACGACTTTCCCAGTGATTAAGATATAGTTCTTTGTAAAGAAATGACATTGACTGTTCTTGCCCTGGAGATTGCTCACTGCACATAGTGAAAGTCAGGTCTTGGGAGTTTCTAACTTTGCTTTACAAGTCCAGCCAAAAATCCTGAAAGTTTCCCTTGTTTCTGCTTTATTGGAACTACTGGTACCTGCATTTATCTTGCAAAGCCACCTGTATAAACTTATTGTCTTCAAATTATGCTCCCAGTGACACATATACAACCCCAGAAAGGAAATGGTGTTGGCCAGATGACATGGGAGACATGAGTAATGGATTTACACAGCACTGGACCTGAAAGGATTTGTATTGTTACTGATGATACATGAGCCAGAAAACAAAAAGAATTTGACTTTCAACTTGAGGTGAAGTTTGCAGTGGTGCTGTTTTGCTTTTAACCTCAGTGTCATTTGGTAGTGGTTCTTAGCAGCTGTACAAGCTGTGTAGTCCTGTTGTACAGAGTCACAGTGCAAGGCTGACTGACAATGCGCAGGGAAGACTGCAATCCTGAACAACAGCAAAACTTTTTTCTTTTTCACCCCACCATAAAAATATGTGATGGAATCTCATATGGAAAGTCAGGAATTCTTTCCATCTCCTAATTCATAGCTTCTAGATCAACATCATAGTATGTCATGTTGGAAATTTAATAGCTTCAAGCTGAGTTTTGTCCCAACTTCCACAAGTTGGCCTTTACAGCCCAGCAAAAGCACAGACAGTGCTGGTTAAGTTGTTCTCCTTGGCAAGTATTCTGGTTTCTTTACTTCAGCAGTGTTTAGTTACTAAATATAATTTTAGGGCCTAAATTTTCACTGTTAACACTTGGATTTATTCTGTTGTAGTTCATTTGAAGCCAGCAATGCCACATTGTCATAAGAATGAAGTAAAAGGGAAATCTCTCACTTCAATCTAAAGAGTTATCGGGTGCTAACAGTTACAAGGAGAAAGGGCCAATATTTTCAGCACAGCATTCTAAAAAACTTGGACATTTAAATCCATATATGGACATGTCTTTAACACATGCCTACTTTCAGACATGCTGAATCTCTGCAGTCCTTGTTGGCATAAATGGAAATCGAGATGTTTGTTCCTAATGCTCGTGGAAGGCTTTGGGTCTGCTTTGCACATGTGCATGCCCAGCACTGGAGCATCCAGGACTTAGAGCCAGATGTTGAGCTCCCAGCTCTCTGGGATGGGTGGGCTTGCACTTCTCTCTCTTTTTGAAGGACTTCCTGTACCAGCTTTCAAAATTTGTGAGCAAATAAACCATCTTGAAAGCACAGTAGACTATGACAAGACTTTCTTCAAGTCTCAGCAGTGCTTTCCCTGATCATCTAGGTTCTGTCTTCCAGACCCTAAAATCAGGGCCAATGTGAGCTATTGCTGAATAGGGTGAGATGCACCTTTTTCTGAAATAAGTAGCTTCTCTTGCCTCTTGAGTGTCCGCAGCCTCAGGAACAGCAGACAGGAACCATTATTCAAATATGGCTTGGCACAGAGATGCAGTCACTAAGCTTCCAGGCTGGCTACAAGTTGGTTCAGTTGAGCAATTTTATAGAAGGCTGATGCAATTCTTTCTCTTTTTCTTTTCCTTGTAAGGGAAGAAAAAAATTAATATTCTTTGGATTTGGTTGGAAGTTAAATGATCCTCACTACAGTATTTCCCAAACTACCATATAATCCAAATAAGTCTGGATTTGACTGAACTCCTGTAAGAGGCTTACTGATATCTGAGCTATTGTTTTAACTTAATGCTGTCTGGTGGGTTGATTACACCTAGTATTGTAATGCTCAGAGGTTTGTTTTGCGTGTTAAATTGTGGATAAAGAAGATGAGATTCCTTTCATCTCTTTTAGAAATTAACAAGTCCAGCAATTGCTCATTTAACGATTAACAGTTTGTGTCATGTCTCACTGCACAGGCTTTCCAGGTTGTATTCCCAATTTACACTTCTGCTCAAGGATCTGTATGATTTTGGTGGAGCTGTGTGCACAAGGCATGATGATATTTTGGATGTTTCACTTCTTTTTTTAACAGCCTCTCTCAATGGGGGTCAAATTCCTCGCTTTCACTGCTGCAAATTTACTGCAAAAACTATGTATAGTAAATAGTATAACACATCCATACTTTCCCTTGTAATAGATGAGATTTACTGGCGTAATATTCCTTGTTTGTTCTTGGCTAGCAGTATGATTTGCTGAATGATTACCTGTAGCTGCCAGACCTGTATTACATGACTGCTTGCGCCTTGTGAAGATAAAAACATAACAGAGGATCAGTCAAAATGTCAACTCTGGAGCTGTTGTCAGTAAACCATAACTGTCAAAGGGTGTAATATTAATGGCAGAAGAATAACTCTATCATGTAGTGAAGAAACTTTTTCCCAAGACTTTACCATCAACTATCAACATCAGGAGAGCGTTAAAAATTTGCATCATTATAACTGCAGTGCCCAAGTTGTGCTCCCACTCAGATGTAAACTACCAAATTCACATCATAATGATGGAGTTATTAAACACTGAGCCAGATTGTGTCCTAGTTGTTACCTTTGTGAATGTGTTCTGATGAGGAGGTGATTTTGGGGGGAGCCAAGCACCCCTCTGATCACATGGCAGCAAAAGCACGTGCCTAGTGCCTGTGCAGGGCTCCCAGCATCAGCTGTGTGTCCTGCTCTATGCCAGTTCTGTCATTGAGATTCTACATGGAAAGGAGAGACAGTTTGGCATCGTGAAGGCTTGAGAATCACAGGGTGTTTAATTATAACATCATCTGGCCAGGAGAGGGTTGATACCAGTTTGGCAATTTAAACTGAAAACCAAAGACACTCTGGGGAAAGAGGTGAAATTGATTCCCTCTTGTGATACAGGTATCTTGTCTGATATTTCAGTGACATTTACAGCGATTAAATAGAGATGATCTGTAAATCTATGATTTAAGGTTTTTTTAAAAAAATTATTTAAAAAAAAGTTGTTAGGGATTGGGAAGAAAGCTTTTATCATCTCTTTAATCAGTTGGGGAAGACTTGGTACTACACCAGCTCATGAGAGTCTGGCCTTATGGCATCGCTTTTCCTGAAGTAATAACTGTTACCTATATCATGTATAATTTGAACTAACAGAAAAAGTATTGCACACTGGGGAATTGCTCTCTCCAGCCTCACTTCTTTCTGCCATTTGAATGAATAATGCTGTGTCACGTGTTAGCATAATATACTTCCCAGGTCCTTGCCTTATTTTGAAGCATCAACTTGAGTTTTCTTTTTCCTTTCCTTTATAATTTTATTGCTATTGCATTCCTGGTGTTTCAGACCAATCCTAAATAAGCTAATGACAACAGGCAAAGTAATAATTCTGGTAATTTTATTTATTCAAAATTTGGTGACATCAAAAGCCTTAAAGAGGGTCTGAGGTCTTTCCCAGGTCCTGTAAAGGTGCTTGCTGCCTGGCATCCAGATTTGAGAATGTATTTAAGTGCCAAACTTTTTTTTTTAATGCTCTTAGCTCCCTACAGAAATGAGTAAGATTTAAGGGTCTAGATGCATCAGAAAATTAGGATTTTATTTTCCACTAATTTCAGTCGCCAGAATCTAATAAATAAAGGCTTACTAAGCCAGGCAGTGAACATGAAGTAGATTGTCTGGATGCAGGTTATGGAGTGGGTGCTGTAGCTTTGTAAGTATTTTTATAACTGTCCATGAGTAAACCCTTAAATTAATGAGTCACATGTCAAAATGCCATCTGAAATCAGTGCTTTACTGCATTAACTGCTGCTGCTGAGGTGTACAGTGGCCTGGCATCAGGGGGACAGCACACCAAGTTGTGCTTATGTTTATCAGGTCCTTCCAGAAGTTTTAGGGCTTTTCTTGGCAAAATCATAACCCCTACACCTGGACACTAATGCTGTTATAGCTCCAATGAACACATATGGAGCTACTTTTCCAATTGGCAACAGCAGCCTATTTTTATTTGATGGTACTTGAGTCCTAAGTGGGAAACATGCTATTAATAATAATTTACTAAAAATATTTTGTAGTGAATTTATCATTAATGCAAAATGTATTTTTCTATTTTTGGAGTAACTTCTCTGATTGCATACTGGTGGATATGGGGGCAATGGCCTATGTAGAAACTTGGAACCCATGATAACAATTTTTTCTGTGATCTCTTTGAAGCTGTTATATTTAGAAACTTAATGCTGGTTTACCTTCCCCTGGCTTTCATGGAAATTTCAGCCTGCATCCACCCTGAGCTGGGAGTAGAGATGTGGTCTGCACACAAAACTGATGTTTAATATTGACAAGCAGGCCTGAGCTACAAAAGAAATTAAGAAACCTTGCCAAATCTCTATTGATGTTTTTCAGTCCTAATAAACACTTGAATACAATTTTTCAGAGTGCTGACGGGAGGCACTAAGATGGAGCCAGCATACAGCCTGACACCTTTGAAGGGAAATAATGACTAAGTGTGCTCAGTGAAGTAGGCTGATACCCAAATGCCGTCAGTCCAGGGCTTAAGGAGGGCAGTTCAGTTCCATACTGAATCTCTTCTGTGTCTGACATGTTAGTTAACCCACAGTAGCTCTCAAACAGGTTCCTGTGTTGCCATCAGGTGCCTCTCAAAGCCTGGTGGTAGTTCTGGTACCATCACAGCAGGGCAGTGGTAGCCACACCAGTCAGGGACACCTGGGACAGCCTCTTCAAGCACAGCCTCAAATGTGCAGCCCAGTTGTGCTGGCAGGAGAAACAGACTTGTAAGGTCCTGCATCACTCCTGTGTGCACTAAATTTAGAGAGTTCCTGTGTCATTATGAACAGATTTGTTATTTGTAGGCAAAGGAGATAATTCTGCAGACCTCTCCTTTCCACAGATATTGTTTTTTTCATTAATATCTAAAAGATTATTTGTGCTTCTCAACCTGAACATGGGCCTAAAGTGATAACTGCTCTTATGCTTGCAAAATGCTTCAACCAGAAAGAGGAAATGTCTGAATTTGTATAGTCCAGTTTTGAAAAAACATTGGCTTTCCCTTTATAAGAAGAAAGATTTTGTGTTGGAGGAGAAATGAAAAACATTCCCAGACATGGGTAAGTCTCTTACATAAGCCGTCCTTTCTTTTCAGATGCCCAGCAGTAAATGATGCAAATGAAAAAGATACAGTGTGGGGAGTACTATTTCAGTGTAATCTTCCACCTCACGACTGATGCCTGAATGATTTTATTATAAGAACAACATGGTCTGGGGCAGAGTGTCAGAAAGTCAGCTCTTGCCTGGAGCACACATTAGAACGTCAGTAACCCCTCCACTGCCAATTGTCCAGAGAAATCCCTCTCTCTTATATTGTAACATTTTTTCTGTGCTGAATATTACCACTGAATTTCAAACACAAACCCACTGAAAAGACAAAGGCTGTCATGTGGACTGGCTTTTCAGTGGCATTACTAAACAAGCTGTAACATGTAGATTTCTTCCTGTTAGTGTAAATCAGTGTTAGCATGCAGTGTTTGTAGTGTGACTAGGTCTTACCAGCTTGTCAGCAAAAGGCTTTGCCACTGTCACTTGCTTCAGGAAAAGACTCCAGATGCTCTTTGGGGGGATGCTGTGGTAAGAGCATGCAGGGTGGGCTATAGCAGTGGTTTTTAACATTGCAGGTGTGAGGGGGTGGAAGGGTACTGCCCAAGTGACTTGGGTTTCAGCTTTCCCCCAGGAAGAGATTTAACTTCATAGAAGAGCGTGCTGTGTTGGTACTGTAGGAACAATTTGCCTGCATCAGGGAGAAAATACAATCCCAGGGAGCATGTGGAGAGATAAATGAGCATCAGTGAGATTTGCCTCATGTAGACACACCCCAGGCAAACTATCATTCCTTTGTAGTATGTGCTCTCCTTCAGGGTCTGCACCAAGCCTGTTTTAGGAGAAGGACTTCCCATCTTGACCCATGAGTACCAGTCATATTCAGAGATAAAATTAATGTTGTTGTGTGGTCAGTCCATAACATATCTTACTTCCAGGCCAGTGCAGAAGTGCTGTGCTGAATTACAGCCTCCTCCAGAGTGCCAAATGGGTGTAACTTGTGGAAATAACCTTCCTAGGACAACACAAGGCTTGCTCACCTGCAGCAGCTTGGGCAGCCTGTACTGCTGCCTGCCTGGGACATGGATATGTTTTCCTGAACTCTAGTTAGTAGGATAAAAAAAGGTGAGAAATGCATGTATATCCTCACTGGTCTCTAGAGATCAGCACAGCAAATTCTTTCTCAAAAAACAGGTAACATCCTGGGATCCATGAGCACAAATGCTTAGGATGTGGATGCTGTTTTCCTACTCATGACTTTTGGTGTGTCTGGTGCAAATTGAGCTTTAATGATGGTATAGAAGCAATTTTTTTCTGCCTTCACTCACTGTATGAGTATGTCTTGGCAAATTATTCTAAGCAGCAACACATTTGAGAAAATCTGTTTGAGTTATCTGTGAAGAAAATTAGACACTTAATTGGGCAGGTGAATTTGTTACTCTGAAACTTTTGCTGGTCTCTGATTTTGGACTAAGTTTATTTTTGTAGTTGATATTGCTTATGTACCTATTTAAGTGTCATTGTGCCTTCTTGAACTCTAAATGTGGCACCTATAGTAATGTGTACAGAGTCAATGTGTTTTATTTTTTTATCAAACATGGGAAAATACTGATGCATAAACATTGCAGTCTTGATTTCTTTTACAACTTCTTTAAGCGCTTAACAACTGCAAAACCCCAACTTCAGACACTTCCTGCAACTACTTAGAGATTCATTTGAATGAAGATAATTCAAATGTTGGCATGTAACTATGAGTTGGGCTTTAAAAAAAATCTTTGCAAAATGAAAGGATTTAATTTTTTTCCTAATAAAAACAAACAGCTGGGTCTCCCATGTGGTATTCTCTTGTAAAATATTTACATTTGAAAGGCGCCTAGACTCTTTGCACTAGAATATAATTTAAACAATGAGCCCAAGTGAAAAAACTTCTATTGTTGTTGGTTCTGATTGCAAAGGTTTTTAGTGTGCACCTTCCTCCTTCTGAACCTTCTGTGCTCAGCATTAGGCTGAGTCTTAGTGTTGGAAGATTTGCCATGTTGAGTAACTCAGTGTTTCCTTTTCTGAAGAAATAATAATAATGTTCATCAAAACTCAACCTGATACATGTCAAAGGGTGTGGGAGAAGCTGGATATTGTGAAGGAATTGGGGGGGAAAATGATAGAAGGAATGAACTGTTAGTACATGAAGTTCTTAAAAGTTCGCTACTCTGAACTGCAGAAAAGCTGGCGGTACGAGAGTGTCCCTGGAAGCACCATCTCTCCCTGGTTAGTAGAAGCAGTTTCCTTGGCTGTATGGCTGCCAGAGTCTGTATTTTTTACCCTACTGCAAGTATAAATGTTAACTTTCCAGCTGGAATTGCTCTGTTTGCTTTCACAGTGAAAACAGAACTAACTATTCTGGTAATGTTATTAAAAAATATTTGTCATGTCAAAAAGTCTTGCTGCCTGTAATTAGGTTTAAACATCCCAAACTGAATAGCAACATTCAAACTCAGCTGAAGTATTTGATTAGACCCAGTTAATAGTTACTAATGGCTGTGCATCTTGTATGTAGGACTCCAGGGAGAGAATGGGGGAATTAATGGCAAGGTTATTTGGAAAGCAGTGAATGACTGAAGAGCTGTGAAGTCTTGAACCTTGTCCTGTCTGTGGAACAGGGCAGGGAGGCTTGTGCCAGGCCTGTTTCATGAAGCAAGAGACCTGATTTTACCCGATTAAGGCTAGATCTTGATAGAAAACCAAACAGTTTTTATGTCTGTTGAACACAAGGTTGATGGGAGTTGCTTTTTTCTTGCCTTTTTTTTTTTTAATTTTAAAAAAGTTTCTGTTTTGTCTCAAGCCCACAGCAATCTTTGCTGGCTGTGTTTGTTGCTGACATTATGCTCTGCAGAGCAGAAGTAACCTCAGTCTGGGTGTTTCAGCAGAAATCTCTGATTACAGCTGGTTCCTGGTGCAGGACACATCACCTGAGTTCATCAGACACCCACGGTGGTTTTCTAAGGCCTTCTCTCCTGGGGAGCTGTACCACTTGTACACCACCAGTGCTACTAAAGCAATCCATCACTCCCTAATGTAGCTGCAGATTGGATAGTTAAAGGTGCTTTTCCCTGAAAAGGTTGATGCTCAGGGGAAATTCTGTCTGCATGGACAGGGGTGAGCACTGTAATCATCCTGTGATGCCATAGCAGAGCTTACTCTGGGAGGCTGCATTTATAGCTGTATTGGTGTAACATCCCACCCCTGACCAGCAGTTCCTCATGGAGGAAAAGTGGCTGGCTTTGGTAATTAGAGAAATCTATGCAGTTTTACTTTTCATTTTATGTCACTCCACCAAGGCTCCTTGGTGTAAGCTTCCCTGCAGTCCATGAGAACGTAGAATTGTATTATGAAGGAAGGTGTTTTACCCTGTCAATGCCATCATGACATCCTGGAGAACTAGTTTCCAGCACAACTTCATCCTTTCTCCTGTTTTTTTTTTTTTTTTCCCCTGTACTTCCCATTCTGAGTGCATGCTCTCCTAGTTGTAGGAAAAGAGTATTTCCCTATTGAATTATTTATCAGTTCTGTCCAGTGCATGTTGTTTCTCAGGAATAAATATGAACTAACAGGAAGATAGTTTTATGCTTTTTGGCAGTAGCCACAAGATGGTAAAAAAAAGCTGCATCTTTTTATTATATGCAATGCTTGGACTTTAGGAATATATTCTATTCAGAAATAACATTACCTGAAGCTTGAGAAAAGCAATGAGACTAAAGAATACTTGTTCTTGCTACTTAAAAAAAGGTTGTAAAGATAATATCTATGGTACATCTGATGTTTGAGATAAACTTGTTATTGGGGTGCGAAGCAGCACGCTGGTCTGTTGTTTGCAGTTTTGAATGGAGGAATTCAGTTTTGGATTTATAAATGCATTTTTTTCTTAATTTGAAGAAGAGAATCTCAGTAAGTCAGAATACAAGAGCAGATAATCTCAGTGCAAAACTCATGGTTTCCTTGAATAAGTCTGGATGATTCATTTCTGACACAAGTGCTAGAAACTAGTGACCATTTTAAAAGCAACACAGGAAAGGAAAATCTATTTTGTACTGGACAGGAAAGCACCTGGCATGGTTACATTGAATTCAGAGACCTACATCATCCGCCCATGTTTTTGGACAGGTCTGGAGGAGCTGGCAGGAAGATAATAGCAAGTTCAAGGGGTGCTGCTTACAGCAAAAAACCCCAGAGCAAGGTTTTAACCCCTTGCTGGCTGCTGGTTTCTCCTTGGCCATGTGCTGCCCTGGAACAGCTGTCGGCAGCTCTGAGCGCAGTGGGCTCAGCGCACACAAAGGCTCAGCGACACCGAGGTTATGACCTAATGTTAATGGTGCTGCCACTTATTGTGTGCCTGCCATGGGACTTCCCCTGCTTTGTCTAAGGTCCTGCCTCATATTCTCTTTAAAAGGCTTCCTTGCAAAAGGAAGAATTATGAAATCAAACTTTCTCTTTTATTGTAGCAGCTTGTGTTTACTCTTGACGTGCTTGCTCAGAAAAGCTATTTTTGTCACCGCTGGGGAGATGAGAGTAGGTACTTGCATGTCCTGTTTAATCAGAGTTTCAAATGGTTGTTTTCTAGGGGACAAAAAAAATCAGGTCAACAGTCAAGGGATCTTTTTATGTTGATGGTGACAGTTTTTATTCTGCGGGAGTTATAATCTAGATGAGAGAGGCAAAAATACTCGAGGACAGATATCTGGCTCTATACAGTAAAAATGTTAAGTGTTGCTGCAAGGCTGAATGTAAGTCTTTTTCACTCGAGTGCTTTACTGTAGCAGTGCAATTTTGCACCGTAGATTTTCCCTTGAAAAGTCTGTGCAGATCTACTTTAAAACTTGGTGTAGTTTGTTGCTTCCTACCAATTGGATGGTGGGAGGCATTAATTTATTACATGCTTGGGGGATGTCTGTGGTATTCCCCTAGCAATAATGAGAATGAATACAGCAGATCAGCTATGATTAGTGATGGTAATAGTAATAATTTAAAAAAACAGTCCTTAGATATCTATCATTCTATCTTTCTAGTGATCTTTCTACCTTTCTATTTGTCTAAATAGAAGATCTCTTATCTGCAGTAAGAGATAAGTCAAATTCCAAAAGGGCAGCAAGGATGGAGCATTGATCTCCAGTTCTGAGAGCACAAGCCCTCTGCTTGCGGCATCTGTTCACATTTGTCTGGGGTTATTAGCTTATATCTGACCCGTAGTACATGTTTGGGCAGCCCTATTTGGGACAGTGAAGGGCAGCAGTGCTCACACATGCTGGCCAATTCATTATAATTAATTTTGCAGACTGGGAAATCTAGAAGAGCAAAGGTTGATAAAACACAGGATAATCAGAGCTACAAAATTCAGTAAAATACTATTTAGTTCTAACTGTGCCCAGGGGATACCTAGGGGAAAAGCAGATTATAGATACATCATGGCAGAGACAGTGCTGTACAGTCCTGTCCAGAATTATTCCCAATGTTTTCATTCAAGTATGCAGTTAAACTTGGCCTTTGGTTAGTCAGATTTAACTTGAGATTCAAGTGCCAGAATGAGTAATGTATATTTCAGGTTCTTGTAGCTTTTTTTTCTAGCTGGTGCCTAAAACTGCAATACCTGAAATAACTATGTGCTTGTTAAAATCTTTGATAGGTTTTCATTGAGAAAAATGATAAATGGATGGGCAGGAACAGGAAGCATTTAAATTCTTTGAACACAAATGCCTCATGTGGCAGTAGAAACAGAATAGAGGCTTTTTGCCAAATGCCTGGGACAGACACAGGGCCCTGAGCACCCCCACGTACTTGTGATGCCAGCGCTCAGCCACATGGTGAAATTCCAGCTCGCCAACTTTGTTTCATTACTTGGAGAATCTGTTTCAAATTTACTGACATAAAAATCCCACAACCTATTAAACATAGCTCATTATCAAGTTTAAAGGATATCTGTAATAGATATTTCTCAAACTTGCAGGTAATGGAGGGTACACTTTGGAGAGTTACCTAAAATGACCCTTTGCATGTTTAAACCATTTGCTCCCACTGCTGCAAAATGAATTATAAGGATATTTTAAAGGAAATTTAAAGGAAACACATATTGATGAAGAGACTCCTGGGATCCTTTAGTTGTGGTTCAGAATTGTCACAAGGATGATGCTCTCAAGTGTCTGATGTTTCACAGCTGGATGCTGCATGGAGAGACCCCCATGTTTTATCTCACCAGAGGCGCACGAGAGCACAGTGCTTCAGACAGGCAACTCTGGTGTGGCTCATTGTTCATCATCAACACATCACCTTTTGAAATGCTGCTTGCCAAAGTTGGGAGCATGTTGTGTGCAAAACAAATCATGGAAAATATGGACTTCAGGAGGTTGTCCTTGCCCAGTTTATCCCCCACTTCATGGTGGAGACAGTGACTCTTGTATTTTACCTGGCAGCTGGGCACCCTTGCAGTGGTATCTGTTCCAGCACTTCATTAATGCACTGTTTGTAAATGTTTTTTCCTAAAACTTTATCTCATTTGCAGAAATTTAAACAGGAATCTGAAGTTTGAAGCTACCTTTTTATGCTTTTTTTTAAAACCCTTTGTGTGTCTTTCAGTAGTCCTCACTGATGAAATAACCCCAGCTCTTTCAGCCTTTCCCTGGAATTTGTGTGCTCTGTACCTCTGCACATTTGTATCTCTGGGGAGGGTTTTTTTTCTTTGGTTTTGGATTTGGTTTTTTTTGGGGGGGGGGGGTGGTTTTTTTTGTGTTTTTTTTTGTTTGTTTGTTTTGTTGTTGTTGTTGTTGTTATTTGGGTTTTTGTGGTTTTTTTTGTTTGTTTGGTTTGGTTTTTGGTGGCTTTTTTTTGGCTAGTGTCAAAGTTACAGTGTGTTTTCAAACAGTTAATTGAGTAAAATAGAAGGCAAAACTAAAGAATTAACATTTCATTGTTCAACAATTTCAGCTTGTTCCAGGTGGCCCAATGCCAATTTAATGAATTTCTTGTAACTCTGATGCAAGTGATTGGGATGGTTTAATTTCCCAAATGTTATAATTCACATAATATTTTCTCTTTATTCTCTTCTGCTTCCTTCTATAGTATCTACTTGCTGCTAGTTTCAGGTGGAATTTTTGGGTAACTGAGAACAAAACGAAGAGATCCAGCCCAAGAGAGTGGAAATTTACTGACTGCTCTGTTCCATCCCAGCCACACACTGATTTATCACTTTCTTCATCAGCAAGCCAGCTACCCTCTCTACTTTCTAACTCTGATTCAGGCCTCTTTGCTGTTGTTGCAGTAGTCTGGGTCGTAAGAAAACTTCTCTTGAGTTTCCTTTCTATCCTAAGACTGTTGAAATTGTATCTTAGCTTTTTCTTGGTGTTAAAAACCAAAAAATTCTGCCACAGAAATAACCTGAACTTAATTTTTTTATGTTTTGTGAATGTAAATCTTGACTGGCTGTTTGCTGACCCCAGCCATCCTCATGGCTGCAAATGAGAACAGAATATGGTCCTGCTTCTTTATAGAAGAAAAAAGAAAACCCACATAGTCTGGACTTTCAGTGGTATTATCTTTTGGTTGCTGATCTGTCCAATGGTTTTCAAATTATGATTTCTAAAAAGTTACTCATAAGGCATCTGCTGAAGGATTTTTGGCCTAAGCAGTTTGGCAAAATGCTGGTTTTATGGGATCTGTATCAGGGTTCTTGACTGTTAGTGCTTCTACTGACTTATCATTCCTATGCTGATTTGCAGCTCTGAGTTGTGGTTACCTGCAGTAATAACTTTGGCCCTTTCCACTGAACAAATGGCCCAGATTCAGCACTGGAGTTGCAGAGAGGTTGCAAATCAGGGCCACATGTATAGACTTAATATTTGCAGGAATATGGATTGAAGGCTCTTTTCTGTCACAGGAAGCAGCCAAACAGGATGGAGTCCTGTGAAAGCCAAAAGCTGGGGTTGTGCAGTGAAAATGCTTGAGTTGCAGTCGTGCTGAGATGGCTTGGAGGAACAGCTCTTACCTAAGCTGGCAACAAGATTATGAATAAAACTATCTCACAAAGCACAGCCCTTTAGGAGGGAGGCAGCAACCACAGCAGTTGTTCAAGCCTCTGAGTGAAACAACTTCCTGTGATGGCTGCATGTATTTTTCAAGTAATCTTAGTTTTGTAGCAAAATGAGAGAGAAATTTTCATTCATCTAATACTGTAAAATAAATTTCTTCCATATTTGTGTGCAGAAAAAACCGAAAGAATAAAGAGCACTGAACTTTCCCAAACTCAGAGCAGTGTGTCTTGGGATGATGAAAGGGATGATGGAGACCTGTGCGGGACTGTCCCCTCTTTTGCAAGTTTAGTAGCCACATGGTGCAGTGTGGTGAAAACAGGCATTTCCTGGCTGGGCCTATCATTCTGAAAGCAGAATATTTTTGCATGCCTCAAGTACATTAAGATCTGAATGTCCTCTTTTTATAGCTGAAGGAAACCATCTCTCTGACCAATCTTTTTCTTCACTTACTAGCTGTGCTCAGCACTTTCCAATCCACAGTCATGTAAGTGACAGAGAATAGTTAGCTTGACCTTCAGTCTTGAAAAACACATCTTGTGGAGGGGATTGAATGCTCTTCCTGCATTTGGAGATCAGGACACTCAGAAATCCCCAGCTGGTGCATGCTGCTTCATATACAGTAGTAAATAATATGTAAGAGGGAATAAATCTGCACCTGAGACATGGTTGGTGTGAAGGATTTGATGTTTGCACATTTTTTTTTTGAAATTGTGTATTTCAACTGTTGCACTTTGGACTGGCCCTGTGGATGCCCAGAGCATCCATTTGTGAGGTATGTGTGTCAGTCATTTGAGCATCATCCAAAGAGATGCTCTTTGGCTGTCCATAAGGCCCCTTGGCAGCACAAATCAAAGCTGCTGGGAGATTGCTTCAGAAGTGTGTTCTGGACCTGTGCTGTGGTACTGAGGTAGCTTTACCTGCTCTCACCCTTGTGAGGTGAGGGTCCAGCTTTTCACTCCTTTTCCTCTAATCAATGATAATTACTACTCTGGCTCTGAAGGATGAATGCACATCCAAAAATCTCCTTCTTTACATTCTCCTTCCTCCATGTGACACATTTGTCTCTGGCAGCATCTGTAAAGCTCCTGTAAAGCAGGGGCACTAAAGCCCCTCCTGCTGTCCCTGGAGGCTGTGCTGTGCCCCTCAGCCAGGCAAAGAGCAGGCACCCAGCTTCCCTGCCTGGCCTCCTCCACCTCCCTCTCTCCCAGGGAGCTGTGTGCACACATCAGCAGTGCTCCCACTCAAGTGGTTGCTATTTTGGAAAAGAGCAGAGAGGATATCAGCCCCTGTATGGAGCACTTACTGGAAGTGCCTCACTGACTCACAGCAATTACTGGGGTATCTGAGGTTAAGGGAGTGATGAGTAATTGAGGTCTTTTTCACTTCAGGGATGCCAGATCCTGTCTTCTTGTGCACCCAATGGAGAGAAGTAATTTGCAAGCCTTCAGTAAAAATATATAATAGATGGAGTATTTTTTTTTATCTCAACAATACTAGCAGTGTCTCTAAAACGTCCCTTTGCATTGATTGGAGGTGTCAGCAAGGGCAGAGAGTGTTGCACACTGCATCCTCTATGAGAGGAGTGCAGGGCTTTGCTCTCTACCAGACCTGCAGAAATTGTTCAGAGACCTGACCTTTTCCTGCATAGCCCCTCTGAAATTTGTTGTATCACATAGAACACAGGGTTGTGCCTAAATAAGATTCTTGCTGATAATTTTCCAAGAGTGCTCTGTGCCTCTTCTTTATCAACTGGTGAGCCACATCCCTGGCAGACTAATGATTGATGCCTGATAGCAGACATTCCTGGGAATACAAATCCCCACACTGCTGTGTTATGCATTCATAAGGCAATTATAAAAATGGAGGTGATCTTGCTGAGCATATAATTTGGATGCTGAATAATCTGTACTCAAAGTAGTATCAGTGCAGAGTGAGGGAAGCGTTTTTTGTACCTGAACATGTAGATCTTTGAGCAGAGAATACAGCCCTTCAACTCTGGTAGCAAAAGCTTGTCAGGACTGTGCACCCACAGTCCAAGTCCATTTAGTGCACTTGCAGAAATGCTTAGCAATTATCTGACACTATATATTCCTATGGATTATTGCAGTTCCATCAGATGTACCAGGTGGTTGCTCCTCCTTTTCTTTTTAGACTCAGTGTAGTTTTCCATGGGCTTTTCCACATATCTGTAAAATTCAGAGAAGTTTGGCTGTCATTAATCTCTTGCTGCCTTCCATCACCAACTCTGCTCTCCTTTGTCATGATGCCTGCTGTGCCATCTTCTGGAGGACGCCTGCCGCAAGGGACTGGAGCTGCAGCCCATACACATTTGATTCTTGAACTAAAAATACAGAGATGTCATTCCAGTCATTTCTACCCTGAGGCCAGACAGGCTTGTGGGGTTTTATATCATGTAATGAAATGCTTCCAGTGACACCGTATAAATGAAGAATAATAACTTATGCATCTTGTGGAAATGAATTCAAAACTGAAATATAATTAAAATTGCTTTTAAAGAGGAAAAGATCATACAGCATTAAAAATAAGGAAAATTCCTTTTAAAACATCACTTTTCTGAACCATGTTGGGTTTTAGTCTGATTCATTGAAGTAATGAGAGCTTCCAAAGATCAATGCTTGTGCAAAAAATATTGCCTTCCAGTTATGTGGACCATATGCGTGTGGAGGGATAGAATGTAAGAAAATAAAGATAGTACAGAAGGTAGTCTCACACCTGAGGAGTTGCAGCTGTACAAATCACCAAAGATTAGGAACAAGCCTGCCCTTAATAGGCCACAGCTGTGTCCAATAAGAAGGTGCTACAAAAGAGTGGGTTAGCTGGCTGAGGTGAGAGATGGAGTTTGTTGGCTGTACAGTGAAGAAGAAGTCAGTGTTGTGAGGAGCTGCCTATGAGAAATTACTGAGAAGGTACTGAACTTTCACAATAAGGTGGCAACATATGCAACCAGAATGGATGAGATCTTCTGGGGAGAACAAGTTTTGGTATCGCTATTTAAAAGCTAGACAAGAAAAGAAAGCTTTGTATGAAAAAAACCCTTCATCCTAAGCTATGGACAGAGGAGATGTGGGTCTGAAGAATGGCTTGTATGGTCCAGCTTCATTCTCCCTTCTCCTTGGGATTAAGGTAAAGTGACCTGTGGCAGCTCCTGGTTTTTGTTGCTTTACAGGGCTGTGTAAAGTGGGGTTTACAAGGCCAACTCCCTTGGCATCACACTTCCCAAAGCTTCCAGAGCCTGGAAAGTGTCTTCTATCACACTCCTCATAAGGCTTCAGATCTTAACCCAGAAATGAACCAAATCAAAGTATCATTTCCTTGGTGGTTCCTGGCTACCCAGAGTGGATTTCTGACCCTGTGTTTTCGGGATTAAACCAGGAACTCATCATGGCCCTTGGGTTTTCCTCAACCCAAGTAGGGCACCAGGGCACTGACCCTGGGCAGACCCAGTTTTCTGCACCAGTGCCCATTCAGTCAAAGCCTGGTAATTGTGCAGCCAATTAGTCTTTGTTGTGAGCATCTGTGACAAAATACACTTTGTTTTAATAACAATCATTATTTGAAAAGCCACTAAAAATTAAAACAGATGCAGCCATTATGTAGCTGCTTACATTTGTGTGGCTCTACCGGTTTTCTTCAGTCATGAGTGAAATTGTAGCTTGTTCAGGGAATATGACAGAGCCCTAAATATGGAGATCAGGCAAAATATTTTCACCCGGCTGCCTTCACACAGAGGAGCTCACACACGCCTGTGCTCCCAGTGGCTCAGGGTGAGACAATGAGCTGACAGATTTCTGAATTCAAAATAAATTCAAGTCAGCCTCAAAGGCAGGGACGGGAGGGAAGCCTGTCTCACTCTCTCTGTCCTTCACTCGTGTGAGTGTTAGGTCTTCGTAAAGCTCCAAATTAAAACATAATTTGCAGGTTGTAGTTTTGTGAGCATTTTTGTGCTTTTGAAAAATATTATCTCCACCTTAAGTGGTGGGAATGCATTTTCTGGTAATTACAGTACCAACAATTACTGTTCTTACACTGTTCAGAGACCCTGAAATATTTGTCAAGGTAAAATCTGTAAGAAAAAGAAGGCATCAGCTCAATGGTATAGGAAGTACTGTTTGAAAATGTCTAAGTCATGGCTAAGAAGACAGCATTGTCTTGTCACAAAGCCTGGGATGATATTCTTCCATTTTCTTAACATATTTATTACTAGGTAACAGTGCAGTGGTCAGATGTCATATCTGCTGTGAGAATGAATGGGGACTTGCTGAAAGTTTTCAGTGTATCTTTGCCTGAAGAATATGAGAGACCAGGAAAGGAGTTAAGTGAGAGAGATACTTTAGTACACACCACACTGGCTTTTTCCCCATTGGCCCCTATTTTCCCAGAGTCCCTTCCTTTTGCTGCACAATCCATGCCATGAGCTCATATGAACAGCAGAGTCTCTGTTCTTCATTTGCTAAAGAGAAAAACTACAGGATTCTGTTGTTTTTCTAAACTTCATCCCTCACATCAGAGCCTTCTTCAGAAACTGCTCTTCCTCCTCTGTTCCCACTGCCTCCCCTTTTCTGACAGTTCCATGAAGTTACAGCTCTCAGTAACAGCCTCATGAGGAGCACCAGGATAGGTGAAACCAGAAAACCCCCATTGTGATCTATAGCTTCCCTCATTTTCCTTTCTTGGTAGTTCCTGCTGTGCCATGAATCCAGTAATAGCCAGTTAAGTAACTATCTGAGATTTTCCATTAAAATCAGAGGGATGAGCAGTGTCAGCAAGAACTACTCACTTGATGAAGAACTAAGGCATGACACTGGAATTGCAAGTCAGATCTCCTTAGGTGCCTATTAGCTTTATTTCCACTTTCTTATTTTTGTAAGGCTTAATGCAAGTTGGTGATATCAGGGAGATTAAGTGAGGAGGTGATACTCCCAGGCAAAGGTGAGTGCTGAATTTGTGGTATCTAGCAGCAGAACAAGGAGCTGATGTGATGGGCTTGGTACCAGGTGTGTGCCAAGGTCTGCCTGAAGGGGCTCTGGGCCGGGCTGCCCACTTCAGGGACTCATCAACCTTTTGTGCTGGATTTTTGCAGTGGGAAAGCAGCTTCTCAGTTTCTGTTCCTCTGGATGCCAGTGCTTAAATAATGACATTTATTAATTAAAAAACCCAAAATCCAATAGATGAAGAGATACAGAAGGTGCATAACTTTGGAAAGTTGATTAGAGACAGTAAAAAATATGTTACATTAGAAGACCTTAAAAGTGAATCACACAGACCTTTAAATAAATAATTGATCCTCACCATAATTTTGTAGAGGAAGTTGCTGAGTAGAAACTTTTTTCCCCATTTTTCAAGTGATAGTCTGGGATGCAGTCATGTTAGTGTGCTTGTCCAAAACACAGACTTTTTCAGGAGATTAAGAGAGCAGGAATTCCTGGCTCTTGGCCCTGTGTTCAGACCATTTGCCCTAACAGAGAAGAGAAAACCACAACACACCAGGCACTTGGTTGGAGTATACCCCATTAAAGAGAATATGAGACTTTTAAATTTGGCTCTGTTTCAACAAGGTGCTTTCAGCTTGCACTTAATATTGTGTGATTTATGCAATGACTTCACATGTTTTCCATGGGGTTACTCACACTTAATGTTATTTGTTTGCTGAATCAGGGCCTAAATCAGATCTTCTTTTAAAACTTCCTAGTTAATTAGTGATCTCATATTATCTTGTGCTCAGAGCAGTTTCCAAACTGGCATTTTAGAACCTGTGGGTACAGTTAGCTTAAAGTAATCAAGATAAATGTTAGATTTGGAATGCTAGTCCTATCCAAATTGCATGTTAACTAAAAATACTGTTTGCATAAGCAGTATTGAATGCAGAAAATATTAAAGAGCTGAACCAGCCCGTGTGTGCAACTTAGGAGATGTTGGAGATCTGGAAGAAGAGGACGTAAACAAGAAAGCTATTGGCACATTAAAGAACAAGTCACCGATGTCTGTCAGATTTTTGACACAAGGCTTTGTAGTAACTAGGGACCAGTATATCTCTCCAGCTGTTGTAACTTGGCTTAAACTTCCAGTCAATTTTTCAGCTGAAGTAGAGGCATAAGATGATGGAGGAAGAATGGTAATGTGTTTATAGTACGTGACAGAGTCTGTGTTCAGTTCTTGTCCTTGCTGTAAATGTCCTGTTAGACCATGGGCAAATCTCTATAAAGTTTTGTGGGCCTCAGATCTCTGTTTTCTGCTTCATGTTTCATTTACCCATTGGTTGCATATCCAGAGTTTAGGTTTTCCAGAACAGAGTCCAAT
Organism: Geospiza fortis; assembly: GCF_000277835.1. Classification (NCBI taxonomy): domain Eukaryota; kingdom Metazoa; phylum Chordata; class Aves; order Passeriformes; family Thraupidae; genus Geospiza; species Geospiza fortis. The sequence goes on along the minus strand of NW_005054298.1, from coordinate 8,474,710 downwards.
GTCAAAAAGCTGAAAAAGTTTTAATACTGCTGCTGGTATTTCCATATCCCAAGATCTAAAAACGTATTTTCCATCTAAACGAGCTTATTTTAGATATAAAGAACCATGGCAATGGATAACCATGAGACCTACAAACAAATCTTCCCTAAGGGCAGAACTTTTAGAAATGTGAAGATGTTGTCCAATGCATACACAAAAGAAAAATCATCTGTTTTGCAACTCCACACATGATACTAATTACTTTTACCATGTAATATTCACTTCAAATAATAATGACATTTCATGCTTAAAAGCATTTTGAACAACTCCAAAGGGCATATTGATCACACTTAAATCCTGTGAAGGAGTATACAGAGTTTGAGTGGTGATCTCGATGAGGCCCTTGGTGAGAGAAAGCCATGGACCACTGTGTCCAACCCTGCAGCCCTGAGCAGTGCACGTCATCAGAGTGGTACCAAAAGGAGCTGGGAGAACTTCAGCAGCTCTTAGGGAAACAGCATCACTTCTTGTAGGACAATGTTAGCATAAAAGGAACAAAGCCAGCAGAGTATTTTTTTTTTCCAAATGAATAAAAAATGACAGAACATTGTAGTTCATATAATTTTATGATATCATATCATTAACAATAATCATTTTATGATTATTGTAAATTGCAGGATGATTTTTTTGTTTTAGAAGCACCTACGTATATTAACCAGATGTAGGTCCCAATGTGCTAAAACTGTATAGTTCTGTAGGACATCTGAGTTGCATATCTTCTTCCCTGGTCCTTGTGTAGCAGGATTGAACCAATGTACTGTTGTTAGGTCTTACCTTGAAATGTAAAGAAAAATGGGCCCTTGTCATTTGTGAGATTGCCCATCTCCATTTTATTTAATTTTGTTTGAAGAAGACCTAGCCTATGAAAGTAATAATCCCAAACAAACCTTAGAAGCACCACAGGGTAAGTTCAAAGGAAATGGTTAAAGAATGAAAGCCATCTTGTAATAATTTTAATATTTTTTATATAATTATAAAATTATATTTGTTTGCTTGATGTTGGTGCTGTCATAATACTGTTGTGCATTAGCGTAGAAAGCATGAGGTTGTGTTTAAACTTCATCTTTATCACTCAGCATTTCAGCTTCAGTGTGATGTAGCTTCCAAATCAATCAGGAAGTATGGAAGAATTTACTCACTGGGTAGAATTAATCAATTATTTGAACTGCAGTAGAGTCTGTGTTTTAATCTCTATACTATCAGTAGTTCTTTATGGTGGAGTAAGATGACATTTTATGATCTGCCAAAGTTGTTTGCATTTTTGACACAGATACATGGCATTACTAAGGTTAAGTGAAAAGAACCAGAAGGAATTTAATATAAGATTATTTAAGGTAGAGAAAAAACATTCCTAATATATGTAAAATGACAGCCACACATCACTCATAGTCAGAAGCTGCAAGAGAGGGACTTTTTTTGTTTGAATCCTTGCAAATTATCCTGGAACTGTCCCAGAAGTCTCTTTATCAAAAGAGACAAAATGTGTTGTAAATCTTGCACCACTTTTCAGCCTTAAATATTGCTAAGGTATAGAAAAGGAATTTCCAAATATCCTTATTGTCAGCCTACCTCAGCCTTTTCGGTTGTTGAAGCTTTACAAGTGATATCTGAAGGAAAGCCTGACCAACAAAGAGCTCTGAATGGTTCCTTTTCTTCTTATCTAGCCAACCTGTAGATGATCCCAGTGCTACCAGGTCGTGAATATACATTCAGCCCTGGGAATAAACACCAAAAAAAACATTGCATAATGCATAAGGCACCACTAAAACTCTTGAACGCCAGTGAATCACAAGATTTTTTTTTTTATTTTTTATTTACTAGTACATGAATAGCTATTTCTGGGGGTTGCAATACTAGGGCTGTAGTTTTGTGGCCAGCAGTTCTTACTGATGCAGAACCTAAAGTGTGATTTGCAGCTAGAACTGGAAAAATTAGTCTCTGGTGTTTATACCTGTATATTAATCTGGACATGCAGATACCTCATTTGCAAATTCATTCAAATACAAAACCAGCTAAATGATATCTCCAGAAGAAGCTGAGGATGTAAAAAGGTGCATAATAATATTCCCAAAAAATATAGGAATAAACTACATGCCTGGTAAATACAGCTTGAAATTGTAGGGCTTCAGGCTTTGTCTGCAAGTCTGTTGAAGTTGATGGAATGATTCTCCTTGCATTACCTAGGGCTTGCTTCTGACTGCAAGTACATGCCAATATTTCAGAAGCATAAAATATGAATAATTGTCAAAGCAGCACATGAAAATACAGCTAACAGTCTGAAAAGGTGATGAACAGGTTAATTAAGGGGATCCTCCATAGATTCTCTATGTTGTGTTACAGTGCTGTGAGTATGGAGATAATAGTAGGTGAGGTGTAATTAAAGGACTTTTCAATTTAATGCACCAGAGTTTGAGGTCTGCGTGGTATGTTATCAGTCACTTAGCCTGGATTTTATTACATGCCCTGTGCAGCTCAACAGCTTCTGAAGAATACTAATTTAAATGCTCTGCAAATGAAGAATACAGTATTGATGTGATGTATATCCTATTCAATTTGAAAACAGAGAGCAACATTAGCCTTTGGTCTTTCTCCTGGATTCCTGCAGCCAATACATGGCCCCAGCCATGAAGCAGTCATTGAAATCAACGGTGTCAGGGACAGAACAAGTATGGGGTCCATGGTGCTGCATCCCAAGGGTTTTGCTGACTTTCAGGAGATCAGTACTCCATTCTGCTGGCATTAACATGGGGGGAAAAAAATCCCATTCCCAGTTAAACACATGTAAAGGGGATTTAACTACATGGGGGGGAATTAACTGCAGGCAGAGCTTGGCAAAAAAGTTAAAATTATATAAGAAATAACAAGTTTTGATCTTGGGAATAACTGATCAAGCCTTGTCAGCATTTGATAGATAATTTACTGATAAATATCTGTCCTCTTTTTCTCCTTTATAAAGAATGGTTATCGTAACTTGAGAATTTTTTTTTTTGGTCACAAAATAATTCTTTCCTCAACTGGATTGGACAATACTTTGCTGAAGCATTTGTACCAGGGATGCTCCGTCACACAGGTAATGTTCAGATGCCAGTGCATTTGAAGAGTGAAAAATGTATCTGTGTTATAGGAGTGGCTCCAACCAGATAATCATTATAACTCATGTACAGATCCTTCTCATGCATTTAAATGCTCTCAGGTATCACTAAGGAAATGCATTTGCCTGTAGTTACAAAAGGTCTTCTGTTCCATCATGAGCTGTTCTGACCAATAGAGTGGGATTTTAAGCATTTCCATTAATGAATAAGGGGTTTGGAAACCTGTAGGTTTTTGCAGGCAATGTTTGCTGCTGCCTTGCAGTGTGCATAGGAGCACTTGAAGTGGACTATAGCAAGTCAGAAAAGGCTTTGTGTGGATTTTTGAGTGATTTACATGCAATAAGATACAGGAGGTCTTGAGCAAGGAGTCAGTGTTGAATAACTTAATAGTCTGTGGGAAATGCAGCCAAACAGCTTTAAGGTGCTTTAGGGGAGCTAGGGAGGTTGTCAGCAATTGAAAGGGTTGGGAGGTTTTAATCACTGAGAGATGTGGGTGGGACTGTCTTCACCAGTTACTGCTGACCATAAAAGCTCCTTCCTGCAGCCCTTAGGCAAGGCTTTGCTTGCCTGAAGTAGCTGTATAATCACACCTAAAACATCCCATTGGTGTTAATGTCTGGCAGGTCATTTCACAAAACAGCTGTTGGTTATAACTGTGTAAGCATATTTGCCCTCCCAAAAACTCAGCGTTGTTATTGGCTGGTGGTTAGGAGCTTATATCTTGTGTTGCCCAGAAGAGACAAAATGTATTCACATTTCAGCACAGAGAAAAATTATATGGGGATGGTTTGGTAAGCATTTATAGACAGGCTAACAGCTCCCATCAAGAACCACATAAAAAGCCTGTTTCTTGGCATAGCCCACACAGTTATGTTTGATCAACCTGAAAATGTTTTGTACAGAGGGACCTTGCAATGTTTTGTCTAATTGTCACGAAATACTAATGATATATCCAAGTTGCTGTTGTTTTCCAGAATACAGTGGTAATAATGAACGAGAAATAAAATCTTCCCAGCAGAATGATGTAATATGTTTAAATATGTAAACTTTGTAAGTGGCTCTCCAAATGACTTGAAGGAAGCCTATAAAAAGCAACTGAACATTACCTTTGCTTTCCATGTAGCAAAGTGTGCTTGGGGTAGTCACCAGTGCTTGTGGGTGGTGGGTCACCAGCCCTGGCTGGTGCATAGGTGCAGAGCTGGTGCATAATCTCCATTTCTCTGAGGTAGGGACCATGGCAGCTGATGGCTCTGGAGTGTCGGTCCAGTCACAGCCTGGCTGAGCGGGTGATGGATGTTCCTGAACAGCAGTTTAGTGCTGGAGAGAGCCCCGAGGCTGAGGTCATTTATTTATGCACGCAGTGTCCTGCACACATCAGCACAGCCTGGTCCTGCATGGGGAAGCACCCAAGGCTGCCTGCATGGGACCAGCTGTCCTGGGCATCCCAGCAACTTTTGACATGGATGTGTGTCGCAGACATCTCTTTATGAAAAATCTTTTCTTTAGGATTTTTCCTGCTGAAGCTGAGAAGTTTCAGCAACAAGATGTAAACAATGGTTATCTGCTGCTTTGGAATGCAACAGGTCCGTCTGGATTGGCCCATCTTGGATGTTTATAATTAATGGCCAATCAAGGGCCGAGCTATCTCGGACAGAGTCTGAGAGAGCTGCTTTTGTTATCATTCTTTTCTATTCTTAGCTTAGCCTTCTGATGAAACCTTTCCTTCTATTTCTTTTTAGTATAGTTTTAATATATCAAGCCTTCTGAACATGGAGTCAACATTCTCGTCTCTTCCCTCAACCAAGAACCCTTGTGACCACTGTCACAGATGTGTGCCTGGGGAAATTATCCAAAAGCCACTAAAGCTCCTTCCACCCACCCGTGGTGCCTGGGTCACACTGGGAGGGCTCTTGCTGGTGGTCTCTCCGGTGGATGATTGACCCACAGCCATGCTTCCAGCTCCCCAAGCACCTGAAAGGGTGGCTTCCAAAATGCAGGAGATTTCCATAGCACTAATGGCTGCAGTGGGCTTGTAAGTGAATGGCATGGGAGGTGTCTTCCAAATGAGAGCACAAAGTAAGGCTTGGAAAAGTCTGGGAAGCATGGGTGCTATAGTACAACCTGATGGCAGCACAGGGATTTTCCTTCCAGAATACATTGGATAGACTTGAACTGGTGACATGGAAGTGACTGAGCATGGGTTCCTATGGCCAGATTTGTCCAATCCACCTCAGGAACTGCTGTAATATATATTACGTTTGTCGTAGCTGTTCCAGTTTTCTCAGCAAAGAATTTCCTAAGGCAGGGATAGACTGACAGAACAGTTAATTTATGGATTGCTTTTTTTCTTTGTCCAGTCCATATTGTGGTTCTCTGGAAAGAAAGATGTTTACAATTGGGCTGGATTACCAAACTGCCACTGATGCTGTCAGGAGTGATGATTTAGGATTTATTTCTACTCACCCAATAGGAAGTGATGGACGATGCTGTTTCTGGCAATCCTCACCCACCAGCTCTTAAAGGAGCCAGTCACAATTTCACGTGATCAGGATTTCTTGTTGTTGTCTCAGAAAGCAATTAAAACTTTAATTAAAATCAGCACTGTCTTTATTGGCTACAACTGCATATATCCTAAAATGATCAGACATGAGTCTGCAGCCCTTGGAATTGTGAATAGTGAACAGTTGCCAAAGGTTGAAATGAAGAAAACTGTTGGCATGCATTTAAAACCCATATAAATGCTAAATTAAATATTTTAGATTGGATAATAATCTCCATATTTATTTAAAACTATTTTAAGTATATCTGTCTCAAAATAAAGCAGGGAGGCAAAGGGAACGACATATACTTTAGACAGAACAACATTACTCATCAGACTTTTAACTTCAATGATTGCAAGACTTTTAAAAGACTTTCTGTGCAGTACTGTAATGTAGAACATATTTTCAGATGAATATTTAGGACAAATAGAGTCAGTTGCTACAAGTTAGGATGAAAAAAGAATGAGTTTTTGGAGGCACTGGGATGACACCATGATGGGGAAAAGCTGATGACTTCTTGTATAGTTCTCTTCTCCTCCCCATTACTGGAGTTCTGACTTAAAGTTCAGTAGATGACAAAGTTTGTTCAATTTTTAAGACTGTAATAGATTTTTGTTGAATTCATATTTCTTTTATTTTAATTTATGTCCTTAATTTAAGAATGTTTTGGCATATATTATGGGCAAAGAGTTGTTCCAGATAAACAGTGGTGTGAGGAGGGAGGGAACTATACCAGCATGGCGTGGATGTAGGTGAGTGCAGTTGTACAGATTTAAATGAATGTGAATATGTCAGAAAGCTTCCCCTATCTTGCTCATTAAAGGTTAAAGCACAGGCTCATTAGCTAACTTCTTGAAGGTGTAGAGTGAAGGGTTGTCTGCATTCATGAAGTGTCAGGTTGTCAGCAAAATGGGGGAAAGAATCATAGATAATATAAAAAAAGGGAATTTTATTTTAATGTCCCTTCTGTTTTACATCCTTGTATCTGATAGTTTCACCATGCCTGCAGGAGAGGAGTGTCCTTCACTTTCTAACAGAATCTCAGTGTTACACAATGGATCTCACACAGGATGTTGTAAAAGCCCTTACAGTCCATGTCCTGGTATTTCAAGCTGCAGGATCCTCAGTGTTTGCCATGTTTGTTATGGGTTGGTTTTTTTAATGCAGAAGGGAAACCTCAGAAATTTGCATAATTAATAATACTGAACAGCCAGTGTGCAGTAAAAATAACATTAGATCTTGGTGTAGTTGTAGCCACAGAGCTGCTCAGCTTCATGTGTGGCTGCTCCACCAGGTTATGTCTGCCAAGAGTCCAACTGACTGTTCTGCAGTCTATATGTACATAGAGACTGTTGCTGTGGACAGAAGTGTTATTAAAAAGGCACAGAAGTTTTCTGGTTTTTCCGTCCCACCTGGAAAATGCCCTCCCAGTGCCCATTGCAGAAGTTGGGTGAGAAGTCAGAGGGGTGGTGAGGAAAGAGTTTCCATTTTCTTTTCTATACATGAGTGCCCTGCTTGGGGCTAGTGGTTGATTACAGCTCAAGAGTTCTGTTTTCTCCATGTTAGAAAGTAATTTTTTGCATTAAATATGTGCCTTGATAACACAGGACTAAGACCAGATATCTTCTCACTGAGATGGGCATTCTTCAAGTGTAGCCATCTTTCTGGCCTGCTTTTGTGAATCATTGTTATAAATAGTCCTAAACAGGACAAAACCCTGATCTCTCTAATGGGGAAACAGCAGTGATTCCTTTGGCTCCTTGGTGACGTGTAGGAGGAAGCAACACATCAGGAAGTTTATTCCCAGAGAAGTGTTGCTAGTGGGCTTCAGGCAGAAAGTTTGATTAAGCATAAACTTAATAAGCATCAATAGTGTCCCGGTAAAGACAGTAGTAGTAACAGAATAAGATGCCCAATAATGGAAAACTTCAAAACAATCTGAAGTGCTCTGTACTTATAGTTGTGAATGTACCTTCTCATCTTCCTGTCAGCAGAAGGTATCACCAGGCACAAGGTTGTTTAGGGGTGCAACGTTTCTCCTTTCTTTCTGGCATATGATAGGGATCATTTGATCAACCTAGTCAGCTGGGAGCCTTAGGCAGTGTTGTGAATCTCAGGCTTTCAAAAATTGTGGATTGAGTTCACCAATGCCTTAAAAATGAGATTTGCAAGAAGTATATATTTGCTAACTTTTTGTATACGTATCCTGGACTTTAGGCTTCAAGGATCTATTCTTTTTAAAGTTTACTTTGATAACCAAGTCTCAAGGGAAGTTTCAGGAGGTTTGTGGTAAAATCAGGAGCAATCCAATCTCTGTTTTACAGTATGTTAAGTCTGTTAGGAACAGTTGTGGAGAACTGAAGTTTTAGATCATATTCTCGTATGTGTAATATATGTACCTCCAGATGTGACACAAATGGGACTTGTTGATATTCATCCAACACAATACACTGATCATATGCAGTAACATTTTAGAGTGATAAAATTTTGGAGTTTGGAAACAAATTAGTCTGGCTTATTTGAACACATTTAAATAGACACTCTGGGAACCTGCAGATCTGTGGGTGTTTTCCATTTCTTGTAAGATCTCCAAAGCTAAATTAGAGCAAAAGGCATCATTAAAAGGCCACACAACTGCCACAATTGTATCTCATCAACCTGTAATTACAAGTAGTTCCCACCGATTTGCCTCACTGACCTCCAATGGAGGCAAATGAGCGTTTATTTGGCACTGTGTTGCAAATTGTCCTGTGTGTTTCTTGATGTACATTGACTTTTTTATTCTTTCCGCTTTGTCTTTGTTTTTGGGGAATCACCAGTTGGAAATATTTTCCTCAAAGTTATAAAAATAGGAGAGACAAAACTTTGAAAGTGAAGAGGGAATGTGTTGGCAGAAAAAATCCATTTGAAGCCACTGGAGAATTCCTACTGTCACTTGAAATGGTTGTTGTGGGGGGAGATAATATAAAGGCCTGGATTTTTAAATGTGATTAAGATAAACAAGCAGTGTTTCTTATCCTTGAGCTGGTTACAATCTAATCCAAGCAGCTCAGTGTAAAAGTGCATTTTTGGCCTTAATTGATATTTTTAATAATGTCAGTGCACAGTCTGGAACGATCACATTTTGCTTTGACAGCATAAAGCATTGTGTAAGTTTTCATCCGTACCACTGAACTATAAACATCGCCTGAGCCAGCCCAGCAGAGCTTGAACGTTTGAACTGGAGCCGGCCTGCCTCGAGCACGGGAAGGAGCCGCTTCTCTTGCCCAGAGCAGAGTTGTCAATGGTGGTTTGGGGGGACACCAACAGGGGCCACTTGCAAGAATTTTAGATTTGATGGGTCAGATTCCATGAACTGCCTGTCCCTGAACTCTCATAGACCAGAAGTTGTGTGTGTATATGTGTGTGTGAGAGAGAGACAGATAGGATATGACCCCATGATAGTTTTAGGTTAATTGCCTGTTTATGGTGCAATTTCAGTATTAATGGTAAAGAGAGAAATTCCTTAAACACCCTTGGATGCTAAAGCCCCTGCACAATGGCCATCACAATATATCTTTCCTGGTTATTTGCTTTAAGGGTGTTAAGTCCATCTTAGTCCTTTGTAAGCGTGAGACTGAAGTTGTTGTTGGAATTCCTATCTGTGAGCAATGTCTCCACTAGTGTTGGGTTATCCCTTCTGGCCCTGGAGAGTGCTTACCTCCAGCCAAACAGGACTTCTGCCAGAGGATGCTTCTCTCTTACTCAGTTCCGCTTTGCTCTGTGCTTGGAGGGGCAGCAACAAGAGGAAGGATCTTAAATAAAATATTAATCTTTTTTTATTATATTCATGGTCCAATCAAGGCTTTGTCTGCCTGTTGCTGGCCCCTGGATGTGGGGAGCAGGTGTGGTTGGGGAAGCTGTTTTGGATGCTGGGAGCCATCCAGACTCTTCTGTGTTTAGATGGTCTTGCTTCCAAAGAGTGAGCCACTCTGCTTTGGACCTGGCTAAAATGATGTGGCTATAGGTTATAATATAGCATATTACAGAGAGATTTTTAGGCCTTCTGCAACAATTTCCATCACTTGAATTCAACTCTTCCATTAGTAATCTCAGCTTCTGCTCTGTCCCCAAATCCAGGAGCAGAGAGGGTGAAAACTGCAGCTTTTCCAAGCAGCAGTTATGGTTTGATTTAGGGATGAGTGGAAAAAAACTCACTATAAAGCAATAACAATAGCAACAAACAAAACAGGAAGGGAAGATAAAGTAATTTTCTGTTTGCTTTTGAGTTTAGGAAAAAAACCCCAATTCATAATGCTATAAACCCATATCAGTTTTGTCTTAATTCATTTTGTTTATTTGGAGTAGCAAAAGTTTGTCTTTGTATTCAGTCAAACTAACTTATTTTTTATTTCAATGTATACAGTGTTGAAGGGGTATGGGATAATGTTGCTGAGAGCCAAACACCACATGGAAACACTGCAGGGTCCTCACACCAGCATTCAGTGAGGGCCAGGCTCTGAGCCACGTAGGACATTCATTGCTTCCACTAAAGTAATTTAAAGTTCTGCTGTCCAGTACCTTCTACCTCTCTTGCTTTTCCTTTTGAATCTGTTTGCAGCCTGTCTTCATCCTTTTAAAATAAATGTCTCAAACTCCTCTTTGTTTTCAGAAGCATGAGATCATTGTTTTTGATGGTTCAGGGTTTCAAAAGAGAAAGAACACACTCATTTGCTTCATGTAGTTTGTTTACAGAAATAAGCAATGACATTCTTTTGGTTATTTCTACTTCATCTGAAAGCTGTATCTCTTCTTTACTGTCTTTAGTGGCCTAAAATTATAAATAGAATTTTAAAGTTTGTTTGCCTGCGGGAAGAAGATAAAACTTGGGAGAAGTTGGCTGTGCAATCTTCAGACCAAACCTGCAGCATTGAATGACAGAGCTGAGAGCAAGTGTTGGTGAGCAGAGGGAATGCAAATAAAGCGCTGTAGAGGATGGAAAACCAAAATTGGTTAAGTGTCAAATCTGCTGCTCATGAGAGTGAATGGGAAATAAGATGTGTAAATGCTGAACCTCTGTTTTCATCTTGGCCCAAAGAGGTGACACTGATAGGACAGAACACATCCATTCATGTCCAGGGCTGGTCTGGGCAGGAGAGAGTATTTGGCTGTTACCAGCTTGTTCCCTTGCAACCTTTTCTGATTCTGAGAGGACAAGACCTGGATCATGGTTGACCTCATCATGAGAAGACTCATTAGCTCTGAGTGCTGAGTGAGCTGGGATTTTAAGAAAATGAAGAGTTTATATGTGTTTGCATCCAGGGACTGCTAGTGTTGATGACCTCTTTTTACCTCTCTCCCATGCTATAAAGCAAAGAAATGCTCTGAGTTTTGTCTTGGTTCATCACTCCCAGCATTCAAGTGCTTCACTGAATTTAAAATGTAAAGTCAGGAATCTCTCTGGACCAATTCCTCCTTGCTCAGCTGTGTACAGAGTAAGGCAAAGAAAAATTGGTACTATCATGTGCAACATGGTGTCTGTGCTGACTGTGCATCACCAGCCAGGTGGCTCCTCAGAAAGGATTTTAGCCCCCTCTGGAACCTGTGAAACACTTCACAAGTTCACACAACCTCAGTAGCCAGATCTTGCCAAGGTTGGCTGGGATCCACACCACCCTGCATGTGGGTAGTTCAACATGCCAGACTACTGAACAGTGTATTTGGAGCTGGTTGATGATTTTGTATTTATCAAATAAACCTTTTCTGATGGTGTTAATTCACATCCTCTTTATGTATCACTGTTAAATAACAGATTTACCTCTCCTTAGTGTCCATGACACACATGTGCTCTGGGATGAGAAGCACAGACACCTGTACACAAACATACAGTGTGGTGTCCAGCTAAAACCTGTCTCTTCATGTGATATTCCTGTGTCCATCTTGTTGTCTTCCATGCTAATGAAAAACTCATTAGAGTAAAGTTGGTGCTGATGCAGAGATGAGTGGCAACATGTCTAAGATGTTGACTGCACAAGACTTTACCCATTGCACCAGATGCTGGTTTTATTTCTTGCATTTTCCCTCCATCTGTTTCTTGCAATTTCTCTCCATTCTTTTATGCACCCTCCATCTCACCAAATGCATGTGGGGTGGCTGTTTTGGAAGAAGGAGCTCACATAGATATTCAAGGCGTTCTCACCAGCAGCAGAAAGGGCTCAGTTATGAGCGCTTAACCTGGCAAGGTAGAAAAGGATTTCAGTTTGGCTCACTGACATCTTCTGTCTCTATCCAAAGCACAGAGCCAAGGTATTTTGAGCCTGCCAGTGGAGAAGTCAGGCCTCCCAACAAGATCACCAGAAGTTCTGTTTTAGAAATGGTCTGGTTTTGCTTCCTGCAAAGATAAGAGTTTAAACTATTCAATAAAGAAACTTGTGTCTTCCAGGGCCCATAACTCAATTTTGATGGGACTTCTGAGACGAATTTCACAACTGTCGTCATTCTTTCCATTCCTCTCAGAGGTGAATGGAAGAGCTACAAAGCTTAAACAGCAGGGCTCCTTTCCAGTCTTTTGTATGCATATATCATACAGGGACCTCACAGATGTCTATCAAAAGTGATCTCAGAATTCCATCCAAATTGGCCAATATATCCATCAATATTCTTTTGAGAACTTAATGTAAAAGCTGAATTTACAGGACATTTGAGTACAGTGGATTTTATACAGACATGCGTTTTATATCCACTCCTTGGCTTTTTCCACCTGCTGCAACAATAATAATTAAAAAAAGCATATCTATGTCAGCATAAGGTAATCTTAGCCCAGCTCAAGTTGCATTTTTTTGGCATCCTTTTCACCAGACAGCTTGTGGCACATGAGAGGTCTGCATGGGCTGTTCAGAGGAGCAGTGGTCTGTCTGGAGTGGGGTTTTCATTCCTCAGTGTCCTCTTTTGGTGACAGCTGCAAAGAAATGATGACAAGAACTCTTAAAAGTTAAAATATGTTTTTGTGATGTATCAAATTAGCACTTGGTTATGAATTTTGGGGGTTGGGGTGTTCTGTTTTTTCTTTTTTTTTCCCTCGAGATCTATCAGAGTAGTATACTTGTTTAATATCTTTCAACTATAATATGTGATAAAAACAAAGATTGTGTGTTCTTGGCTCAGAACCAGCTATGGTAAACTTCAACGATGTGTATGTGCATGAGAAAAAAAGAGAAATTTTAAGAGACTGTCTTACAGGAGATAACTAGAAGCTGTTTTGGTCACAGCACAGTAACCCTTTTGCTTCAGACAGAACTGTTGGAGGCTGGTAAAGGATAGTTGATTGTAGACAGTGACACTGAAGATACAGAAAACATCCAGCCAGTGGATAACTTCTTTGTTCATGGTGATGCACTTCCCTACATCAGTTTGCTTAGAGCAAGTTGTCTGATAAGAGCTCTGTTCACTGTTTGAATGAGAAGTGGGTGTATTTAATTTGTGTCATCAGAGGTTAGATAATGCTAAGTCAAGGCAACTGTGCCGACAGATGGGAATGCTTAGTCACAACCAGCTCCTGGAGCCTGTAAAATCTAAGATTTATAAGAACCAGTACATTTGTTTTCTTATAAGTGATAAGGGAACAAGAGACCCTCTACAGAAATATTGATGAAATCTTATTTTCTCTCCTAATGCCCTAAAGTTATCTGATCCTTCATGAGAACTTGTGCCTACTTATCCTATTTAATTTATTGAAATACTTTAAGCCTTTCAAGTTATCCACAGGTAGTACAGAAAAACTGATAGAAGTGTATGCTTCAGCAGCAAAATTTTCTTATTTTACTGAAGTTTGGAGGAGAAATAGATGCTGACACCAATAGAAAACCCCGCTGGTATGGCAGACGCATTCATGGCAATTAGTCAAGGAGCTATCAGTAGGACTCCTTGCATTTCTGTCGTCTGTGATATCTTGAGATTATCCTTTCTCAAAGTACAATAAACTTCAGGAGGCAAAGAATGCTACAAAGAAATTCCAGCTATGAAACAGTGTTTCTTCAGTATTATAGTGAGGAGAACACAGGGACTTGTAAGAGCATGGAGACTAATAAAGATCAGATCAGTAATCTCTAGATGAGCAAATTTCTGTACTAAAAAAAGAAGTTTTTTAATATTCTTTTTCTTTTTTTAAGTGTCTTTTTATTTATTTCCTCTCTGCTTATTGAGATGGAAGTGCATGTAAAACATGTTACAAAAGCAGTGGTGCTATTTTATTTCAGGATGTTACATTTGTCCCCTTGTTTTCTGTCTGTTGGGTGGAAAAGTTTCATAGCATGCTTTGTTTGCAGCAGATATTGAGAAATGGATGTTTCTATTAGCTTTTATATCTGTTTCTTTTCCTTAATGATTGCAATGCTCTCCATTGAAATTCATTGTAAAATGAACTTGATCTTAGTGGAAATAGAATTTCACCTAACGTGTTGCAGAAAGGTCTGATCATGTAGCCTGGTCATTGTGTGTCTGATCATCAAGACACACAATGAATACATTGACACAAGGATAGGATTCATAAGGACAGCCTCATAGAGCCATTGTCAATTTGGGTCAGAATTTGAACAATTTGAACTTTTTTGAACTTACATCTTCCCTCCCAAAAGCCACAGGAAAGTTTCAAGGCCAAATGATTTGTCATGAAAAACTGCGTCTGGCTCGGGGACTGGAGTCTGGGCTCCACTGAGTCAGGGTTGCTTAGGGGTCACGAGAGCAAAGTGAAAATATCATCCATTGGTGGATATTTTCAGGGGAATGGGAATGGAAGGGAATGTGTCTATGGGGAAGGGGAGTTTGCTGGAGAAGAGAGGAGGGAAGCAAATGATAGAATTGCAGGAGGAAAAAAGGGTTTATGGGCTTTGTGGTCTCCTTTGATGCATTTAGGGGTAGCACTAAAAGCTGTAAAGGGTTGGTGGGTACCTGCGTGTCACTTGGCAAATGCACAGGCTGGGGTGGAGCACTGTATCCAGATGATCCGGGAGCAAAGACTTCATCCTTTGTTGCTGTTCTCTGAACACTCTGCTGCCAACCAGAACGGTATTTGTGTTCATTCCTCAGCTTACTCTTTTGCAACCTCAATTAAGAAAAAGTTCAAGCAAGAGCTGTGTACTCAACTCCATGCAAAAGCCACTGTGGCCTTGGATCTTTCCTCCCTCTTCAGATGTTGCTGGGGATGCATTCTTTCAAATGCTGATATTGTGTTGCTTCCAGACTGAGCCATTTTAGGATTGTGGTTAAATATCATATTGTTGAAATTACTGCTGTTGATATTAAATTGGCTGAATGGTGACTCTTGCTTGGGGTTACCACAAGAATAAATTCTTTCTTTAATGACTGCTTTCAGGTTCAGCGCCACTAACATTGTGCAGCAAATCTATTCTGAATGTGCTTAACTAAACTTCTTGGCAATAACAGATGTGTGGCTTCCACTGGTGTACTCAAAACAGATCTTGCAGAATTTTTTTGTTTCGGGAAATCTGGATTCTTGAAATCAAAGGGGTGAACTGAATGTTTAGAATAGATTTATATATGTTTTAATTCTTGCTCTGTGAAAATATTGTATTGTCCCTTAGATGAGATACCTTTAGATTTATATCCAGTACTGTTGATAAGAGGTCTCCTAGAATATGACATCTGAGTACAGTGTCCCATACTGTTTCAATGTGGAATATTTTTCCTTCATTTTATATTCATTTTAAACCTGCTAGTACCAGCAAAGAACCCTTAAAAAGTAGTAATTATCTGCTAAAGTAAGCTTGGAGACACACAGTGGATAGAGAATGAGAAATGCAATGCTCTGCTGTACTATATCTCATTTCCTTGCTAGAAGCAACATTTCCATCTTGGTTCTTCTGCTTGTGTTCCCTCATGGATGTGCTATATATCTGTTAAGCACTCATAATATTCTCAAGACTGTATGAGATGCAAATATTACAGTAGTCCCTTCCTCAGGTATTTCACAATTTAGAAAATACAAATATAAAATATGCACCTGAGTCGGGACACTGAGAAGTCACCCAGCCTAACCTAAGGGGACAGAGCAGTTTTATTAAAAAATGCTTAAGTGAAATGTGTTCTCTGATTTTGGAAAAAAAATAAGGTTTTTGGAGAGGTCGATGTAAATGGAGAACATGGCTGTGCCAGTGTCTGGGTGATGAGGGAACTGTTGGGTTTTTCTTTGATAGCAGCTGCAGAGCATGAGGCAGGTAGGCAGACTGGGACAGGAGAGGTGGCACCTGTAAATGCAGGTTCTCATGCACATGAACTGAAAGCCAAGGTGGTAGGTGGGCAGCTCACGGTGGGTCGGTGGGAAACCCTCTGGAGATGCCCAAGCTTGGGTGTCCTCGAGATGGTGGGTGGCGGGGAGGCTGTGGCTGAGCCCCAGGACAGGGTGGCCATGGCCAGCACTGGGTGTCTGCCTTGGGCAGTTCTTTGTGTGTAGCTCAGGGTCCTCTGAGGGGATTTGCAGCCTTGCACCTTCCAGTGAGAGGCCCTCTCTTATTAACAGAGCAGGGCTGGGTTGGAGAGATTACGAAGCTGAAAGTGGTTTATTTTTATGATAACTTTGTGACTGCTGTTTACATGGCTGATACATAAACTCTCTCCTATCTCTCTCCTTGCTTTCGTGCCATCTCCTGCAGTCTGCAGTGTCTAAGTAGCACTAGTTATGTTTATTTAAAGAAACTTCTATGTTCTGTCCCTAATACAGCTTACTTAAAATTTCTCCTTTCTTACTTGAACCCTGGTGCCTACAGGGACCATGTGGGAGTCACTGTCTTAATAAATCCTTCTGCAGACTAACAAAGAGCAGTTGCCCGAACTGGAGGGACTCAACGTACTCTGTGCATGTGGAGCAATTTCAGGGTGTTCTCTTGGTAGGGGGGATTTCTTCACGACAAAGGCACTTCCAGAAGGGTTCACTGTGCATTTAAAAGTGTCAGATTTTTATTGATAATGTGAAACAGAGTAATTTTCTGCCTTTGTTAACCTGTAAAAGTGCAATTGCCAGAGGTCTAACAAAATCAACAAAGCTGAGGCCTCTCTGATAATGACAATCAGTTTCTAGCTTTAACTTATGAAAAAGAAATATGATAGTATTATGAGCAAAGCCATTATTAACTGTGTAAATCTTTGTAATTAATTTTCTGCCTTCTCTAAACAGTCTTTTTGCCTTGGTCATTTGCACTATAAATCTCTCCTGCAATGCCATGGGTTTAAATTTTTAAAATTGAATGTAATTAATGTATAAATAAGTTAATTTGTGTTGTAAACAATGCTTGGAATTCTGACTAGATAACTAAACAGATCTTTTAATTCTTTTGTTGTTACTAGACTACTAAACACTGTCAAGAATCGTCATCCCTAGTGATGGATCTGGTATCAATTGCTAGACAGAGATCTTCTGAAAGTTTAAGTTTTCAGTTGTTTATATAGTTTTAGCTAATCACAAAGCATCAGCTCAGCTAAACCTCTGGCATGTTTAGAAATACCTGGGATGAGATGTGCAAACTGTGATATCTAAACAGAACAGAAGATGTAGAAAAGGCTTTGCAAAACATTTTGATAAGCAGTTGAACAAATTCGGTTTGTTCCTTAGGCCAGTTTGTGAAAGACCACCACATTGTGGTGATTGAGATATACTGACAGTTCTCTGGGTAATTTTTGATTACCCAGTGGGAAAAGACTGAGTCTGAATTGAGTTATATCATTATTAGACTGTAGAGAAGTCCTATTGTAAAGGATGGTTCTGAAAGCTATGCTGTAGAGAAGGCTTTGGATCAAAATGCATCTTAAACCCCAGGGAACTCTTCCACAAGACAGAAACCCATAAGAAATGGGCATTGTTAATGCCAGTGTTGATTGTGTTTCATTAGAGCATGAGGCTGGGAAGCAGTAAATCTGTCGCTTTGTTGGTGTTTTTTTCCCTGACTCTGACCTTGACTTGCTTTAACTGTTTGGGTAATTTTTTTAACCATCTTGGATAATCTTTAAAAGGATTAAAATGTTTGTTTTTCTCTCTGTTCTACTCTGAGTGGTAACACTGTGCTTTACCTTGAGAAATGGCATTTAGCCCTTGTGTCATCCAGACCCACTTTTCACTACACTGAGATATTCTCATTAATGGGGATATTTCTGGAAGCTCTTATTAAACCACAGGAGCAGGGCACTGTTACTGAACTTGGATACCTATGCATTATTTCACCCTTCAAGAAGCTTGATCTAGAATCAGCATAAGGCTGTTTCAGAGATTGGGGGGGGGGGGCAAAAAATGCTTGTTTGTGACACAATATTATTTCTAGGGAAGCACAAAAAGTGTTAAGGTTAGGATGAAATCATCCTGAGTCAAATCAGAGAAAACTTTGCCAGTTGCTTTGGAAAAACCAAGCCTTTAACAAAACGATAAATTAATGAGAAAAAATCCTCACCAGGAAACTCCAGAAGCACACTTTCTACCTTGAAAGTTCAAACTCAGTTTACACTTTAATGAAAACAAGAGGATGTTGAAGAGTTCGGAGTCAACTGGAAATCAACAAAGCATAAGCCTCTCCCTGGCTGTGCTTCTCATCCCCACTTCAGGCTGTTAACCTGATAGGAACTCATTGATAAGAGCATTAAAAACTTATTGATAAGTTGTTGAGAGAAGCTGTGCAAACAGATGGGTCTGGGAAGACTTCTTTCCCAGCTGCATATCAGTTTGCAGATACTTTCCAGCTTTCTGAGCAACCAATCTGAAAAGCTATTTACTTTCAGACATATCAGGTTGGAGTTCTAGCAGCTGGAGCTGAGTGAATAATTACTTCAATTAAAATACATTCAGCAAGAGGTCAGTGAATATTTTGTGTAACAACATACCTAGTACTTAGCAGCTTAAATGTGTGCAGATTTTTCAGCTGTGCATATATACACAGTGTCACTTTGGGCCAGTTGTAAGAAGCTCAGGAGAGCAGCCCAGAGGTCTGGTTTTTACTGCCCTGCTGTCTGGTGGTTGTGCTGGGCTGTGGGGATGGAGGTGTAAGGGGGGGCAGCAGCCACAGGGGATGTGCTGCTCTGCCTGGGTCAGGACTCAGAGAAAACCTCTGCTGGTCTTGGGCTTGGAGTGCAGCCTGGCTGACACCCAAGACATTGTATATGAGCACTGAACATGGAGATGGGCTGTCCTCTGTTGTTATTATTATGCAATAACTGCACAAAAATGCTAAACATGAAATTAATTGAACATAATATGGAACAGACCCATGAACTGACTCCATGGTCTGTCTGAGATGCTGTGGTCTGGTATCCACAAATACTGATTTATTTCTAGGTCTTGTAACCCATTTTAGTTGTGGCAGGTAGTTAAGGCGCCTGACAGGGTGTTCAGAGAATAGCATGTCCTAACTCCTTGATGACCTGCTTGTCCTATTTGTGGAGAAGTTAATTCTACCCATCAAAAGACCATGGAAAATATTCTTAATTTAGAAGCATTTTCCTTTCCTCTTTTTTTAGCCTTTCCATATGTATATCTGTATTTGAAAAATCTTCACTTCTTTCTCTCTTTTTGTCTTTCATTTGAATGGTTCAAATTCATTGGGCCTTCCCCAGCTGAAGGGCAGGTGGTGGCTGCCAGGTAAGGGATCCAGGCCTGAACTGCAGAAGTGCCCTGAGTTCCCAATAGGACATCAGGGCATCTGCTGTGTGACCAAGAGTGGATCACACCACTGAGCTTTGCTGCTGTGTGCTGGGTTAAGTGGGGAACTGTGGGTCAGGGCTGACTGTCGTGCTGAGTGCACAACTTTTTAAAGGAAAATATTTTACTCAGCCATCTGAGGCTTAGCAATTGAGTTAATTTGGCCTTTTTTTTCTTCCCTGTTTCTTTCTTTTTTTTTTTTTCTTTTTCTATTCTGGAACAAAATCCTCTTTGATACAAAGATAGTGACAAATGGAGAACTGACATAGGTCTTCCTAGAATCAAACATATGGTTGGTCATGCTCTTTATATAGGCTTTCTCATCTGAATATTTTTTCTAAAACTGGCAGTAGTTAGACCCTGTGATGCAGTCAGATGCCTGGTAAACTATGTAAATTAAGTTTTTTAAAATCTCATTTTAGATTTTGTTTTCTATACTTGGATTTTTTATGGCAGTTTCTGCATCACTTTCACAATTTCAATTTCACTGTAGCAATAGTGATTATAATTTACAGTACTTTTCTGGTTCTTCTCCTTTAGCAGTCTTCTGTTTGCAGATCCCTTTTGTAACATCACTGAATGAAGAACTTGGGGTCAGCTGCTGTAGCTCATTAACCTAAATTCCTTCAGACTTGCTGCCTTCCAGAGACAAGTCCCACTTTTCTGTGCCCTTTGTTTCTTGTATCATTTTTCACCTTGCTTTACAAAAATACACAGTTTTGGAATGGATTCCCAAGCAACCCAGATTGCTGCTGTCCTGCACTCTTAGCTGCTTTACCAGGCCTTGTATCAATCAGGTGTTACTGTAGTAGCAAAGTTACTTTTATCCCCTGAACACGGGTGAAAATGTTCAGTGGCCTCAAGCATAATAATAATAATAATAATAATTCCTGAAAAAAACCTCTGCAAACACCCATCCTTCATGTGCTGTTTGAGATCTCAGCCAGGTCTGAGTTAATTTAATGCATACTTCATTGGTAAACTATCATACTAATTTTTAATATGGGTGTTGTACCATACTAATTTTAAAATTTTATAAATAGATAAGTGCACTGTGCCAATAAAAACAGACTTAAGCAGCCACATTTTGCTGGCTCATTAAAGCATCAAATCAGGTCTGCTTGACAAGATTTTTCAGTGATTGAAGTATGCACTGAGGTTTTGACCATATTCATCTTTATCAGTTACATTTTGTATTAACTTTTATATTTATCTCCATATGGTTGATGTTAGACTCTATAGTTTATAGTTGTCCTAACTCTGTGCTTGTACTTTTTCAATGTTGGCACAGCATTATTTGTCTGCTAAAGATTTTTCCCTGGCTTAATTTGCAGGCCAAACTTAGCTGGATTTAAGACCTTTGGGGTTTGCTGCTTTTGGTTCTGCTTTTCTTTTCCATAGATTCTGCCTGAAAATGTGTTCAGGTTTTGATTACCTGGAGAGGAGTTAATCATCTTTGCATGATGAGAATTCATTGCCCCATTTCTCTCAGGGCACAGTGCTTTTTTCCCTGGTAACAATTCAACTTCTGGCATCTAGCAAAAAGGGTTCACATAATTGCTAGGATTATAATTGCTGTGATTTCTTTTTCTATAGAAGTTTATATAAAAGTCTAAAGTGTACAGAAATATAGCTGAGGAAGAATAATTTACTGTAGGAAGTAGATGAGCACTCTGCTCTTACAGAATGCTCAGATCTAAAATGAAAGTTCAACTTGGCTTCTGGAGCAGCATGCTGTGTAGTTTTCCCTTTAAAGACTTTTCCTCCTTTTGCTGTGAAACCTTTTCATATAGGGCTTTTCTTCCTTGAGAAGCTCTCCTGCTGGTTAATGTCAGCAGATACACCCACGGCTGCTCAGGAGGGAGATGTCAGAAAGGCGTCCTGCCGGCTCTGGATTCCCGAGGCAAGCCGGGCGCCCTGCTCGGGGAAGGGAAGGGAGCTGAATGCTGCCTCATGCATCAGTCAGTAATTTTCCCTGGTTAAAATGAAGCTTTAAATACAAAGCCCTGTACTCCCTCCCCCACAAGCCTAATCAAAATGCTTATTTCTTTTGTTTAAAAAGCATAAATCACTATCATTTCATGTACTTGTGCATGGCATAAACTGAAGCCACATACTTTTTCATTGTAAAGACCTCTGTTATTGTGACCTGTATTATATTTTCTTTTTGCTATTTGAACTTTTAGTCTTTGATGTTATTGTGATCTGTAGCAGCATGGCTGGTAACTTGTGTTTCCTCCTGTCCTGCTGTATCCTGTCCTATCTGACATATGTGTACTGTGCTCACCATATCCAGAGCTGACTGTCCTCCAGTGGTGCACTGGGCAAACTGAAGAGCTGAAACACATGACAGCATTACCACAGCTGAAATAATTACTGTGCTTTAATGGCTAACTGACAACTACCAACACACAGTACTTCTAAGCTCAGTGTAAGATGATATTAATAAAATATGTACAGAAGCCTGGATGTGTCTATTAAACAAAGGTGCCCATAAGGGCTACTGGGATGATAAAAAAAAAAAGAATATATATATATAAGTACTTGCTTTAAAAAAATACTCAATATGTGGTTGTTTATTTCTCTGGAATGATGAAGACTGAGGGAGATAAGGGTTTTTTTTCCTGTAGATAAAGGGTGACATAATCTATTATACCACCACTAAAAGAGATTGAACTCCATGTTATTGTTCAACACAGAATGTCTCAGAATTTCAAGTCCAGTTAGATTGGGTTAGTAGCTGGAAATTTTCTATGTATTTTCTAGGAAATAGAAGTTTAAACTTCATCATCATTTGTGATTATTGTGAGCTTCTTCTAAGGTCCAGATAAATCCTTTCAAATCATGGCCATTGTCTGGTGGACTGGATGAGATGTCTTGGGGTAACTTAGTTTCCTGTGACTTGGGAGAATCATGTGAATACTTTCACAGCCAAAAGAAGAAGATGCAGGGTCCCGTGAGGTCACATATGCACCAGGTATGGCACTGCGTGGCTGGAATGGTATTTACAACATTGCTGCTATCAGGCTGTAGAGAAAAGTGGGAGATTTTGGAAACCATAGTTAGCTATTACCTCAGGGAAAGGCAAATCCTGGATTTTGGCCAGTCCTCATGGACTGGTCCTCCTGTTCCTATGCTGCTGGACCCTGCATCCAGAAACTTGAACGTCAGTGAGTGTGACTGATGTGGCTCTGCAAAGTCTGTGCTTGTGGCAAGTCCTCTTGTACTCCTTCAATCCCTACAGCTCCTACACCAAATAAATACATACCTACTTTACAACTTTACGAGTTGTAGAGTCTTTCTGCATATCACTATTGCCACTGGGAAGACAAAAAAAAAACAGGCACGAAATTTCCAATGAGAGCAGCTTTACAGTGCATTTAATTGTCATACAGTTCCTATCTCCATTTCCCCCAGTGTTTTCTGACTGATCAGTAATTTGATAGATTCGGGATGATCCTGAAAATATGTGTGGAAGACTTTGTCTTTTATTTT
>NW_005054298.1:8428790-8451850 GCF_000277835.1 Geospiza fortis | reverse complement strand
CTGAACTAAATTCTGTTGCAACTTAGTTTTTATGCCTCATCTTACCACTTGACAGGCAAAAAATGTTTGTGTAAGAACTGGCTTATTAAAGCAGGATAGCCCAATAAACCCATTGAATCCTGGTAATATCCTTGCCTAACAAAAAACCAAATCCCATGCAAGTGTTCTTGTTTATTTTTCCAGAATACATAGAAGTTGTGCCAGCCAGTGATGGGAAACAACTCTTATTTTTCTTTTTATATTTAACTTTTTATTTTGTGGGTAAAAGAAGAGAGGAAAAATTCAGCTCTGTGGAAAGAAATGCCATCTAGCCTCAGCCCATGAGGAGGTACAGGCCAGACGTCTGAATGCTGTCTGTGTACGTATCCTGCAGGTCTGTGGGAGGGTAATTTCAGGCCAGAGGCGATCCAAATCCTTGGGTGCCTAATAGCTGGATACTGACCACAAATACTCAGTCACATTTGGATGGCTGATGTTTGTGTTATTCTGAGTGTAGGTGTTTACTTTCATTTTTTTCTACTGCCAGCACTTTGCTTTTTTATGAACATCTCAGGTGAGGGGGAGGAAGGGTTGTTGAGTGCAGCAGGCCAGCAGCAATTCCATTGCTTCGAGTAGTCTCAAGCTGTTCAGAGACAATAACCTTCCTTTGTCCTTATTAAATGCTAATAGCACATTGGCTTTTGAAAACCTTTCTTTGCTCAGGTACTTGGCTGATATCTGTGAATTGTGGTATTTTATGGAGGTGGGTTGAATATTTCAGTAGCTGCAGAGTACAGTGTTCCCATAGCAATGGAGAAACCTTAGTGCCTTGCACAGGCACTTGCATGATTCACAGGAAGGAAAGGCAGTCAAGGGAGAATGGCGGTAAAGCCTACACAGGCCTAGTTCTTTGGGACAGTTTGTTGTGTCTGCTCCTTGCTGAGGAGGAAATGGTGACGTGGCAGTACTGGATAAGTTGATCAAATGATGCTGAAAAGGAAGGCATCTGATACGATTTCACAGATTGGGGTGACAGTGTTCACCTGGATGTGTGTTCAGTGTTGTGGTTGTCCTGTCCACAGCTACAACAGGCAGGGTTGTCATGGGCTCGTCCTGTTTGTCTGCCTACCACACCTTCCTTGAGGAGAAGGAATTTGAGACCTGCATTCTCCTCGTAGTGCCATTCTTCACTCAACCTTCCTTTTATTCAATGCAGAGTAAAGAATCTGTGCATTGTAAATACCGAGGCACCGAGCTTTGAGTAAACAGCTGCATGATGGTTTTGCCAGCTTTCAGGAGCAGCCAAATTTGGGAGAGGGCCTGACAGACTTAATTGAGAGAGAAAAGTATCTAAATATATTTTCTGTAAAATAATCTTCTATTATTTTTATAGTTTCTTTGCTTGATCAAACACAGAACTAGAGAAATGAGGAAAAAGACAATCTGGATTGTATAGCCAGATTATCTTCTTCTGAAATATGGATCCTAACAGACACTCCTGTGCAGGCTGGAGAGCCACTCAAACTTCTCCCATAACAGGCTCTGTCTCTTTGGGATCAGAGGTTCCAGCGTATCAGCTGGGTTTGGTGGTGAAAGGGTTTGCTTGGACAAGGACATTGGGGACTGGATGCCATTCAATGCTTGGATGCAAGTTAGGGTGATTGTGCCCTGTCAGTAATGCAATGGGGCTGTGCCAGGATACTCTCCTTAGGCCAGCTAGGCAAAAGCAACCATGGGTTTGCCTTTACAAATGTGCGAAGAGGAGCTTCAACTGCCTGTAGACAGCACATCCTTGAGAGCGCTGTTTTAGTGACCTTCCAGACCTGATGTGAAAACAAGGCTCAGAAATGCCCCTTGGATATTCAAACAAAGGAAGGCACAGCATATTAAACAGTTGTTTAATTAGTAGGAAGAGGCATTCTGAGATCCTCTCTCTGGAAGCTGGAGTCAGCTAAATTGAAAGAGGAACGATGGGTGAAGCTTCAGCCATCAGGGTTATGGCATCTGCAGCAGCTTACCAGCGGATGTTGGAAGTTCCTAATTACCTGCAATATTTCAATACAGATTTAATAGCTTTCTGAAGTAAATGATCTACTGTGACCACAGCATGTAGCTCTGTTTCCAAGAACTGTTAAGGAATTATCTGCAGCTTGTCTGAAGTGGTGGATCTAAATTCTTGTGTTAGTCTCTTCTTGCTTCAGAACACAGGTTCTCATGCTTTGATTATTTCTGCATATACGTAGCAGGGAAACTAAAGGGGTTGACAAGGCAGTGGAATAACACCAATTTTTTACTTAGGATTTTTTAAGCCTAAAAATACACAGGATGAGTTGCAAAACACTTTTTGTCTCAGGCTTATTTATTACATGTCTTAACTAATGAAAAAAAAAGCATGCTGAAGTAAAGTTCCTTGATTAAGGGCATACAGGAGGCCAGTGACATTACTGAGACTGGAAACATACCATGATTTTTTAATACAATTTTTTTTCCTAGGACTGAGGGGAGCCCATAGCATCTGTACTAGTATATTCTCTTCAGTTAAATTAGCTCAGTTACACTGATACTTGGTCTGGTGATCTGGAGAATTAGAGTTCTCTGTCCATTGCTAAAAAATAATGGGGGGAAAAGCAAGACAAGCCTCATTCATTTTGCATCCCATTCCTAAGCTGAAAGAAGGGTTTAGCTCATGAATTTAAATAACTGTTAGCAGATACTCTTACGTGGCTGGCTGAAAGAACCTTGACAGAAGTTATAGTAAAAGCAGATGAGAGGCATTGAATACTTTTTACTACATATAACTTTTGACCATCTATGCAGGTCTGCTGATAGATTCTGGCAAAGACAGTCCAACAGAATAATAATGTGCTTGCCATTTTTGTACTTAATGATGTGATATTTCCTCTATCAAATTAGTAGAGGTGAAGTTTGAAGCTCTTTCACAGGCTGCCCATTATGTTTCTAAACAAAGAAAAATGTACAATTGTGCCTTTTTACTACATTAATTAATCAACTGCAACACAATGGTAATATAGTGCCTTTTATGTCTCAGCTTTGGAACACATAACAGGTAAATAACCTTTTCAGTTCTTCCAGAGGAAGAAAATTAAAGGTGAGTACCATATAACTACAACAAAGTTCCTCGAGTTCAGCTCCATGTACAAGCAGCTGTCAGCTACCAATAATCAACACTTTCAGTCATGACTTGTGGCTTCTGTTTGATGATATGAGTAATGACAGTGACATACATAACTGGAACTCATTTTTAGAGTCTGAGCCATAAACAATTTTAAGAGCAAGTCTTATTAAATGTCTCTCAATATCACCTGCTAGTTTTAAACATTCAGATCTGTTTTCATATAAATGTTGCTGATCTCTTTGTCTTCTCAAGAAAATAACATGTACTTTTAGGCTGATTGCTGAGAAAAGCCAAGCTGTCATAATCATTCCCTCTAGCAGAAAGAATATGTTGTTATCTGAAATATCAGAGGGAAGAAGTTTAGCTTTTTGAAGAATTTGATCTAAATCTTCAAATGTATCAAAGATTGCAGTGATTTAGCAGAGCTTACCTGAACTTTATGAAAGTTCTCCTTTAATGTTCCCTCTACCAGACTTTTGCTTCTGAAGGTATTTGAGATGTCTGAGAACTTGAATTCTCTTTTAAAAGAAACCTCTCTTGATTTAGCCCAGGAGCAACAGCTGTGAAGATCAACAGCCCACTGGTGAAAGGAATAAGTTATATTGGCGGGACTTTTTATCAAGAAAGGAAAAAAATGGTTTTAGAATAAAACTAAGAGGTTAATAATGCATTTCTGCTGTATTTGTAAAATTTCCTATGAGCTTATGCATAGCTTTGTATAGACAGATTGGTGTAATTCTTAACCCAAGTGAATATTAGAATAAATATTTAATCAAACCACTTAAAATGTGAACTGTAGAGTGAAACATAAATCTCATGTACAAACTTTCTATTTCTTACTCTGAATTTTGATGCAATATTTATTGACTAGGTCAAGTTGAATAATTTAGACTAGAATGGTTGGATTTCCTAGAGTTGTATGTACTTTGCCTGCTGTTTACCCAGGAATCCTCTCACAGATATACATTGTTTGCCATCTTTCCTCCAGGAACAACTGAAATTATGAATCTCCCAGTATATTTGATTTCTGCATCATGAACTTAGAAGGAGTAAAACTAAAAGTAGAGGCATTGTCAATAGGCTGCTCAGTTACAAAAGGGGAGGGAAACAAACCCAGCTGTAATCCATTGACGTATTTTTTTTGTCTCAAGTATCTCTTCAGCAGGTTGGTTCTGTTTTTATAGACTGGCTGTGCAATGAGCAGCATCAGTGGTATAAACCAATGCACACTTGCAATGTTAATAGACCAGACAGACTTTCAAAATAAGCATTTCAGGAGACTGACCTGTCCCCAAACCACCTGTAGGAGAAAGTAAAACAGTTTGAGCATCTGATGTGTGCTGGAGCAGAGGTTCCTCTGCAGCCCATGATGTGGACTGTGGTGAGGCAGTTGTGCCCCTGGGACACATTGCAGCAGGAGAATGCCCAAAGGAGGCTGACACCCCATGGGAAGCCAGTGCTGGAGCAGAATCCTGGCAGGACTTGTAGACCTGCAGGTGACCCACACTGGAGCAGTCAGTTCCTGAAGGACTGCAACCCTTGGAAGGGACTCATACTGGGGCAGTTCACAGGAGACTGCCATGGCAGAGAGCCTGCATTGGTACAGGGGAGAAGTGTGAGGAGTCTTCTCACTGAGAAGGAAGGAGCAGCAGAGACACGTGATGATGTGACCACAGCCCCCATTCCCCATCCCCCTGCGCTGCTCAGGGGAGGAAGGAAAGAAATTAGGAGTGAAGTTGAACCCAGGAAGAAGAGAGGGGTGAGGAAAAAGTGTTTTAAGATTTAGGGTTATTTCTCATTATCCTGCTCTAATCTGATTGATAATAAAGATTGTACTCATTTCCCCAAGTCAAATATTTTTTGCCTGTGGTGGTAATTTGAGTGACCTCTATCCTTATCTTGACCCATGAGTTGTTGATGATATTTTCTGTTCCCTGTGTATTTGAGGATGGGAGCAATAGAGTGGCTTTTTTGGGCACATTGTGTCCAGTCAGGGTCAGTCCGCCACAGGATCTCAGACATCAGATTTTGATTGGCAAAGTAAATCTGTGCTTTATGTAGCACAAACATACAGAGCAGCAGTGACCACAGAACAATGAAATCCGTCTCTTGTCATTGAATTATAAATAATACCTAACATATGCATGTAATTATGACCAGGATTGCATACGCACAGAGAGCCAAGTGAGAGCTGTAACATGCTTAAAGAACCAGCAAGATCTTTCCAATCTTGTAGGAATTATGTGACAGCATGTTCATTTTACAAATATGCTCCTAATGCGCCTATTTCTGCTCCTGGTAAGTTACTGTCGTATTACCTCTCATCTTGGCAGCTGTTTAACCTGGAGATCTTTAGTTACATTGTCTTGGGAAGACTTAGGGTGGAGGGCTAAGCTTCAAGGCCAGGCTTTCATCAGATGCCATGCTCTACATATCCCACTGAATAAAATACTGACTATGGCAAGGGTTGGGCAAGTGAAAACTGGGAGAGGAAATAAACTTGTTGAGAATGTAACAAAAATGGTAGCAGATCTGTGGTTTTACAAGTGGTTTCTTCACTTATGACCAATTACTGTGTAGTTTGCTGCTCCTAAATTTGCAACACCTGTACCAATCTCACATCTCTGCTGCTGCTGTAAGTGTCAGATGCACTGGAGAAAATCCAATGGCCCAACAGAGAGACAAGGAATGTGTCTCATTTGATATCAGTTGAGCTGCTTATTACAGCTATTATTGCTGTTTCTTATCCCTTACACTATGAATATCTCACTTGTTTAAGCAAAAGGGAAAGTACATTAGTTTTCTCTTCTGCCTTTTGGAATAGAATTCAGTTACTATTTAGTTGTTTTGAGAGAGAATAACTTGAAAGCCTTCTGTTTAGAAAGGTCCCTCCCTACTTCATGAGTCCAGATACATCCTGCTGAGAAGTATCTTGTTCTCTCTGACATCCTGCATGTCTTGCCTATGCCCCTGGTGTGAGGTGATGGTCAAGGAACAACAGCTGCACAAAGAATGAAACAGAATGGAGTCTCCTACACCTATTGATTTGGAAAACTGATCAGGTTCTTGAATGCTTTAACTCTGAGTACTTCTGCACCAAACCCATTAATGTTTGCAGGCGTAATTCTAGAAAATCAGTTATTTGTTTGCATTTTTGGTCGTGATCATGCAAAACAGAAAAAAAGAATGATTACCTTAGATTTCCTATCAGGATAAGGCAGACAATTTTCCTCTGCAGCTTAGTTGTAGCTATTTAGGGATTAATAAAAATTATAATACTGTATCTTGCTTAAATCATCAAGTAACTTTATCCAGTTTTGTAGAAGAAAATATCGTCAGATTATCTGTGTGCTTTGATGTAGAAACTTTTCCTTGGGTAAAGCTTTTTCCATTGAAGTCTTATTCATGTCGTTTTTATTATTTTATTGTTTTCACACGTGGACCCTATTATCAGCTTAGGAATGAAATGGTTCTTCTATATTCCTTTAAATAGAGAGTTCAATGAAAATATTATTAATCTTTCTGGAGTATTTATTCAGCATTACGAGTAGCATATCTGTGGCGTCAGTGTTAATGATTTTGTGCAGGAAGGAATGACATCTCTCTGTTGACCCTAAAGCACTGTGGGTTTGCCAAGTATTATTTTGTGGCACAGACATCTACTACTGGTTGCTGTGGTTCATGGAAGAGTATATTAGCTGCAGCATTGATTTTTCTTGTGCTCTTACATAGACAGGAAAAAATGTGTTTGCTACAATTCATTTGAAGGGGAATCAAGCAAGGTTTGTGCATTCCTCTAGCCTCGGCTCACAGGGAAGTTTGTGTCCTGCCTTTGTAGGTGATACTAAGGTGGTAGCACAAAAAAAAGGTAGATTTTTAAAAAAAAACATGGGGTAATGAGCTACAAGTAAAACTTATTGAGCCTGTGCTCAGTATGTGCCTTATTCTACTGGAAACAGGGGTGGAAAAGATAAAAAAGTTGAACTTTCTTAGAAAAAGTAAAAGTTGTGCTCCAAAGTGTAGGGTGGTAGCTGATGCAGTACCCTGGCCAGGACCTGACCCCTGCCCATAGTGGAGTATGCCAGAGAAAGATTTGTATTTGTGTTCTCTGAGAGGATCAATTCTGTAGCTGTATGAGGCATGACAGGCCTCCAGTGCTGTACTTTAACTCTTGTCACACCGTTAGGCCTGGATCTGTCTCCCTAGTTTATTTTTAGAAGTGATTTGGCAGAGAGAGAAGTGTGGAGACTTGCCCTTTCCCTGTGGAGGGAAGCTCTGATTATTCCTTTAGCTGCCACATTCTTGTTTGTCTGTCTCTAATCTATTCTACCTCTGGAGGCATTTCTACTGCTCTCATTACTGTGGTATGTGAGCACTTTGTGCAGTGAGCTGAAGAGCAGAGTCAAATACAAAACCCCCCAGTAGGGTCCTGCACCACGTTCTGCTTCTCTCTTTCCAGGGAGGTGCTGGGGTGGGGAAACGGTTGAGTTTGCCATCCCCTTTCTGTACCTTCCGTATCTGGCCCAGGGTGGTTATTGCTTGCTGTGGTTCCTGTCCCACCACCATGTGCTGGAGGACTTCCTGTATGGGGGTTTCCACTGGGACCTCTGGGTCCAACACACTGAAATGACATTGGCTGTGGTGGGGGGACTGCAGTTCTGCCCACATAGTACCCTTGAGTTACAAACCAGGACATCCCCTACCAGCAATAGCATGTGTCCTGCTTTGGACTGTTTCAAAGTGATGTGATTTTTAAAGTCTTGTTTGTTTTAGAGTAATTTGTGCACTGGACTACTTCCTTTCCAGCTTGAATAGCAACCTGGGAACTGCAACACTTCTTCTACAAGCAGGTCTTTATCTTTTCCCTCTCATGAGCTGATAGGATCCTTTAATTGCAGTGCCATCTGCCCATGCCAGGGTTTAATCACGAGGTCTGAGTGTATGTTGTGTGTCACACATGAAATACTTGGAGGAGAGTGGGTTTTGTCCTGTTCCTTGGTGCAGAGGTGAATTGCTGCCAGATACACAGAGGGGCAAAGAGCCGTGCACAGAAAAGTAGAAGCACAACCAGCCCACACACTTGGTGGCAACTTGGCATGTCAGGGACACTCTTTTCTGTATCATATCCATAGTGTTAGGGGAAAAAAGGCTAAAAAGTGCCTGGATCTCTAGAAGTTGCAATTCCCTATGCTGACAACCCACTGTTTGTGGTGCTGCTGAGTGCCTGTCTTATTCCCAGCTCCATTCTCTGTGCAGCGTTGGAATGAAACATACCTGTCTGTGATGGTTCAAACACTCTGGTAACTGCTGAGTGTAACTCCCTCCTTCTGGCAAGAGAACCCTGCAAGGTGGAAAACTTCTGTTTTCAGCAGTGATGGAGAGAATAAGAGGTACTCGTTCTCCATCTGCTGAGCACTTAAATTGTTATTCCTTCATGCTTTCCCCACTTTTCAAACATAAAATTGGCAGAAACAAATGAAGCTGTAAAATAACAGCTCTGAATTAAAGCTTAATTGTGCCAAGTGCTGTTAAAAAGAGCATTGCCCTCAGTACGCTCTTAACACTTCAGCTGTTAGGGCTGCTGGGAGGAAAGTTGTTCATTTTTACCTGCCTGGATACTGTGGGGTTAATAGACCCCACGCTAGGACAGTCAGTGTTAAAATCATTGTCTGGAACAAGTGGAAATCCGACTACAAATGCAGCTGAGCAGCACCAGTTAATAGCCTGGCTGTTAATAGCTGGATGTAGGGGATTGCCAGTGAAAATACCCAGAAATGGGCAGGGCACTGCTTAGAAAGAAAACCTAGTAGGAGCAAGCACAGTGCTGCTGGGAAGGGGTGGGATTTTTACAAGAGTCATCATAGACTGATGTGGGTGTCACGTCTCTTGGACGAGACTAAGTGAGCAGTGTAATGCTGATCTATCATAAACATTTGTTTAAAGTCTTGCAGGAGACTCACCCAGCCCAGGCAGGGGGCCCGGTGCATTAGCTGACTGTCAAGCAAAGCTACTTGATATTCATAGGCAGGTAGCAGCCTGTCTGAAAATCTGCCAGGTTTTCTGTTTAATTATCTATGAGGGACGTGTCACCATTAGGACTGTTTCCTATTTTGCATTCTTTGAGGAAACACAAGAATAGGCTCCCTCTGCCAATGACAGGGAAATTCAAGGATGCCTGGGAAGAGTGGCTTTGCTGGGGCTGCAGCTCTGTTAGGGCTGGTCAGAAAAATTTGGCAGAGGCCACACTTTGTGCATTGAAGCTGAAATGTTTTCTGGTAACTGGTCTCAGGGATGATTTCTAAAGGGATTATTTGGGAACCAATGTAGACTGTAATTCCTTCTGAAAAGAAGGAGAAATGTCTCTATCAGACCTCTCACCTTTTCTATCTTGAAACAGAGATTTTGACTATACTTGTTTTCCTGTAAAATTTGAAAAAGATTTTCAGTTGAATGATGAACTCTAACAAAAGAAAAGAAATTGTCCTTTGTTCAGCCCTAGGTTATGTCAGGGCAAGGAGATTCACAGGCCAGCACATCTGAGAACCTAAAAAGCCATCTTACATTTTTAGTCAGTAAGAGGATGCACGCCCTGTGTACTGAAGACTGAAAAATCTCTTTTAAGATCCATGCAATTTTCTCTAAGATTGAGGTTGTATTTTACTTTCCCTTTCATTATTTATTCTTGGTTTTCTCTGTGGTGAGGAAAACTGGTTGCTCAGAGCAATAATATCAAGCCTGTGCATGTCAGATGTGTGATTAATTGGCTGGAGTGAGAAGGGTGTCTCATTTAGATGATTAGTTTGGTGATGGTGGTGTGGTGAGCCAGCTGACCAGCTAAGTGCAGCCACCTGATGATCCCAGAGCAAGACTGGGTTATAGTAACAGCAGGTTATAGGTTTATTTGGAACTTGATGGAAATATTAGACAACAGAATAATATGAACAGATCCAGTAATCAACACTCTGAATTATTTAGAAATTCAAATTAAAGGACTTAGACTGTGGT
Source organism: Geospiza fortis (assembly GCF_000277835.1). Taxonomy (NCBI): domain Eukaryota; kingdom Metazoa; phylum Chordata; class Aves; order Passeriformes; family Thraupidae; genus Geospiza; species Geospiza fortis. The sequence continues at coordinate 8,441,730 of NW_005054298.1, read as the reverse complement.
GCTGCCAAGAAGCAGTAACATCCAGGGGATTCAATCAAGAAGAGCAGAGCTCATATTGCAGCTCCACTGCTTACACAGTGGACAATTTTTCTTACCTTTTTTCAAAGGTGTCTGTTGTCTTTGAGTGCAGAAGCTAATGTGCTGTGTGTTTGGTTTTCAATTCCAGAGCCAGGGACTGGTTAGTGCAAATGCTTAGGGCTTGCCACTACTGGGAATTTTTCGTGGTCATCCTCATATTTGACCAGAGGACATTAAAGAACTCAGTCATGGATGTCTTTTGGAGACTGTGGCAATGGACATATGTGGAACTGGAATGGCAGCCAAGGCTTCAGCCTCTTTGAATATCTCATACAAGTACTGAGGAAAATGGCAAATTAAATGGAGAAAATGGCCTCAAGGATTTTTGGTGCACTAAAGCAAATAGAAACATGAAATCTCCAGAATTTACAGTGGCCCAGCCTCAAATCCCTCTGGAAATGAATGGGAAATACAAAATTTAGTTAGTTATTAAAGCAATCAAGGTTCCTAGTGTACCCTTTCCTCCAGAAAGGAGTGTTAGGAAGTAGTCTTTGGCTCAAGAAATGTATCTTTAGAATGAATTTTTTAAGTCAGAAAGAAATAAATAGAGAAGCTTTATGGACATTCAGGGAAACTTAGGCTGAGAGCAGGTCGAGATACAAAGCAACCACTACTCTACCCTTTCTCTGCAACTTCATATTGATATTATTGGAAAAATACATTAGCAGATGTGCACTTTTCTGAGGAGAGTGCAAGTTGCTATAATTAAGAGAGGCATGATGTATTATTTAAGAGTAATTTGCAATTAGTGTTCCTAAGTGCTCTGCTTTATCATTGGTTTCTTCTCTCTGTCTTGATCAAATGCAGCTGCATAACCTGTAAATTAAAAATGATGGAAAAATCACTGTGAGTACAGCTCTGGCTCTCTGGACTGAAAAGAGCTGGAAGAGAAATTGGCAGTTGCTACTCTGCTAGCACAGGGTGGGTGGCAGAGCGGTGGTGGTGGGACCCTGGGGCACTCTGGGCATGGGAGATTTGGGAGTAAGGTGAGGTCTGGGACTTTTCAGCCAGTCCAAGGCAGGGCTGGGAGGTAAGAGATTTGCATCTTCCCACGGGACCACATCTATGCAAATACTTCTTTCCTTGGGCTGGGATTTCTGCACAGTAGGAAAAGCAGAACTTTGCTGTCAGACCCCCTGGATGTTTGCTGGAGGAGAACCCCAAATCTCAGTCCTGCCTTTGGAGAATATACCTGCTCCAGACTTTATGCATGCACTGGAAAAGTAATTGTGCTTCACATGCCCAGTGATGATTGGACAAATGTTGATAGTTTAATTATTTCTCAGAAAGTGTTGAAAAATTAATGTCTCATCCAGTGTCCATGCTTCTCCATGGACACTGGATGAGAAGTTTAAATGCTTTGAGGCCAAGGAAAAGTTCTTTACTCTGTTGGAAGTTCTTTCTCCACATAGGCACGAGGCAGCACGTTGCCATTGCCATATAATGCCAAATGAACAAGTTTCTCCAGTTCTTTGTCACCTTCTTGTGTTGTCACATTTACCTTTCCCTTGGCAGATTTATCCGTGCAGTGGCTACGGCAGAGAATAATCAAATATAATTTATTATTTCAGACATTTCCTCACTGCTCATGGCTTTAGTAATGTGGTAGGAATATAAAAGTGTTCAACCTGTAATGTCAATGCAAAGAATTAAATATTTATCATATGCCAGAGAGTGACTTGGGACTGATTAACATGTAGATTTGCATACAGGAGCATTAGGAAACACCACAAAGTGGATCATTCCTTTCTAAAAATACATGCAGAAACATGTTTTGTTTTCAAATTTTCAGATATGTGTGTTTAAAAGAAGCCTAAAGAACTGTGATTGACATGATCCATGAAATTCTGCTGGCTTCAATGTCTGATTATGCTACGTATCCCATAGGGCAGCTGTCTCAAAGGATTTTTGTCTATCTATGACTGTCACTCTCTACAGTTTCTGAATCAGCAGCAGTTTTAATTTGGTGTCACTGGGACCAGTCAGTCTTTCAGCTAGCAGAGTAATGGTTAATTTGCATGGTTGGAAGCAGTCACATAGCAGTGGCTTCACAAATTATAGTTTATCAGCCAAAACATGCTAATCTGCTGTTTGTGTGCTCTTAGATTGGCAGTTAATACCTCTGTGAAGCAGCTGCAGATATCCCTCACACATATTTTCAGCAAATGTATTTTATTTCAGTACTAAAGTGGGCTTCAGGTGCTCACATGCTTACTGCAACTCAGAGAATGGGCAGTCAGCTGCTGAGCTGTAATAGCTCAATCATTTTTGGTTATGGGAATATGCCTATGCTTTCTGGTTTTATTAAGAGTTTGATTTTTTGTTACAGGCCAAACTTGACTTGGCAGTGGCAAGCTGGAAATGCTTTTGAGTCTTTTTCAAAACCAAACAGATCAATTTCAGTATTTTAAAGTGGTTTATCTTTGTTGTCACTACTGTTACCTGGCCATTTAAGCTGAGCTTTCTAGGAGCTCATTTCTTCCATCTGGGCAAATGAAATTGCTTACCCAACCTAGAAAACCAGGAGGATTTTAAACTTCTTTTCACTAAGAGGGCATTTCAATCTCTCCTGTGTTTAGGCTGGCAGTTTGTGAGATACCCACACAGAGCTGGAGGCCTATTTGTTTTGGTTTTTTTTAAGCTGAGTCTATTAAGTTGTTTGACGCTGGTCTGCCTTGTAGAGCTTGTGCTGGATCCTGCTGTGAACCTGGCAGTTCTCTTGCAGAGATCACATCCCACCGTCCTGTTGGAGGTCATAGCCCATGAAAGATGTGTTTGTTCTATAGCTCTCAAATATCTTTCCCTCTCCAAAAAAATAGGAAAAGCTGTCTTTGATTCCACAGAGCTCTAGTGATGTTAGAGGGAATACAGAGTGGAACTGAGCTAACTTATGGATATTGCAGTACCTACCTTGCCATCAAGTTTAACAGAAAACTTTGGCTTTCAAAAAGCCTCTTGCATTTAATGGAAGAATTTCAATTGGAGTCCCTCCATCATAGCTGTGCTCCTGATAATAACAGTTTCCAATATATTTGCAGCAGTCAGCATGGCTCCAGGTATTTAAAAATCCTAACTAGTCAGATTGTCCAAATCTTTTTTAATATTCTTAATATTCTCTTCTAGTTTCTTGTCTCCTGGGAGAGGAATGGTTACCAGAGTGGGTACCCAGAAGAGTAGGTGATCCTAGGCCCATTGAGGCACCTTATATGATCTTATTTTCTGTCTTACCAACAACATTGGTTCTAGGTGGTGACCTTTTTCTTTTTAAAAACTCATTTTAACCAGAGTTGTGAGGTTTATTTGTGCAAGTGTAAATGTCTGATACATAAATATTTCTGGTTTCTTTGGTCTTTTAAGTGTTCAGACCACCGATGTGATACGATGCTGGGAATTTAATTATTAAAAATAGATATAATTATGATATTCTGAGGATTAGATTAGATTCAACATACAGCCCACAATGCTTCTTTGGTTTCTGACTTTCTTGGAGAATTCAGACTAATGAGAGACAAACTTGAAAGAGAATTATCATTTGTATGAGCTATCGTGATGCATGATAGGGTAGCACATTGTTGAATCAGCTGGTTTTAGATGCCAGGTACCAATCCTGTGGTGTTGATGAAATTCCATAAAGGAAAAAATGAAAGAAATGGAAAAGAATAAAACATGAAGCAAGAGTTGAAATATTTTATGAAACACATGCTAAATCTCCCTGCTTTAGGACTGGTGGCCTACAATGGAACAGAGCACTGGGCCAAAAAGAATAAATCTTACTCTAAATCAGTGAGACAATTTTATGCACAGCATGAATTTAGAAAGGGGAGGAAAGAAGGAGGCCATAAGACAAGGCTTAGCAGGAACAGAAAGAGGTAGAATATATCTGCAAGAGAATGCAGTTGTAAAAGGAAAGGAAAATTGACACAATATGAACAAAATATGATGAACTCACTTTTTTGTTCTACAGCAGTTTGTCTTCTCTGTCAAAGCCTATTCTACCATTACCTCACTCATTTGCTAACCTGTGCTTCCCTGGGTCATTTGTTGTTCCCAAGAACTTTATACCCATTCAGATCACCTGGAGGCTTGATTTTGCATTACGTCGGTGACAGTGGGTTTAGTCCTGATTTATATTCTTCTAATCATATAAAAATCACACACTTCATTGGTAACACTCAGCATTTCTTCAGGGTTTATCATTCATTGAGCACTCTGTGACAATAAATAATGATCACTTCCAGCACATGGCAGATGATTAAAAAAACCAAGGAAAGCAGAGAGCACTTGCATGTTTGGCCAGTGATCACATGGTATAGTGGGGAACACAACCCAGATCTCCTGATGCCTTGCCTATGAGATCATGCTGCCTCCCTAAATAAAATTAAAATGGAGTTCTGCCGTAAAAAACGAATGACTTTGCTCTGATACCAGTCTTAGTGAGATCAGCAGTGGGCCTCCACTTAATAACACTGTGTTACTGCTGGGTTCACTGGGAGCACTATTAGACTCCCTTAATAACCAGAGAAGAAAATGCCCAAGCTTTGGTTTCCATCTGTACACAAAATGCTGTAGAACACGCAGCAGGAGTGCTCCACCAGGTGAAAAAAACAATCGTTCACCTCACAGTTTAAAGAACAAATCAAGTATGTGCAATATCCATCCAGTGTGTAACTGAAAAAACCCACTGTTCTTTTCTCTAAGGTGGCAATGTCTCCAGTTCATCTGTGATTTTCTGAGACTCATGTATCTTCTATGGGATGCATGTGTTCCCACTACCCTTCTCCCTCTTTTTCTACTCCATTCTGGTTGGGAAATGTGTTTTTAATATTGTGAATCAGAGATTGTGTTTCCACACTACCAGCACCACAGGAAATTCAGCTCCTGCTAATAATAAAAAAAGACTTAGTGATTTCAATTGGAAGGGAGTTCAGGACAAGTGCAGTGTGCAGTGTTCCACCACAAGGATGTGAAGATGTGGGAGCTGGGCCATTGGGAAGAGCTGTGGCTATGTGGAAAACAAAGTGCAGCAGGGAAAATCCAAAGCAGTCCCAGGGTATGAAGCAGTTGGGATGGCTGCTTAGGCCAGTTGGCTCTATGGCAATGCTTCATGGAGACATGAAGATGCCAGCACCACATTGCTCAACACTGAGTTTTTAATCTCCCCAGTGAAATTTATAAATTTGGCTCTCTGTACTCCAAGGTGAATGATATATCCTGTGCCCAAAACTTTTTTTCCCTTATGAAAAAAGGTAGAGAAAAAAAGATGTTACTGTTTCACTATTTGCAGGTGTACCATTTATCTGGTTTTCCCTGAAAGTATACACTTTTTCCTCTTGGATATTTTATCCCCCTCTTAAGAAATATTTTGTATCAAAAGGTCTGGATAAATGGTCATAGCAGAAGTTTAGGCCACCTTGGTGCACTTTTGTTTATTTGTGTTGGATCAGTTGGGTTCTGTGTGGCCCACAGATCCTGAACACCTGAGGCAGAAAAGTTCTCCTTACAGAGAGAGAGTTCCCTTACAGCAGGGAGTCTCTGCTCCATGGTGAAGACAGGACCCCAGTTCTGCTCCTTTTCTACTCATCTCTTCGTGTGTAGCCTTGGCTAATAGTAGAGGCATGAGGAGGATTGAGGGTTTGTCAGGCAACCTGACCCCAAGCTATCTGCTGATGACTTCTGCAGTAAAGCTCTCTGAAGTCAATGCAAATGTGTGGGTGCCCTGAATTAAGATGCAATTTGCTGGGAAATAATAAAGTTAGGGGCAGTGGAGCCTATGTACATAAAGTAGTCTGTGATAAATAACAGGGCAAAGGTGTAATGCTACTTCAGTGAAATAGAGCCTTTCAAAAATATGGCTGTGATTTATCTTCATGGGTCAAGGTTTGTTTGTGATCCAGTAGAGGAATGTGTAGGAATCTGACCATAATGTATCTTAATATTGCACAATTGACTTGTAATACTGAATTCCTGTGGTAGCATGAAGTGACTATTGTACTTCCTTGGGCTTCTCCACAGCTGTGCATGGTCAGGGCATCCCTTGAAGTACTTCTGTCACAATAAAGTGTTGAATGTGTGGCAAGTCATATCTGTAGTGGTGCTCTGCAAAGACTGACCATTTTCTTGTAAAAGGTTTTAAAGGACATATTCAATTTGTATGCTTTATGGCATTAAAATATTTTGATTGCTTTAAAACAACACAATAGGAAAAAAAAGGCAACTTGAAGTTGGTATGGAGTTCTGCCCTTCCTTTGCTTCAGTATTTCAAGTTTATACACAAAAGAAATACTGGGTTGTCATGGTAACTACTTTTTCACAGGTTCACCCTGTGTAACATGCTGTAAATCTTTCTTATGCTGATGGCCAGAGATAAGGAGGTAAAATGTAAGCTCAGAGTTTGATGTATGGAAAGGAAAGTATAAAGTGTGCTCATGTGGAAGTAATTCAAGCAGTGCAAAGCACACAAATGTGCCAGTCTATCAGTGCATCTCTCTCTATTTTAATTAGTATTCCTCTCTTGGGAATACCTGCTTCATCAAGTTCTCTGTATTTACAGGCCATCCAGTAGAACTGAAATTGTAATGTTATAGCTCTGTCATGTGGCTCATGGTTTTCTTAATAAACATTGCAGCCACCTATTTCTTAATGGGATTTGCTCAAAGCAGACTGACAAACAGAATTTGTGATGACCTCTGTGGAAAAATCATTATTGCCTTGCAAGGCAGTTAGTGTCCCATAAATCAGTAAGATTATAACTCTTGCACTCTTCACAAAACACAGCTCCTGCCTCCTCTGTTGCCCTGCTAGGCTCACACATTTGTGCTGAGGATAATGCCTGCACTGGGCTAATCTTCCATTGTACCAGCAGATTTTCTAAGTGTTTCAGTCCTGTTCAGCATGTAGCTTGTAGGCAGTATCTAAATCTTACTAAGGAAAAGCTTTAAAATGCAGAGAAGTGGATGTCAAAACTACAAACATGTCTTGGTCATTTTTGGTAGTGAGAGTGCAGCACAATTCTGGAATAAGCAGTTTCTGCCTTGAAAAACTTTCAGACCAAACAGAGGCAACAAACAGAAGTTTTAAGACAGAAATACAGGGGTATCAGAACTTCCCAAAGAGCACACAGAGGTGCAGCAATGTAGTGGGGAGCAGAGGGGAGCTGAGAACTGGGTCTGTCTGGCTGCAAAGTATCACCAGGTTTGTCCTCAGTGCAGGATTTTGTACACGTTCATGATTTTGAATGAGACAAAAAAAATTAACTTCTCAATGTCTCCTGGTGATTCTAACCTTGTTGTGTGTTGCAGGGTAAAGCAGGGTGAAAACTCTGGAGTGAGAATCTTCTGAGTGCAAAGTACGAAATTATTTGTTAGCATTTGTACCAGATTTCAATGATATCCTGGGTGCGTACACAGAAATATGCAAAAAACCCCAGTCCTTGGTCACACAGTGTTTGGTGCTAATCTTACAGGTACTTGAGGACTTGATATTCTTGAGTTTCTCAAGCTCACCTCATCTTTTCACCCTTCTTCCTTTGTGGAGAATGTGTTCCTGGCAAAACACAGCATGGGAGACAGTACATTAAAACATAAATAACTGGTAACATGCTCTACTTCTCTGCAACAGGTAGATCAAAACAACCCAGAATTTCCAACAAAAACCTGGCTTACAGCCCTGTTTTTTTTTATTGGTGGAATGAAGGCCTAAGGAGAGCTGTGATAGCAAGCAAGTGCATGTAGATGTTTTTCTTAATCTCTTTCTTAACATATACTAAAAGGCAGTTTTGCTAGAACTCTGAATTCTTGATCTGTGCTTCACTGGGTTGGCATAAAGTGAGATCTGACACCTGAAATACTGGTTTCAAGGGCTATGCCATGTTCCTCTGATGATCTGCAGCACTACAGCACCACTGAGATTCTTTTCACCACTGAGATTCTTTTCTCTAGGCAATATGAGGAGATTACCCCCATGTCATAATTACGTTAGAAGTGTTGTGGCTTCTAACGGATATTTACAATTAGCCACAACGTGTTGTGGCTAATTGTAAATATCCATATTGTGTTTAGTTATCCTGGGACTCAGGAGCAGCTCAGACAAAAGCCCAAGATTCAGATTCTACTTACTGAAGGAAGAACGTTGGACAGCATCTGATTTTGTTTGCATTGATTGCTTTATCCATTAAGCTTACATCGAGGGAAGCTTTTGGGAATGGTATCAGCCTGTAGGTAGGCAGCATAAAGAGCTGCTGGCAGGATGCTGTGCTTATTACCAGCCACACTATGGATGGGGGCATCAATTGCCAGGAAAATATTGAATGGTGAGACAAAGGCTGACCTTGTAAGGGCAGCGTTAGGGGCTTGTTATGGACCATTTCCTGGATGAACCAGGCACTTTGGCACCAGCCTCACCCCCTGCCCACTCGAGAAACTGAAGTGCCTGAGAACCAGAGCCTGCCTTGGCTGCTATTGCTGGCACAGGGCAGAGCCACTTGCTGAGATCTCCTGTGAGCTTCTGTGTGTAAAAGGAAGGAGCTGCAGCCCTCACCAGACACCAGAAGTTTGATACTTAAATAAGGGTCACAGGTGAACAACAACAACAACAATAATAATTATAAATGTCTTTTAGGGGATAAGGTTGCAAAATGGTAGAGCAAAGGCAGTTTAGGTATTAAAGATCTTTATAAACTTCCTGGGTGCCGAGTGTTTTAAATTTTCCATGAATCAGGAGTCCCAAATGATTTAATTGGTCCCAAAGCACAGAAGGCTGTGCTAAGTCCGAGTCATTCAATGTGTTAAAGCTTAACTTGGGTTTCCTGAATTACCTCGTTTTCTTCCATTGAACACGGGACCTGGAGAGGAGACACTGGGACTTAGCACTTTCCCTGATGTTAAATTGGGACTTGGCCAGAGTATACATCCAGAGGAGTGGGAAAAATTTCCCAGACATGATGGTTTAGATGTGCCCATGTAAACACTGTCTGCTTTTCCTGATTTATTTGACGATGTCACCTGGATAAACTTCTACAATGCTAAGCAGTACCTTTGAAACTCCATCTCCTGCAGGGAATACTCACATCCCACTTTTATGCATTTGATCCAAGTACTTCAATCACCAGCTTAGGTGATCTGTATGAACTTGCTGGAGTCTCCAGTGGCAATTCAGAGCCTCTAAGTATCAAATTAGAAGCAACTTCTATAGGGAGTATTTTTTACATGCCTTTTTCGAAAACTGAAACAATCCAATAATGCTCCTTAAGTGCATTGTAGGAGTCTTATAAGAACTCATTCAGTGACTGTTATGAGAGACCTTGAACAAAAAGATAGAAAACATCTTCAGTCTTACTGTGGCTGACTCCATTGCATCCAGATGGAGGGTGATTCTGGTTAACTATCTCTCAGCAAGAAGAGTGGTGGTTAGACGTTAAAGGGAACAAAGCATGAGGTGAAATTAGTATCAGAGATGATGAGGAGATTGACTTTAAACATGTGCAACATAGTAGAGATGATACTAATTGTGAAATGGTTGCATAAAATGTGTGTTAGGAAGTGGAAGCAAGGCTCTTTGTCGACTTGAGGTCACTCAGTTTCTGTACTGAGAGCTGAAATCTTACACAACTTCAGACCAGCTTGAAAAGTTTATTGAAGCACAGAATATCTTTTCAGCCTGGTTTTCATACAGGGCATGGCACAGTGAAACTCTTCTGTGGAAAGGGATCTTGTCTTGTCACGGGGCATGTAATACATGTGCTTCTTGGCTAAAATGTTTCCTCTTGACTAAACTTCTTGAAGAAGTTTCAGATACATCCATGTTTTTATTAGCAAGATAACTAAATCCAGTTTACTAACAGAAGGCAGCCTCTCCTGCTGTTGTGGTTTTTTAATGCATCAATTAAAAAAATAGAATTTTTTTTTTCTAGGGAATGTTTTTCATGCACTGAAGTTCTCTCATACTGTCATTTCTTCAAAATGGAAAAAACAAGTTTGTTCAGTGGTTTTCCATGATGCTATCAAATCATTAACATAAAAAAGGATAAAACAGAAATGAAATGGAAATAATGTAATTAATCATATTTAAAGATTTGTCATATATCTGCCTTATTACTGTTTGTCTCCTTTTTTCTTTTCTGACTGAAATCAATGGCAGATTACAAAAAACTGGGAAGCCTTTCTTCTTTCTCCACATTCTAGAAAGCTGTATGTTAGGCAAAACATATAGGCACATGGACAAAACTGTTAATGAATTAGTATCTTAAATGATTTTAAAGACCCCATCAGGAGACAAACATGAAATAGTAAATTATGAAATTGTTTCTTTATATGTAGATTACCTACCAGATTCCCTCAAAAGAAGGTTTTGTCCCAATGAAAATTATAGGCCCATATCCTTGTATAACTAAAGCATAACATAACCTTTCCTTTAAACTCTTGTGATTAAGTGTAAGCTCATTGTATTTTTTGATGTATCCATAATTGATTGAGATTACAAAAGTGTGACAGTAATTTGTCTTTAGGAAAGTTGCTTTGCATTAATCATACTTGGTTGTGGGGAGAAGTGTGGGTGTGACTTTTCAAATTAAGCAGCCACAGAGAAAAACACTTTGTGATTTTCTTCAAGTAAGTTAATGTTTTGAAAATTATTTTCATTTGAAAGCAAACAATCTTGAGATCTGGGTTCGAGAAGGAGGAGCCAGCTTTTATTTTTATTCTCATTTAATGTTCCTTGGCATTTTTCTTGCACTAAAAAAATTAATTAACTTAATTGACTTCATTTGGAAATAGTAACAGAAGGATGACAGATGCGTTTGTTGACCCTTTCCCTAATGAGGGAGCATTGTGTCATTCAGTAGCTGCCCAGTGCTGGGGGCATGGAAGGAGTACAGCAGTGGTCCCACTCCCTCTGCCATTTAATGAGCAGAAAACGTCCCCCCCTTCATTACCAGTCTGCAATAAAAGCTGCAAAGATGCTCCTGCTGGTTCCCTGCTGGGGGTAGCAAGGCCACATCCCTGCTGCCCATTCGGGGTCTTCCTTGGCTGTGTCCAGACTGAAGAACTTTTAGTAGGACAAAACTCCTTGGAAAAAACAACTAAGATGAAAAATGAAGATGTTCCCATCTGGAGGCAGGAGGAAGATGCCTCGTCCCTCTGTGCCCCTGCCATCTCTGAGCAGCCAGCATTGGCTTTGCTGCTGTGGCCCCTCCAGTCCTGTCCTTCTCTGACTGTGGGTATTTACAGCTGCCAGCTCTTCCTCAGGCTTTGCTTTGTGTTTGCATGCCAGTGTCTGTGCTGGCTCCTGATTTTTGTCTGAGCTTCCATGTGCAACTGCTCTGTGAAAAGTAGTTCTGTGCATCTGAATAACAAACATCATCTGGGACAGAGGTTCCCTCAGAGGGATCAGCCAGTGTGAAGTTTTTACTGTATGCTGGGATCATGAAGGGAAGCTGTGCACAGGAGCCTTAAATAATCTCTCAGGAATTTATTCTTTTTACTTACATGGATCATCCTTTAAAAAAAAAACAATTTTTCACTTATTTTTAAAGCTGAAACGGTTGGGTTTTTTGGGGTTTTTTTTGTCTTTTTTTTTTTTTTTCCTTTCCCTCTCTAATCAGACATCTAAGGAGACAGCCCAGAAGTCAAGAATGGGTGCAGGGGAGTTGGGGGCTTATCCTTTGTGGCATCTCCCCCTTCCCCTTGGGTTCAGGCTTCCTCTCCCCCAGCTGCAGCCAAGGGCTGGGGCAGCAGTGCAGGCTCGAGTGAAGACAGATCCGCTCCCACATCGAGCCTCCCACGAAGCTCCAGAGGTCCAAATTTGTCTCATCATTTACGGTTTCAGCCTGGATGTTGAAAACATCTGCTAACCTGTCCACAGACATGAAAAAAAAGGGGATTTATGTATCGTAGTCAACTTGATTTAGAGGGGTAAGAGTTATTGCAGGACAAGGAGGTATGGGCTGTTCCTCACACAGCCAGAACACCACATGGCCACAGTGAGTGCTTCTGGCTGAAGCTCACTGATGTGCGTGTTTCCTGTGAAACACCAGGGATGAGCCATGAAAAAGGCCAAGGAGCTCTCCAGGAACAAGGCACGCTTGGCTTTCCTCACTGCTGAGCCCCATTCCTCCGGGGTCCTTTGGCTCCTGAGGCTCTGGTTTACCACATCTCCCCTGTGCAGCAAGACACAGACACACATGCTCGAAGTTAAACCTACTCCTAAGACTTATAAAACTCATTAAATGCAAGCATATGCGTTTAAATGCTCTCCTGGGTGACACCTTCAGAGCACATGCCAGCAAACACGTATTTAATTTCATGCCTTTGGTGATATGTTGATTTTGTTTTATTTATTTTTGTGCCTGGTGAGAAGGAAAAGTTCTTTTTATTTTTCAGCAAATTTCTTTATACAGAGTGTTGAAAACCTGGACTCCACACCATCAGTGAGAAGCTTTGCTACCTACTAAATCTAATTACTTCCCCCTGTGGTTTTAAAAAAATCAATGGTCATTTCTAAATGAGTGTACTATATAATAAATTAAATTATTTTAATGACAGCTTGTACCTTTAATATCTGGCTGCAAGATAAGATGTGTTCGCGATTGGGCATGATGTGTAGAAGAAGAGGCAACATTCCCAGTGCCCAGAGTGTAACTTTGACAACAAACAGGCACTAACATTTATTCATTAAGAGAAGAACTATGTATTCCTGCAAATGAGATGCCACCATACAGCTCCAGCTCAGCAGAAAACATCCTGGCTTTGCTCAGGTGTTGCATGAGCATGGCTTTGCTGGAGCAAGGCAGGATTTTGGGGAGATGTCTGAACACCATTGTCCCCCTTGCCTGAGGTGTGCTGTTTCCCTATTTAGATTGGGCTGATCA
>NW_005054298.1:8424351-8428746 GCF_000277835.1 Geospiza fortis | reverse complement strand
TCTGAGCATGCTTTGATGCTTGTGGGTTCATTGCTGCCCCTCTGATTTGGAGCAAGGTCAAACTAACACTGAAGCAGGACTAGAGCTACCACATTTCAGATGTGTCCAGGTTTCACTGTTACTTGGGTAAAGCTCTTAAATTTGTGCAGGTGGCAAGTTTGTACCAGTAAAGCTTTTAGTTTGGGATCTCCATGGGGAAGGATGAAATGCTTCTACTTTTCTAAAAGTTCTGCTACCCTAGTGAGATTTTTACCTTTTGTCTTTTTAAATAATGCCTTCCAGGTGTGGAAGGGAAACCTCCTTTCATTGTTTGGCCTGAATGTGCAATGGGGTTGGTGAACCATAAATGGACCTGTTTCAAAGTATTGTCCCCAGAAGGATTTCTGAGAAAAGTGAAGGACCAGACAACATACTTTTATTGTTTTTTAAATGGTTAAGAGTGAACCATAAAGCTGTAACCTAGTTTATTTAGAACAGGAAACTTCTTGGAAGCTTTTTCCAGTGGTGTGATAAGAAAACCCTTGGAAAAGTGTTGTTTCACTGTGGACAAGCAGGGTGAGGGGTGGCTGCAGGGGGTGACAGGATATTAGAAGAAGAGCATTTTTTAGAACTGCACATAGACCTAATAGAGGGGAGACAGCTTTTGGAAAACTTGTGCTGCTGGAAACTGGCCTCATGCCAACAGCTGATCACTGCAGATGCAAAATCCAAAACTGAAAGGGTTTGATGGTGTGGAACCCTGTGGCACAGCTCAGCTCGGCCTCACCAGCTGGTGAGGCAGCAGGGTGGGCAGCAGGGCAGATGTGCTGCGAGGCTGGAGGCTGCCAGGCCTCCAGCAGCTGTGCCCCTGCAGCTGGGGGCCCCTCTGCGCATGGGACAGCTCCCCCAGGGCTGTCTGCTTGGGACTGACTGCTGCAGCCTGTCCTAGAGGAGGAGGATCTCTCAAGGTCTCATTGCCTTTATTAAACCAGTTTAAATCCTGAAGCTTCTGGGGGGTTTGTTTCGCAGGGGGTGGTGGGAGGGGCTGTTCAGGTGCAAAGGTTCAAACTGAAGCTGTGTTACAACTCTCCTACTTGTTTTTTGCCATGCCAAAATGAGAACTATATGGTGGCCACAATGTCTTAAAATCTATACTGAGACAAATGTATGCAGTTGCATATATTCATCTCTTTTGGAAACAGGAGGGAATTCTTCTTGCTCATCTTTAAAGGTCATTGTCCCTAATCTGTCTAATAACAAAATATTAATTAGAGTAACTGGTATAATCCTCGTTTATCCCTGACAGTCTGCTAAAGCCTGCATAACCCTGCAGGCTTGCTGCCAAATTTTAGTGAGTGCAAAAGATGCCTTGGATTTGTGGTCATGGTCGTTTCTTGTGCTGTAAGTAAATGAAATGATCAAAATGCACAAGCAGCATCTGACATTAATTGCATGAAATACAGTTCTGCTGAGAGTTAAACAAGAGAGAAATTCACTGCTGGAGACTCCTTGTCTTTAAGATTGATGCTACGTGGGACAACAGCCTTAAAATTCATTATTTAAAGTTCATTGGAGGCTGCTGACAGGGGAGGCCCTCTTGATGAAAAGAACTCTTCATGTGGGATTTCCTAGTTTTTTAAATAGGGCAGGACTTTAGAGAAGACTGTGTTAATAATGGTTAGACCTTTTAGGTTTTCCTTATGTTCTCTGTAATGCCCAGGAAATCTGTGCTGCTGCCCCATATTCTCAGATTCAGAAATAAGGTGGTGCAGGTATAGGCAGCTGCTTAGTGCACTCTGTTTAAAAAATGACATTTCCATTCCTGTTTGGAAGCAAAAGCACTGTGAGGCTTATTAGAGCTCAATTAACATAATATATTGCAGTTACTGCTCTCAGAATGATACCAGACATCCCCCTCAGAGGGGGTAAATTGAATCCTAATAACTGGCATTTAAACAAAACTGGAAACCAGCACTTAATAATAGGCAGAAAAATACAGAATGTAATTGTTCCTCTTCTGAGTTCAGCTGAGTCTGGTTGCAGGTGAAGAATTAACCATAGACTTCCATCCTTTCTTAAAAAAAAAGTAAAAAAAAAAAGAAAAGAAAGAAAACCTTATAAAAGTTATAAATCTGAAATAATCCTTGCACTTGATGGATGACATGGTTTGCTGTCAGTACAGAACTTAGAAGGAGGAAGGTTTTACTGTCCTCAGCCTAGCACTTGATGGACATTTAAGGACTTTATCAGGCATTTCTTCCCAGGCACTGCTCTCATTTTCTTAAAGGACAAAGATAATAATTTTTTCAGTCTGCTGCAATCTCCCAGACCTCTTAATATGGTCCTTTACTCCTAACACAGGGGGAAATAAAAGTGTGTTCTAGCTAAAGCCTTGCGCAGAATTGTCTGTGTCCTCTGTAACATGATGGGAGAAAAATCGGTGTTGAGTTAGTGCCTCAGAAACAAAAATCCAATGGCTATTATATTGCCCACAAATCAATATGATTTTCAGGCTTCTGAACAAAGCTTTGAGTTATTTTGGTGTTGTAACAAACAGTTTATATGAAAATCTTTTCCTCTAAATATCTGTTTTTATCATGATCCCCAAACCATGATCTTTTAAAGAAAATCATTATTATGGATACAGGAAGTTTGAGGACATTAAAATGAATTGCATTTAGTCAGTTCCTCCCCATGCCTAAAAGAGAGGCTGCCGTGGCAAGCTGCCAAAGCTGTATCCGTACACTGGTGTGCTTTGTGGGTTCAGCTCAGTGGAGCAAAAACTTAAATTGGGAAAGATCTATCAGAGAGTGGTGGGGTGGGCCATTCTCCCCTTGCTTCACACAGCTGTGTCTCTCCATGACACACAGTGCTGCTAAGAACATCCAGTGCGGCCAGTTTTGGAGAACAATCCTTGATTTAAAATGTAGTCTCTGCTAGAAAGTGTCAGCTGGAAAATTTGTTGGTTGGAAAAGAAAGCTGAGTTGCAAGACCTGTTAAGGATGTGGGGATCTATGAAAAAAATGGTGATGGGTCTGAGGGTATTTAGTTATTTTCATTACATGTAAAACACAGCTAAAATAATTTACTGGGATTATTCACGTGAAACCTGAAGTAATTATGACAAAGAGCTGGCAGGCAGGAGCTGCCTTCACGAGCCACTGGTGTTCACACTCTGCACCACACATTTTTCCACACTTTTTCTCCCCACACTCACATTCAGCAAGGTGCTTCAGGCCATGCTTACATCCATTTGAGCACTCTTAAACATATGATTAAGTACTTTATTCAGTAGAAATCTTTGCTATTTTGGGGCAGTCAGTGCCATGTCAGGCTTCCTTGTGGACCTGCTGCCTTTGCCCCATGCTCAGGGCTGGGTACCCTCAGCAGAGCCCATCCGCTTTTCTGTGCAGCAGCACAGGGTGTGAAGCTTGATTGCTGTTTGTTAAGTGATCTGAAGTCCATGGAAGGAAATTGTCACGGGAAGGCAACATATTGCAAAATATATCTGTTCTGATGTACTTGTTAATCAGTTCTGGGATCCCTTGGACATGGGAAGTGTTGCATAAGTATGAAATTTCAATTATTTCATGTAGCATTACTCATGCAAAGGTACTGCAGACCTCCTTCTATCTGATTAACATCTGTGCTGGTTAATTTCAGGTATGTTTAAATATTTTTATTGGACAAATTGAAACTACAAACAAAACCTAATTTGTAGTTTTATATTGATGGTAAGACTCCATTATGATTTTTTATGTAACTTAATGCAGATTATGTGCATGTATTAATTATGAATAAAACTGTACAATGGAATGGGTCATGAGTGGCCAGTATTTCAGTGATTAAAATAACAAAGCACAGTGGAAAGAAACATAAATGAATTGAGACCTGTTTTTAGTTAATATCAGCCTCTTTTGAAACATGTCATGCAGGTCTGAGAGCGGCGCTGCTGATGTCCATTGCAGTTTAATAGCCTCCTTTGTGTGGTTCCAATTTGCATGAGATTTACTAGGGAATTGATTCTTCTCCAGCCCTGCTAGCTGCTATTTTGGGAAGACAAAAGGGACCAAGTATGGTGCTGTAGCTCAAGCGCAGGGCAGGATTTCAAGAGCTGCACCTCAACAGGCTTTGTGTGGCTGTCAGGCTGCTTTGTTTTCCTGCGCTGCTCCAGTTCAACTGCTGAGTTTGTGAGCTTTCTGTGTTACAGAGTAGAAGTAATAATAGTTCAATTATTATTTCTAAAAATAGAAATAATAGAAATTCCAATTTTCGTTGGACCCCAGGCATTTAATAATCTCTTAATGATTTATGCAAGTTCTGAAGATGGGGAACTGCAGCTTCTTTGTAGCAGGTGAAGCCCAAGTGTCTGTATGAGCTGCTCAGTCCTGGCCTGGCAGCCCTGTTCTGCTACAA
>NW_005054298.1:8386832-8424334 GCF_000277835.1 Geospiza fortis | reverse complement strand
CCAGCTGCTTCCCCAGGGTCTTGCAGGAAGGGTTTGAAGTGTGCCAGGCAGGAGGCAAGAGCATATAGGGACCTGGAGTTACTAAGGAGGGTGTGACTGTGTATTTTGCATACTGAAGTGTAACCACAGCTTCTCATAGGGCAGGCTCAAGGAAAGGCTGTGACACAGAGAAATCATCACTGAGTGATGCCCCTGGCCTTTCCAGCACCAAGGTGTTGGGATTTGGAGTGAGCAAAGAGGGCTTTGAGCCACCCAAGGCTGCTCTGCCCTATTGGCTGTTTGATTTTTGTATGGGCATAGCATGGTTTTGCACCAGGTGATCTTATCCAAGTGTCTCCTCATGGGCAGCTCATTACTTTTGTTTCGACAGGGACTGCAGTCTTGTAGGTTGTACCTGTATAACACTGGCTGAAACTCATTCCCTGTGTAGGTGTGACCATGGCTGGGTGTGCAACAACCTGACAAACCTGTGAAGTTGTACAGGTACGGTAATGTCAAGGGCAGCAGCCAACAGAAGATCAAATGTGGGAAATACAGGTTTCACCATAGCTCTTGGAATCTCTGGTGAGTTTGCAGACAAGGGTGCCAAGCAGTGTTGTCGCTAAAGTGATTTTTGGGATATAAGGACCTATTTAGTAGCATCAGTACAAAAAAGATTACAAATTTGAAGCAACTGAAAAGGTAAAATCTAAATAAGCAGAAAGAAAAACTGAGGGTGTTGTGGCAGGGTTTTTATACAGTCTTCAACGTAGAAACATATAACTGTAGCACCATCTGAGTCTCTAAGAGAGGCCAATCCTGCATGGTCCAGATTCTTGTAGGAAGCAGAGCGTCGGTGGGAGCTGACATGACAGCGCTCCTGGCAGGATGAGACCAGGAGCTGGCATGCTTCACAAGTGTCTCTTTTTGCTGTTAGCAACCAGCTCTTCTTTGACGAGTAGCAAAATAAAATGAGTGATGTGCTTTTTTGGTTCAAGGAGTTTTAAAATGTGATGGAGAACTGCCAGGATAGGAGCAGCACTCCTCCCTTATCTTTGCTTTTGATGCGCAGCAAAGATGAAGGCGTTGCCTTGAAATAGTCTCCTGCACTGGGCAAACAGGAGAAAAAGAAAGGGAAGAAAAATCCTGGCAAAAGGACCATGGCAAAACCTGTGTGCAGAATAGCCTCTGTAAAGTGTGTCACGATAGGAAATCAATTTTGAATTACGCTATGTGACGCATACTGTATTTTCCATCCTTCATTGTAATGAGCAAGCACACCCTTACGTAATTATGACTTTTTAAGAGATTGCCTTTGGCTGAATTTATTGCCAGACAGATCTATCCCATGGCATTTAAACTTCACAGTTCTATGAAATGTGCAAGCTGGCTGAAACGGCAGGAGGATGCTTGTAAAACTTCATGCCAGTGGGGGCCATCTTTCTTCTGCTCTTGTATCTCATTGATTTCTTGCAGTGGGTGAAAACCAGCACAAATCTGTGCCACAGATCTCTTGCAGGAACTGAGTTTCACTCCCCTCTTGCTGTACCACAGCTGCACCACAGCTGCAACAGGAAGAAGGGCTTTTCCTTAGCACTGAGATCCTCTGTCCATCTATCACATCGTGCAAGGAAAGCTGAATAGCTGGCATCGCTGAACATGCAAAGGTGGTGACAATCATAGAAATAACTCTGCACAGATTGGGAAGTGAGGCCTGTGCTATCTCTATGGAAATCCCCAGACAATTTAGATGTGACTGGCTGCAAGCAGTTGGCATGCAATGTCTGCAGTTTCACATTCTTCCACAAGACATTTGGGCACATTTTCCAGTGTTACCTCTGGGTTGAGACATGACAGAGGCCCTGAGTGAGCCTGTTGGGCTCAAAGGGGAAGGGAGACACTCATCTTCCGTGCACATTTGCTTACTCAGCCTTGCAGCTGAGGATGCAGGTGCAGATGCAGGTTATGATGGTGGCTTTTGGCATGTGGGCAGCCTTCCATTCCAAAAGCCAATGGATGGATGGATGGATGGATGGATATAAGTTCATGGAAGCCAGATGTTGCATGCAGTTAATTTTCTGAGGTTGGATTTTAACTAGACCACTGTGGAAGAAGCACTGTGCTGGCTGATTGCTGCTTCTCAGCAGGCAAACAAATGCACTTCCAGTGGCAGTTACACTGAACTGTCCTCTTCATCTTAGAGTGTATTCATAATTGACAAGACAAGATGAGATTTTCACATTTTCTGTATTTTTCTTGCTAAGTTTCTTTTTGCAAATGGTTTGGTGAGATCCCCCTCTCCTTTTCACAAACTGGATCACTATTTAATGAATATGGACTCCCTCTCAGTTTGGAAGACATTTTCAGCAATGCTCAAAGTGAAACTCAGTGATTTATTTACTTCTAGAAATTGCTAGCTATCCAAAATTCACCCAGGAATGTCAGAATGCTTCTCACAGAGTTATGTTATAGCCCTGCTCAGCTGTATGAAATGCCAATTCACTAAAAACCAGAAGAATTGAGGACCCAGTTCCTATTTTTTTTACAGTGAATTAAAAAGATAATTTAAATTAGAAAAGAACTGGTTTTGATTTTCCGTTTTGAAATCTTAACTGGACTTGGTTGGATTGTTCATTGTGTTTGCAAAGTCTGTGAAAAATTTTGATATTTGTTCTACCTTGTCCATTGAAATGAGGATGTATCTCCTGGATCTGAGATGGATGAGAAGTCCCCAGCACGGAGCCTTGTCCTGACAGGCCTACAGAAGCCTTTCAACATAAATATTCTCTGCAGCCCTGCTTCACTGGCTCTTTAAGGGTTACTTCCTTCATGTTGAGAAGGTCAAAACACCATAAGGAAATTGAACATAACTTCTTGACATTTGAGATTGTGAATTTTCCTTTCGAATTAGAGCAGTAAATTTGCAAGTTAGTAAGAATAAAACTGAATCCTTCAGATGGTTTGGGGAGGGGGGGGAACTCTAATTAAATCCTCCAGGTCGAGCAGTCCTCGCTCATCTGGTTTGATTTTGATGAGCTGTCTGAGCTGGTGTGTACAGAAGTGTGCTGCTGTTTGTTTTGTTTCCCAAAGCACCACAGCTCGAATCCCCCAGTGACAGCAGCAGACCTGGATGCTCTCAGCTGTGGCAGATTGATTGTCTTGCTGCTAGCCTCGGAGTCATTGGCTGTTTGCACAGCATGGAGAGGTGGATATATGTCACCCTAGAAATGCACTGAGCTGAAGCTCCCCAGCAGCGGAGCCTGGGGCTTAAGTGCAGATCTGGTTTGCACCTGAACTCTTCCTGTTCTCATCATGCTCCCTGTCCCTTCCTCTCCTTCGCCTTGTCTCAGCTGTCCCAGAGGGCTGTAGGGTTTGTGTTTGCAAGGTGATGGGGCAAGACTTTGGTTTATTTGGACACAGAGGCTGTCCAGGGCTGCTCTTTCCACCCTGGATGCCGTGATCTCTGGATGGGGAAGGAAAGCTATGACCAGAAGCCAGCATCTGTGTGTGTGTGTTCACAAGATATGGCAAGAAGTAATTCCCATACTGCAGCATAAGGATAGTTAATCACCATCTTACTGAGAAAGCCACTGAACTTGGACTTGGGAGTGCGTCTGGACCAACAAGTTGAATGTGGTTCAGACTATTTTCTAGCAGCGAGGGCATCTGGCATGGGGCAGCCAGGTCTGTGCTGACACCATGGTTTAGCCTCCAGAGCAGGGTGGCTACATGCAAATTGCTCTTTGATAATAGTACATGGCCTGTGCTACCCTGCTAGGAAATCGCTTAGGAACAGATCAAGCTAAAATCCTGCCGGGCACCATTTATACAACAGCAGAGAGCATGGACTTCCCACCTGCATTCAGTTTACTCATCAAATGCAACCCATGATGTCACAGTTCAAAGAAATGATCATCTACTCCAGCTCTGGAGCAGGGAAGAGCTGCTCCTCAACTCATGCAGACTCCAAGAGACCAAACTTCCCCAGAAGATGCTGCAAGATGGACAGGGAGAGCACAGCTGTCTGAGGAGTATCTGGGAGTTAGACCAGCCTGACTGGGATCGAAAGAGGTGCACCAATGCAGAATAGCACAGTTGTTTTATTAGAATTTTCCCAGGGAAGCATGGAGTGGTCAGTGAGAGTGTCTGGAAGCAGAAATAGGCTGTTTGATCTGCTAGTGTAAACAAGCAGTAAATCTAAAGCCAAATTCAGATCTGGTTTGTAACATATAATCTGCCTTGGCTTAACGAGGGTTAATGAGGTCTAACCCTGGGCTGGTAATGGGCCCTGAGAGGTTCCTTCCCGTCTGTGTAACAGACCATGGATTCTGCCTCACTCACTCATAATTATTTCGACAACAGCTCTGGGTCCAGAGCCAGGACATCTATTTGTTCTACATAACAGAACAACTGTCCAATTTATGTGTGCTTTACAGTGCTATTTTTGTTAACACTGGACTTATCCAATCAATCTCTTCCAGTTCCAGTTTCTGTAGGTATTTTCAGTACAATTGCATTGCATATACAAATATGGCAGCATTTCTCATATCATTACTGTTTCCTTTATGGGATTCCCCCAGATTTTGGGTGGATTTTGTTTTCCATTCCTACCTGGATGTATTCCAGCTCAGAGTCACGACTTCATCCATTAGCCCTTACCAGGTCTTTGGTCAGTGTTCGAGCAAAGCAGTGTGTCTTCCTTGCTCCTGGTCTAATGTGGGAACCTATGGAACAAATACTGAATTGTATATTTTCCAATAACTACTTCTATCTACTTTCTCATATGGTGTCACATCTTCCAAGATTTTAACAATTTTGTTTTCTTTTTAAAGACAAATATTTCCTTTCCTTTTACATGCTTCCTGTAGCTTTTCAGAAACACGCAGGGGAGTTTGAAACACCAGCTGTTTCCTTTCAAGATCTCTTTGAGGATCCCTAGGTCCTGTACTCCTTATTCAGCTCCTGGGTAGCTGCAGGGTCCGTGCTCCATGCAGACAGCAAGGGAACAGTTTCCAGCCTCTCAGTCTCACCCAAGAGTACCTGGGGCTGACTTGTCTCTCACTTGTGGCAACTTGGTTATCCCAGGCCTACCATGGTGAAAGCACATGACATCTGTGTGACCGTCAGTGATAAAAATCCCTGTTTCTCAATCCCTATGAGGTGTGCCTCCATGTTAAAGAGCAGCAAGGCATAACATGAGCCAAGTGAGAAAATGCATTCATATGCAATTTGCAGTCAGATTTGGAAAAAAATTACACAGGAGAGGTGGAAATTATCACAGCTGGTCTTTTTAAGAATAAAGGGCTACAGCAGATAAAATGTGCTCAGCCTCCAAGGAGTTTAAAAACACCTGCCGAGAGCAGCCACTGAAGAAATGTAGGAGTGGTAATGCTGGACTTGGTCCTGGAAACATTCCACTGTAGTCAGGGGAAAGCTCTAAGTGTTTGCTAGGATATAGTCCTGACTGGCCCCTGGCGCATTTCTGGGCATGGCAATAACCCCTGCATTTGGGGTTATTACCAGGCTGCTGAAAGAGACTTTCCCCATAAGCACTACTCCCATGTCCATGGCAAAATCATGTCTGGTGTCCCCACTACATTGACGCTGCCCTTGCCTGGACTCAGCCCACCATCCTGGGGTGACTGATCCCACAGGGGTGGCCATCCTTCCTTAGCAGCTCAGTGCCAAAATCTTCACACAGCCAAGAGTGTGGAGATGAGTTTGAAGCTGAGAAGTGGCAACTTAGTTGGTCCATGAAGGGACCTGGTTTTGTCCATCCCTCTGTGGGTCTCAGAGAAGGGATTTAAGGTGCTCTGCCTACCTCTGTATGATGCCAGCTCTGCAGCTCAGCCACCAATGCCATCCTGGCATCAGAACTCTCTGTGAACTTCTGGTCATCACAGAGGCCGGTGCTGGCTGTGTCCATGCTCATTATCCATCCCCACACGGTGCAGGAACTTTCCCCCCTGAATGCTACTCCATCATGAAGAATATTAGCACCAGGTGTAAAAGTAAATCCGAGTTAAGAAATATTTGTTCTAATGATGCATTCATAGCATTGCTTTTGTTGCTCTCAACAATGGTAATCACATGGGTTTCTGGAAGACCCTGCAGCTAAGAGATAACCATGGCCTTTCTATTGCAAATATGCCTATGGGTAACTTTTTATGCATATGCAGCCTCATTAAGCCATCTGTAGAGAATTAGACTGCTCACTGCATAATTGTTTGCAGGAACAGGAACTGGGTTCATCGCCTTTCTAACAAAAATTGTGTATCTGTCTAGAGAATGATGACTTCATCTTAATTTGCATCAAGGCAGTGGCAATGAAGCAGGCTTGATGAAAATGAAAAGCAGACTATGAGAACCTGGCATCAGAAGTGAACTACTGATAGCATAGTCTCATTTTCAGTTCATCTTGAGACTGTGCTGTGCTAGCAATGGGAAAGTGTCAGCTCCTTACTTATATCCTGAGAACATCAATCTTCTATATATCTATATACCAATATTGATGCTGTGTTCTCACTGCTTATAATATTATATACATGTACTCTCTTTTTAAAAAAACCCCAAATATTTATTAGAATTTTCATATTTTTATTTTGAAAAAGGACAGCCCTTTACTTGAACTTTTGACTATGCTGGACTGAGATGGTTTCATTCCCAGCTTTTCCTCTCTCTGATGCTGCAGTTTGTTCATGGCATAAATAGGATTCTGCACCTTCCCTTCTCCTACTCTGTGTGTATTGTCTTTAGAGATTGTCTTGTCCTCAGGAGGTGTTACCGCCTCAGGTTCCAAGCTAATGCAAGCAGAGCTTGCCAAAGGAGGGGCTGGCATGTCCCCCATTCCAAGTGCAGCCTGGCTTTGTTCTGCTACAGACAAACCTCTCGATGTGAGCCTGCTGGAGAGCAAAGCTTCTTGCTGTGCTGGTGCCAGACAGCCAGGCAATGCACAGTGCACTTTGCTGTCTGCTGAGTGTCAGGCACCCAAAGTTTGGGATCTTGCATTGGTCAGCACAGAGGTTTGAAATGTGTTCATGGTGGTTACACCAGCTTTTGCCTAAACTGTTGAAAATCTTCCTTAATGCTTTTTTTCCCAAAGTATTCCCCCTCTAAAGCAGGCCTAAATGCGTTGGTTTGCTACTGATGGCAAAACTCTGCGCTGAGGAAACTCAAAGGCAACCAGGGATCTCAGCTCTCTGAAGGTGTTGTGGGTGGGATTGATAGATGCTACTTCAGAAGTTTACAACATTTACACCTTCATTTAGGCTAATCATGAACCTCTTTGCTGTTAATTTTGAGATGTAGACACTTTCAGAGAGTGATGCATTCCATTTCTTTTTAGATGTCTTTCAAATGAGATTAATTCTCTCCTATATCGCACCATTTCTCTATTCTTTCCTTTGATTCTGTTGTGAGCCATTTGCAGCCCATGGAGCAAAGCCACCAAATGTTGGCCTCTCCAGTTGTCTTCCAGCACTGTGCTGCAAAGGGAGAGTTTGCACCTGCCCCAACCCTATGCAAAGTGAAGAATCAGCAGGACCCAGGGAGTTAGAAATGCTCCAGTGTTCTTTCCTGAAAAAACAGAGATTGAAACCCACAACTGAAGTTATTCCTGAGCCCACACTGCTCTGGGGCTTTATTACGTTCTGCGCAGGGTGTCTTTGCAACCTGTTCTATTTCTGTCTCTTACTTTTCTTCTGCTTTACTTGGCTGAGAAGCATCAGTGACTTGGAAGGGAGCAGTGAGAGATGCAGCAATCCACACTCCACCACTCCCCGTGCTGGTGGCAGTGGAAAGGGGAAGCTACTTGAGGTGGAAACTTCTTCACTTGCATTTTATCCCCCTCCACAGCCATATCTTACAGCCAGGGAAGCAGATGTTGCATAGGGGGCAGTGGTTTATTTCATACCATGCTCTTGTGAGGCAGCCATGGACTCAAGTGGAAGCACACAAATCAGCCAGTGCCATTAGCGGTCCTTAATAAATATTAAGTGTGTGCTTTCTGCTAAGAATGTGTCTGGTGAGCAGAGTGCACACTGGCAGCTGTGCACAAATTAAGCTTTTCCATTTGCTGAGCTCATGCGTGGCCACAAAATTACAGGGGGAGAGGAGATGCACCAAAGTGGGCAAATGCACCCTGAAGTCATCACATCATGGAGTCCATCCAGTCTCTGTAATTAACATCAGAAGTGTCTTTGTTTTTTGTTTTTACTTTTTTGATCTTTTTACAAGTGAGACTTGGTCTGGTTTAGTAAACTTTAAGGTATGATGATTTGCCAAAGTACATAGTTTACACCAAATCTGGCAGTTTTGCCAGCAAGAGAATACATTATACTCAAACATAAGCAATTATATAGCTACAAAGTTCTTTCTCCTATTTGCAGCTTTTAGGCTTTAATCACTTAGAAAATAGTGAACTTCATTCTTATTTACCAAGTTAGTTTTCCTTCATCGTTTATACCAAACTTGCTAAGAATGAAAACTGGATTTCAGTTAAAATGCAGAGAACCTGCACTGTGAAATTGCCTTAGTTAAGTAAATCTACTTGTGCTGGATGAAGAGGCTTGGGTTTTTTTAGTAATCTAAATATACTTGTATTTTTAAAGGTTTAAAATACTATTTTTATGTAATAAAGTAGACTGATTATTTTGGGCAACCTTCCAAATTATTAGATCCCAGTTTTCCACTCTCATTTCTTTTTGATGTAACAGCAAGGGAAAACAAATGTTTTGTTGTTTTTTTGTTTTTTTTTTGCACTGCTTGTACTGAACTAAAAATATAAACCTAAGCTAAATGGATCATTTCATTGAGACAGTAAATGTTTGCAAAGGTGGCCCAACCTGGCCCTGGTGATAGATAAAGCAGTATAAAAAGGAAATAGAAGTACTAGATTTTTATTTTCCAGACCTTGAAATGTTGAAGTTTTCTGTAAAACTGTATTTAATCCATACCTCAGTCAATGCTAGATTGAGCAATTGATTGTTATTGATTCCCAGTCCTATTCTTGATCTAAAATGGACGATCATTGATTTTAGAATACCATTATACGAGGTTAAAATTTTTTTGTGTCCAGAAATATTCACTGAGATCTAGATAAATGAATAATCATATGATTTTGGTGTTGGATATAAGTAGAAACTGAAAGAGATTTTATTGCTACCAAACATAACTGATGATTTCTTAATACAGAATTCTTATTATTTATCTTTCTGGTTTGTAAAGCTAAGCATTGTTTATACATTGGAAATCAAACACAAAATAAGTATTTTATAAGCAGAAGAAAAAAGACATGTAAATATATTGGGTTGGATTTAGTTGAGCGAGGTTATTAAATTATTCAGTTCTTCATGTGATATTTAGATAAATAAAGTCTCATTTTCTACTATGCAGCTGATCTCATTAAAAGGAAAAACCCTTTAATGTTTAAACCATCTTCTAATTCGGAGCAAATCCCTAAGAATGTTCTAAGGAGAGAGAATTCTTAAATCGCTGGATTTTGTATCCTAATTAAATCTCTTGACAGCTCTCTGCATTATGTGCAGCAGTGGCTCAGTGCAATACAGGAGGTGGAGTTCAGCTTTTCATCATTCTCCTTTTTTGCAAAATAAGGCTGATATTTCCTTTTTCGTTTTGTGTACTGAGGAGGCCCATTTCCGGGTGATCCAAGTTCAGCTGCTCCTTGGAGGTGTCTGTTTTCTGGGTTTTCTCCTTGGCTGGGAAAGGGGGACTGTCCAGAGGAGGGGTAGATGTTTCTTGTAGTGCAACAAATTAGGAGGAGGAGTGGATCTCTTTCTGAACTTGTCTTAAGAATGAAGTATGGGATTTGACTGATAGATTTTAAACCATAAATGGATTAATTAGAGTGTGACTGAGATCATGTATAAAAAAGGAGCAAGCTAATTAAGTCTGAGCAGCACTGCAAATGCCTTTTGTACTGATGACTGGAGATCAAAGGCTAGAGCAAATTTTTTAAGATTGTATTTCTTTAAGTGAATAAATGAGCCTTAGTAAGGGTGGACATCCTTTCAGGCAATCCAGGCATATTTTCTACCTGGTTGATATGCTTAGAAATTCCTGATTTTTAATTGATGCTTGGCTATTCAGATATATTATGCTCCCATGCATTACGGCAGAATAGATTTGTACTTTTGCATTTTGATGCCTTATTGAAGAGGAAAATTTTCCTCTTATGCTTTGGGCTCAATTGTCAGAGATTCTGGAAATTTTTTTATGGATGGGCTGTAACTTACACCAATCCAGGAATAGCACATGCCCTGATGAGTCCAGCCAGGTATTCTCTTATACTCTGTCTGTGTTGCTGCTGCCAGCTTCTCTTGCTTTCTGTGGCTGCAGATACACAACCAGATTTGGGGTTTGTGAATTTTTTGGGGCCAGGTTATAGTCATCTTGTTATGAATTCAAGGCAACAGTAATAAACAACAAAAAGCATCTCCTGTGATGCGCTGAATGCCAACTCTGAGCCTGAAAATCGGGAAAATAAGGGAAGTCAGCTCAATACAAAGGAGCCCTGAATGTCAATGAGGATTAGGGGTCTAAGTAATACCTTGGTTTTTCTTTAACATTCCATACCCACATACAGTCTTGTGGAAGTCAAGAGATAGTAAGAAGGCAGAAAGACAGGTGCACACCGCACTGAAAACTGGCATTTCCGCATACATGTGATTTTGATGTAAATTTTCTCTGTTGAAGTTGAAGGAATTTTTTTCTTTTAGACAAGAAAAAGGCAAGGGGGGAGGGGGCGCTACTAATTTTCAACTGCTCTCTTCTAAACTGAGAGCTATGTCCATGTGAATTTTTAAATGAAAAGAGTAGGTTTTTGCCACTTGTGGGGGTGGCATGGACCAAATCAGGTCTTGAGGTCCCTAGTTCTGTTTTTCACAAGGTTGTCTTAGAAATGACCCAACCATTCAGAGTTACACCATTTAATTCATGAGGCTTATCCCTTTTCCTGTCCTGTGGTCCAGCTCCAAAATTTAAAGGATCTTTTAGGATAGTGAGAGTCCCTGGTCGATGCCCAGGTGGATGTGCAGAGTCTCCTGCTGAGGGTGTTGAGAGGCTGGGCAGCAAATGAGGTTTTTAAGATATTACTCCTGGCAATCTTATCAGTCAGATTCAGCCTGATGTGCCAAGATTTGTGAATGGGATTGAAGGAGGATTTATTGTCCTCCTGCCCTGGATGGCCTGAGGTGGAGGGCTGCTCTCCAGTCTGTGGATTGTTTGCAACATCCGTGATGCTTCCCATGCATCACAGCACAAACTGCTTCAGTCTGTAATGCTCTTAGAGAAATAGCACCTTTTCATGACAGTAAACATCACTTGATGGATACTCCAAAGCAGGTTTTATTGACCTTTGTGTCTTTTTATATTTTCTGATTTGTTTCTTTTTTTTGTGTAATCCATTGTAGAATGATATAATTTCAGAAATGAGAGTAGCTGCTAGCTGGAGGCTTGGAAGCATCTCCTGTTACCGCGTTTGACCAAAAACATGGGAAAACAGCAAATAGATGGTTCCTCTGCATTTTCCTTCTGTGTGAAAAATGGGTTGATGTTTGTTACCTTTCAGTCCTCTGCACTGGTTTAAGCCAAGAAGGATCTCCACCTCTGTCTGTGCAGATGGGTGCTCTGCAAGCCCCTCCTTCTTTCTCCAATTTAAATTGGAGCACCCAGCAACTGCTTATAGATCATGGCAGCGGTATTTGGACACTGGAGAGCCCATGGCACGGTGGCTTTTGATCCTAATCAACAGCAGACGGGACCTTTGAGTCTCCAAATCAATAATAGAACTCAGACTTGGGAAAAATCCCTAAATACATCAAGGACAGATCTCTGTACAAAGAAGTGTAAATATTACCTTGTGTGTCTTGCCAAATCCACTTAAACAGCTTTCCTAGATCTGCAAGCAGTTACTATTTGGAAGACAGATGACTATCAGCCAGTGTTCAAGCCATATCTGCTGTTTGCAGGGCCTAACTAAATAAGATGATGCCTCTCAAACACTTTGATTTGCAAATAAAAACTGTTCAAAAGCATATTATGGACAAAGGAAGAATTCCGTGGACAGGGAGATGGGATATGTCTTTTCATAGAAATTTAAACTGGGTTATTTGGCAGGGCTCAGCATGCATACAACTGCCTGTATTATGGAGCCTTCTTACTGTATCTAATAGAAACAAATCAAGTGCTATTAGATAAAAATGTTATCATCTCCATTATTGTCACAGCAGCAGCCACTCAGCCCAGCTCAGATGCTGTGAAACAGCACTGGAGTCACTCTCCAAGCACACAAAGGCACGTAGGTGGCAAAAAGCTGCTTGCTCCTCAGCTGCTTGTCACATACTGAGGAATAAGTGTACAGGAAAGCCTTGTATTCAGGTACAAAGTACGAACAAATCCATTGTGAAATTGGGATGGTAGTTCCACTGCAGAGGTATTAAGTGAAAGTGCACTGGGGACTTTGAGGTTTTCAGGAGTTACAGTGGAAAACACATTTCATCTGCCATATAAGAGCGCAGCATTACTTATCCCCTGGAATCAGCCATGTCACTCACAACATCTTAACCAGGTGGCAGCCAAAAAGAACCATGCCATGCATGCACTGTGACCTGGACAAACAACATATGGCATCCAGGAAGCCAGAGCAGCAAACACACAGTGAGGCCACATCGTGCAGAAAGTTGTGTATCTCATGGATATAGATGGCAAAGCAAAAAGTATTTTTAAGAATTGTCTATTTCAACTGTTGCACTTCTTTTGTACAGGCTGCTAATCTGACAGGTTTATACCATCCACATCTGCATATGTGAATCACTCTGTCTGTCTAGGTATGGGTGGTATAAACATTTACATACACATACATGCTCAGTTTCCTCTCTCTGGCTTTCACAACTCTTTGACTTTTGCAAGTGGGCTGAGCAATGCATATATAACACAAGTTATGTTCTTTTGTATTTTTTCCTTGTTATCTGGATGAGTTTCTAAGCAGTGCTCTCACTGCTGTCTTGGAGCAGTGCTGGTGGCAGAGAGGTTGCTTTAACAAGATAGGAGCAAAAATCTGAGTCTGATCTGTGTACCAAGTAGTCAAAGTAATTTGAGATTATTGAATGGAAGATGTGGTGCTTAATGCAGAGCACTCAGGTATGGCTTTTGAAGCCCTGAGCCTTTATTGAGGTTTTCAGCCTTCTAACTGAATTTAGTGTGCAGAATATTTCTAGGTCTTTAATATTCAGCCACACAGAGGCAGAAGGAGACACAAAGATTTAGCCTGTCTCTTTTCTCAAGGCTGGCACAGAAATGAGGGTGCCCTAATTATGCAAAAATTACACCTGCAAAAGACATTCCTCATTTGAAATCTAGCCCTGTCTGAAATGCAAGACAGAAAGGAAATCTGGTTTTTTCAGTGAATTGGGAAAATGTGGAACTTAAGTTACAGGAACTGCTTGTATATGTGCTACTGCTGTTCATCTCTCACAGGAATAAAATTTAATATGGATATGTTTATTATTACCTCATAAAGACAAGCAGCATTTTAGAGCAGAAAATATCTTTGATTGATTGTTTCCACCCATTGGAATGAAATCCCAGTGAAAACAATAACATGTTTAAGGAGTCCTTTGGGAAGCAGAGGATGACGAGGCTGGAAAGCCTTGTGCAGTTTCACACTGGTCTGTAAATAAACTCACACCTCTCTGCTGTCTCTTTCTGTCTCTATCCACCTGGGATGTTTATTTTTAGGACACTACCTGTATTTATATTACTGTCTCTGGAACTAGAAGCAGTTCTTGTACCAACAGGATTTACTTTTGAAACTTTTTGAAGCTGTGGACATTAAAAATTAGAGTTGTCTTGTCCCTTTCTAGAGTTAATTGGATATTAAATCCCCAATGTATTTCACATCTTCAGCTGCTTATAGAACAGAGTAATATGAGTGATGTATGTGTGCTGGGGAAGTTTTGCAGCTGAGAGGGAAGCACAGGAAAGTGGATCCTGCTTCTGAGGCATATAAGCTGCAGGGCCTGTGTCCACTTCTCCACATGTATGCGTTGCTCACAGTGAGGTTCTTGTGGGATATTTGTGATGTCAAACCCCACAGTGGCTGTACTTCTCTGTCCCTCTGCTTGTAAGACTTGAACATAGATCACTTTGAAGATTAAAGGGTAACTTAATTGATTCTAATGGACACACTGCCTCTTCCCCATCCTTCATCTCTTCAAAACACTTTGAGTTCTCCAAATGAAAAGTGCTAAAAAAGGTGAACAGTATTTTCCCTCCTGAATATAAAATAATGTCCTCATTTTTCTTAGTGATTTGAAGGGTTTCTGTACAGGGGTTTCTGTACCACTTGCCAGAACAGGATCATAATCTCTCCCTGTCTATACAGAAATATAGTCAATTTGATTAAAAACCCCTCAACAAACACAAATAACCTTCACCTTTAGTCATCAAAGGTGTTAATAAATAGAGCATATAAATATTACATTGATTATCTGCCTCAAATAATACAGCTTCAGCAAGATAAGCTTCATTATAAGGATTGACCCCTCTCTCTGTTGAAATTTTTATGGAATATCAGCATGCCAATCATTACATGGGAGAAACAGTTTAAATTACCTGAAGGTGTAAGATTTGGGGGAAAAAAAACCAACCTCATTGCTGCAAGATTCGATGCTCAATCCCCCTCTCCCCTCCCAAACACAAAACCACTTATAAAAGGAGAAAATTTAATTAAAAGATTGAACTTGGAGGCAGCAGCTGAATCAGATTTATAGTCTGAAGATCTAGGACACTCCTGCATCTCTCCCATCTGTATCACTTATTTTTTAGAAAAGAAATTTTTCTGCTGTAGATGGTTTACTATTATACAGCTAACATTTATGAAGCGACTGAAATGGAAATGGTAAAGAGGCCCAGCTTAAAAACCCCAAATGAGGAAATATCCCAGAAACAGTTTAGAGCAGCGAGGTGTCTTGTCCCAGGCAGTGCTGAAGGTCATCTTTGGTTGTGATGTTTTCCCTTGTGTTTTGCTGCACTCTCATGTGAGGTCACTTTTCTCTTCAGCCCCTCAGAGATGTCCGTCTATCAGCAAATCCCTGTGGTGTAGAAGCTGGAGATGAAAATCTAGGAAGTCCTGTCCTCCACCTGTCCTTTGCAGAATATTGTTGTTTGGTGTAGTTACCATTTGCTACTTGATTATGTTTAAACTTTATGTTTATGTGTAAGTGGCCTTAGAAGATGAAAGTAATTTGAAAGTGCTGTCTTTCAAGGTGTTAAGCATCCTTGTGTCTATTATAAAGTCAGTGGGAGTTGATAGCACTAATCACCTCACAGGAAGCATTTACCATCCCTGAGGGTTGGAGCTGTAGATTACAAAGTCCCTCGGGGAAGGAGTCTGTCATGATTTATTTGTCTTTGACTCTCCAGAGTCCCCTATGGTGCTGTATAAATAACAACAGCCTTCTGGAAATGCCATTTGTGCAGCCTTGCTAACTGACCCACTTATCTTAAACATCTCAAACATCTTAAATTTCTTTCCTACTGTTATGCTTGAGGGTGCAATGTTTGTACTCTCAGGAAGCTGAGCAGGGGGTGCTGGTGGAGATTTGGGAGCCCCAGCCCAGCAGCCTCCCCTCCAGCACCACCCTGTGAAGTGGGACAAGCCCAGGGCCCTCCCCTGCCCTGGGAGCACTGACAAGTGCCCTAATGACAAGTGCCTCACTTGTCATTTAAAGTTTAGCTGGAAACTAGTTTATCAAAGATGTGACCTGCAAACATTGAGAAGAACAAAGAATTTTAGGACAGTCTCTCAAATGTGTCAGACTGAGATGGTGGGGGAGATTTGTGGCTTGTTTTCTCCCTGTCCTCATTAATGGGATCGCAGTGGCTGGTTGGGGTGCCTGGTGCAGGATACCCTCCCCTGCCTGTGTTGTGACATTAAGGTGATCACTTGCCCTCCACCACTGAACATTGCTGTGTGTTGCCTCTGGATTTGTCAGCTTGGTGTGAAAGGCAGAGCAGATCAGCTCACCCTCACCTGGGCACCCTGCCCAGGTGCTGGGGTGTCACTGTCACCCCTTGATGATGTAGATCAAAGGCGTCGGATCTCTCAGAGAAGATTCTCTGTGTGATCCACAGGAGGTGCATCACTGCTCATTTCCAGGAGCCTGATCAAGCGGATACGTCTCCAAGTGGGAGCACGTGAGACCCACTGTCTAGACTAGGCAGAGAGGAGAAAAAAAAGGATAAAATCTGACATCTGTTTGGTGTCAGATGCCCCCCTTATCCCACTGCTCTGCACGCTGTCTGAATTACAGATTTACTGCAGAGATTGAAGGCTCTCCCTTTTAACACAGCCCAATTGATGCAGGTTTAGAGGACTAATTTGCTAGTTCCTCTGGAGAGAAAGGTCAGATACTCCTTGGCTTGTAACAAGTGATTCCAGTGATTACAAAAGCTCTCAGAGCAGCGTTGTCGGGGCCTTCAGCAGTGGGAGTGTGCAGGCTGGTGAGGCAGGACACCAGCTCCTGCAGCAACTCAGATATGTGTCTGTGAAATCACATGTGATGATGTGTCTTTGGAGTTTGAATTTCTGTACTGACTGTAGTGGGGCAGGGGAGGAATTCAGGCTCAGCTCTCTGCAGCTGGAGGTGGCCATGTGCTCCCAGTTAAACAGGGGATGTCACCTTGCAGCCCAGGCACTCGGAGCACTGTCATCAGAGCAAACGTGCTAGCTGCTCACCACCCTCAGCTCAGGACAGGGCTGTCCTGTGGCCTGTGGCACTGAGTGCAGCCACTCAGGAAGCAGCTTTTCTCTCCATTGCAGACATTCTGAATTCCCCACTTAGAGGTTTTCCAAACTTGGTTAATTCAAATTTTTGATTTTTACACTCTGCTGTCCTTTCCTGCGGGGGAATGGGGAGGCTGAGCATAAGTCCTGTTTCCTTCTAGCCACACCAGCCCCACCATTTTGGCAATGGTGAGAGCTCTACAAAAGCTTTTATACATGGATTGCAAGGGGATTACTCTGCACTAAAATGCTTTCTGATCAATGATTATCAAGGTCAGCTATTACTCTCTAGAAGTTTCAAACTCACTTGTAAATTAGGAACTTTTTAGGGATGCAGTCCTGAAAGTACTGCAAATCAGGTGTGTACAATCCTCTGTCAGAAAAAGTTTCCTGTCTAATTCAGAAATACTTACATCTGTTTTTCTGTTGTTCTGCAGTTCTTTTTTTCACCTCCTTATTACATGCTCATCACCAATGAAGAGAAGGAGAATCTGAAATCTAAAGTTCACTTCTGTGGTCAAATAATTTGCTGTCTCGTGTGAAAGAGTTTTGCTGCTGGATGTATTATCTGCTGTGGGAGACAGAGCTGACAGGCCCTGGGCTGGGAGTTCGACTGTTAAATCCCACTGACAAGGCTGTTGATGACTTTGACAGATAGCACAGCTTTTGTGTTGTGGCTCTGCTTCACATTCAGATTTTCTTAACCTCATAATATTGAGATCTTCTCATGAGGAGATGCTCTGACAAGTTGAAATATTATTTCAGTGGTTGCCCACCAAATACACCTCTTATCCAAATTAAATTCTTTTGGCCTTCTCTGTAATCACACAATGAGCCAAGGAGGCCTGTGAGCTGCACAGTGAGGATTGGGGCTTGCTTGGGGACATGTCTGTTGATGGACCAGCTCCTTGCTGGGGTTTGTCAGAACCTTTTCTCTAATGTTACTCAGCAAGGATGTCAGGACCACACAGAAGCTGTAGGACACCCCAAGGTCAGGGTGCATCACAAGGTGATGTGATATCTAAGGTGTAAATGCAGAAAAGGGGCCCAGGGATAAACTGCTGTGAGTTGTACACATTCTTTCTCTTGCTGAAGAGCCCTCAATAGCAGGGCTCCATCCATGGGTGGGTTCATCCCTGGATTTTGGAGACACTTCTTCCCCAGGAGCCTGGCAGCCAGACCCTGCACAAAGCTTCCTCTCCCCACATGACGATTTCATTGAGGTTCATCTCTCCCTGTGACATTACTTCCCAAGTAGCTCACAGCCTGCTCTGGTCATTATTTTGTGTTGGATTTGGAGGAAGGCAAAAAAGTCTGGCTTTTCTTTTTTTTTATGTGTGTGTGTGTGTGTGTGTGTAATTCAAATCTGCAAAGTTCTGAGTTTTATTTGGGAGTCACTTGTGCCAGTGAACGAATTAGAGTCATGGTGATGCAGCTGATTTACATGCAGAAAAATGCATAGCAATATCCAGGGCAAAGATTGGTGCTTGCAGGTAGGAAAGGATCCCATGCAGAGATTTACATCCCCAGCCAACTTTGGTGCAGGGCTGTACATCCAGACAGGGGCTCAGTGGAATCTTTCCTTCCTCTCCTTCTGGTAAAGTGTCAGCCCCTCGTGCTGCAAAGCCAGATGGCAGACTCGATGGCTCCTCAGCGAAGCTGCTTCCCTTATGATGTGATCTCTCTCCTTCTGTGGGCCAGATCCTCAGCTGGGACAAATCACAAGAGCTCCCCTGGGTTTCACTGCAGCAATGTGAAATTACAGCTGCTGACTCCAGCTGCTGAGGATCCAGCCGGTACCAAACAAAGAGCCCAATGAAAACCTTAGTTCATGGAGATGGCTGCCAAAAATTCAGATGAGCAGCTGTAGACCCAAAAGCAAATCTGGGCTGTGATGTCATTGCTCATCATTGTGCCACTGAACCAGTGCTTTATACCTGATACTGCAGTAAATACAGTGAAAGTGCTGGCTACACCTGCACAAATTCACTTCCAAACCCAGGGACTCAAAAGGCTGCATAGACAAACCTGAGGTCAAAATTTGGCACTTCCCTTTCCACCTCATGCTTTTTCTGCCTACTGTTGGCTTCCTTTGACAGCTGGCTCTTTGCCTTTTGTCTGGCTTGGGTTTGGTGAGCGTCACTTTACCCCCACACTGCTGGTGGACAGCCATTTACAACGTGTTTATTCTTGTTGAACTGGTGAAACACTCAGCTGGGAGAAAAGCCTGCCAGTCAGTTTGGTAGGAATGTGGTTGTTTCTCATGTTGTGCCATTTGTGATGTAAAATCCATGAGTTTCCTCGCACCTGCAGGAGAGGCCCTGGGGTACAGCTTCGTGCAGGGTTTTGGAGGATGCCCACCAAGCTGTGAATGAAGGGCTCCAGTGGATTTCAGCACAGCTTCAGTCCCAAAGCATGCAGGGTTTCTGGCTGCAGGTTTCTTCCAGCATCACACTTTATATATATACATAAATGTATATATATTGGATCTCACTTATTCATGAGTGTTTTTCTTTTACAGGAAGGGGGAGATGCATAGAAAGGAAATGTAATGGCTGCATATAGGAAAAATGTTACTTTCTTTGGCTTTAAAAGTTGAGTTCATACAAACCACAGGAATATTCCTCCTCCCAGTGGGAGAGTCAGGTTTTGTCTGGGTATCATGTCATCTGTCCACATTTGTTTTGGATCCAGGAGAAATTATTAAAAGTGATTGAAAAATCAGGCTTTGAAACAGTTGGTATGGAAGTGTGAGACCTGTCTGTCACCTTCCATCAAAGAAGTCTTGGCACCTTTCTCACCATCTGACAATTCTCCTCACTCTGCTTCTGTAAAACAGAAATGCTGGCTGCTTGTGGTAGGGGAATGCAGCCTAGTGGATGCCAGCAGATATTCTGTGCTCACCATGTGACCTGTTGGTAAGCAGCCTTGATAGAAAATTAATTCTTTTAAAAGATAATTAAGGAGACTGGAGGCACTATGCCTGGCAAAACATGTTGGTTTTCTGGGAGATGGACCACAAGAAGGCTTTTTCTGCTTTTTGTAAAGCAGGTGCTTTCTGTTCTCCATCATTGACCTGTTTGATTTTTTTTTCTGCTGTCACTGATGATTCTTTCTTGATCAATATCCTGCACCATCATCTAGTCAGATTTCCTTTCAACTATTTGTTTTCCAGTATTATCCCCTTTCTCTTCTGTTCTCAGAAGTGAGTGATTGACCTAATTTCTAATTTCTTCATGTTTGTACATCAGTCTTTTTATCAGCAGGCAGAGGTGTCACTCACTAATCTAGGAGGACAGCCCTGCCCCAAAGTAGCATAGCCATATTCCTAAGTGCCTTCTTGAGTTTAAAACTTAATCCATAGCCTTCTCCTGCTTCTCCCACTAAGAGAGAGCAGTTTCCAAGCTGGGGCTGCAGTCACAAATGCAGGGCCACTGCAGGATCAGTGCACAGAGCAGTTTGACAATGGGAACGACTTAGAGGCTGGGACTCGGAGCTGTTGACTGCTCAGCTCGCAGGCAGCTGAGTGACTGCAAGATGGGAGCAGCAAATTTAGGCTTGATGCTGACACAGTCTTTCAATAACTGGGGCATGGATGCAGAACACCTCCATATGCAATAATATGTGCACAGTTTTATGTACAATAAGGAAAATTAGCCCACATATTACTTTTCCTCCTACCTGCTAAGTTACTGCATATCTACACTGTCTTCTGCACTTGCTTATTAACTGTAGAGAAGGTACCTGTCTGCTGAAAACTAATTCAGCATGATTGGCTTATTCATTTTGGATCTGTCCTCACTGTCACCTCTCTACAGGAAAAGAAAATAGGTCTGTTCACCTTGACACCCCTCCTGTGAAGGAGTGTCACTTTGTATTCAAGTTCCTGCCAGTAACTTCTCCCAGAGCTCAGGCCAGGCTCAGGGAGCCTGATGTTCCTCACTCTGTCCTGAACCTGAGCTTGCCTGGTGTCTCATCTGCTCCTCATGGGGAGTTAAAGGGTTTCCTCCATAAAGGTTCTTCGGGCTTTTGCTCCTGACTTGCTGATCCTCCCAACCTCTCCAGAGCATTGTTTGATTTTAATTGTTCTTATTCCTTTTTTTTCGGTCATTTGACATACTTGCATGTTGCCTAGCATTTCATTAATTTTTCATTTTCTGCCCCCGGGAAATTTCTCTCCAATTTTGGCATGTTTCCCTCATTCTCCCTGCAGAACACTGAGTCAAAGAAATCATTTAGTTTCCTAGTAATATCCGCCTCATCTGTCATCAAGAGATAAAATTACTAAAACAATGAACAAAAGGTTACAAAAAAGCTGGAAGTGTCCAACTGCCAGATTATAGGTCCTTGCAGTGAAATACTGGTTGTGTATTTTCCCTGTATGCCTTCACGTTTGCCTCCTGCCTACTCCCTCCCCTGTGCTGAAATGACTTGGTTTGGTCTGAGCCATCTTTCTTGCTTAAAAAACAGGGTGGAAACCTCTCCTGAAAGCATCATTTTTGCTGATGGGACAGCTGAAAGGTTTTTGGAGATGTCTCTTTTTTGACTGTTGTTAAAGGAGTGGTTTGTAGCACCAGAAGTTTTATTGGGATGCTTGTGAGTGGAATGGTCAGCTTTTGCCTTCTCAGAGCATGCAGGAAATGCTCAAAACATTGGGTAGACAGAGCCAAAAGTGAGCAGAAGTCAGTTCTGCTTAGCAGAGAAGAGGAAATTCTTGGCTTATTATTATTCATATTGTAAATGAAAGTGGCTTTCCTGGCCAGCAGATTGTACACAGCACAATTATTATTATTATTAGTGCTGAGGACAAGGATGTGCAAGTGCATTATACCCAATTTATACCCAGTTTCTGGGGGTACAGAAACTCCTTTGGACAGCAGTGGCTCACACAGGTGTGACAGATGCAGTGAATGACTGATGGCTTCCTCCAGTTTGCCTCCTGGAGCCCGAGGCAGCAGATGTTAACAGGGTGTGATCCCTCGTGGAGCTGGGCATGAGAGGAGAGTGCCAGGGCCAGGCTCTGTCCTCTTCTGGGTGGTGCAAACTCAGAGCTCTTGGGGCAGTTGCTGACAGATTGCTCAGATGTGCTCTCTCCTAACTGCTCAGATGTGCTCTCTCCTAACTGCAGGTTAGTTGAAGATCTTTTAATCTCCACAGATCTTCAGGCCTCTGCAAATTACCTTGCAGGTTTTTCACAAGCAAGTGTTAAATCCCAAGTTAGTAAAATTGAATAAAACATTGTCTGAGTCATCTAAAATTTGTACTGGGGAGCTCTTGTTCAACAGGATGAGACTATCTGTATGTTTCAAACAGCTGTCAGGCTGAAGCTTGCTTTTATCCCAGATGTGTGAATTTCCAGCAATGTTATTAACTGAATTGTTCATCTTCAGTGCTGTATGGAATTCCTTCCTGCTATTGCCATTGAAGGGAACAAAGGAAGAAAGAAAAGGCTGGGTGGCATGGGGTGGGTGTTGCAAGGTGTCTTCTGCTTTCCTAGAGTGATTATAGAATAAAGCTTGTGACAAAGTCACACTCTGCGAATCAGTGGATGCATTTCATGTGATAAAGGGAAAAAAGGTAAAAGGCCTCAAATTACGTGTCAGTTTGGCAAATTATGCTTTGGGCTTCTGGCAATTTTGGTGGTCATTTTAAAGGTGGAATCCTAAAAGTATAGAAATGTGTGATGGCTTCGTGACGTGTTAGTACCGAGCCACCACCAGCCAATAGGGAAAATGCATTTTTCAGGCCTTGACAGAAAATATCTGTGTGTTTTGCATTTGGGCTGCAGTTCACTTTGAACTGTTCGAAGACCTCATCCATGCTCCTCTGGGTCTGGATTTTTGCTTTTAAAATGTGACAAAGAGCTCTTCCTGCTTGAAAAAAGGCCATGGCCCTGCCCTTATGGTACATTGATTTTCATATTGTTTAAGCATATGCAGAGCAGAGAACTATCACCAAATCATGACCTTATTTTACAGAGTAAATAATTGGTAACCATTAAGTTTATATCATAAAGTCAGAGGGAAGACTTTTGTCCAGTCACTGATTGTCCAGAGAGTGTGTGTGGTCTGTCCTTTACGTCCCATGGCCATACTCCGTTATGACTTTGCCAGAAGAATCCATCTTTTTAGAATGTGTGTTTTTTCCAAACTTCTATGGGAGCAGTCCTAGACCACTTGCTATTCCACAATTCAGGTTAGTAAAACACTGTAAGTTTGCTTTTCTCATTTTAACTTGATGACCTGTGATGAACAAAAATTGAATAAGCTATTCCAGTTTATTTCCCATGTGCATTTTAATTCTGCATCCAATGCAGGTTGCTCCATGAATTTATATTTTTCTTAGAGCAAGAGTTGCTATTTAATTTTTCCAGATATTTCAGCTGTT
Source organism: Geospiza fortis (assembly GCF_000277835.1). Lineage (NCBI taxonomy): Eukaryota > Metazoa > Chordata > Aves > Passeriformes > Thraupidae > Geospiza > Geospiza fortis. Next base: position 8,401,164 of record NW_005054298.1, on the reverse strand, counting down.
TTAAATTTGCTCTGCTAAATGTCCACTAAAGCATCAGGATGGCAGTTAGTGAGCACTTGAAAGTCTGTTTTATGAAAAATTTTGACATTACGAAATTTGTTTTCTTTCAAAACTTGAATAAAACCAACCTTGTTTGAATTTCCCATTAGAACAGAATTTGCAAAGCTAGAGGTGAAATACATCTTTCCATCATCATTGAAAAGTGTGAGAGAGCTCAAAAAAGGCTACAGTAATCAAGCCCCATCATTGGCAGCACAGAGGGAACTCTACTACTTTCTGAAAGACAAGTAGAGGGATTAAACAGAGTTTTAAATCCATCTCCATGGCCTGCTATTGCTGTTGATTCATTGCATTTAGCTTCAGAGCCCATCAAGACCCAGTCCTTGTCCCTACAAATGTGGCAGATAAGGAATAAGGACAGGGACCTCTGTCTCTTTTTCTTGTGTTTAAATGTACAACTCCAGTGATCTTTAGTATATATCACCAGCAAAAAATGTGGCTCCTTTTACATTTTTGTTCAGAGGAGAGGGGATTCTAAGGTGACATTTCTGGTAGTCTCTAATGAGCAGCTTTATAACATGTGCTTGCATATGTATCCTCTAGTATAAAATCTCGACATCATGCTGGGGTGCCACATGACTTCACACTGTAAATGTCATTACTGTCTCGTATGTTAACAGCCCTAATTGTTTTCAGTGATCTGTCCTGGATTGTTAGCTGAGGACCCCAGCTTCTAACAGGAGATGTTGCCCTAATTGCCTGGTTTTCACAGATTGGCTAAACCTTTGGCCTTTTGATGTTTGTGTGTGTGTAATCTTTGTTAAAGGCATGCAGATGATGAATGGAGCATTCAGCTGTGCTGGCATCCTCCAGCAGCGACTATGGACCTCAGTGGTTCCTACCAGTGAGTTCCTGGGAAGAGACAGCCAGCTGTTAATGACTCTGGCTACACTCTCTTTTATGTTCAGAAGCTGCCTGAATAAGAGGACACTACAGAACCTCACAGTTTATAATTTGTGTGAGACCTTGTTTAGCTTTGAATTATTTGGAATCTTACTTCTTGGAATCTGGGATCACATTATACAAACACACTTCAGCCATAAATTCTGCAGACTTGCAAAAGTGGTTACAAAAACCAATGCTCTGAAGTGGTGAAAGCCCTTCTTTGGTGCTTTAAATGGTGTCTCACTTATTTGCAACTAGTGAAATTCAACTATAAAAATTCTTTTCTTAATGAAAGGAACTTCTGTAGTAAATAATCTGACATCTGTAAAGCAATCCAGAATAACGGCCATCTTCAAAGTAACGTGACTTACAAATTTAATGGCTAAAGGAGATTTTGTCCAGAAGACCAGGAAAAACAATTTAGGGGACAGTAAGCATTTCTCTTGCTGAGCAGCTACCAGATCAAATCTCTCTGCGGCCTGTTTCAGCAGTTCCCTGTCCTATGGTAATTTTGTCCTGCCATATGAACCTGATTTGAGGTCTCCTGAGCCAGGCTTGTAGTGGTGATTTCCTCATGCACAGTGTCACTCCATGCTGCTCTGTGGTGACAGATAGCAAAGCTGACAGGAGATGCTGGGACCCTGGGAGAGCCCTCCTCAAATTGCTGTCCTGGGGTCAAGGGATGCCAGAGGCTGGGGTACCATGGAGGGAGGGAGCCCAACATTGTACTGGGCAGCATCTGCAAACACAAGCCTGATCAGCCAAGGTTCAGGGAACTCTTCTGTTTTTAAGGTAATAGGGAAAAAATGTTTGGTTTTGGCAGAAATTTGGACGAATTTCCATTTCCATCAGCCTGTGTTAAAAGAGAAATTGTAACTCCCTCATACTTGTCACATAGATTTTTATTTTCCAAAGAAACAAAATATTAATAGATTCTGAAAGTGTAAGACCTTGTAGTGCTTGTGTTTTGATTTACGGCTTCTAATAGCAAAGGAAGCAATAATGTGTGAACAAGTTATTCAGAAATCAGAAAAGGCTAGGAGGCAGGGGAAAGGGGCGAAACAAGAAGCCACTAGAGAAATTTGCCTGAAGAGGCACCTAAAGTGATTCCTGTTTTCCAGTGGAGAGCTGGGATAAAGTGTGCAGCACTGAAATGTGACTGATCCCATCCCAGATGTATATTCAGCAATGCAGAAAAGGGAGGCAGAAATGGAGAGCAGAAAAGTTGTTAAATGTGGGGGAAGGGAGAATGTTTGGGTATTTTGTGGGGAGAGGATTTTTCTGTGTGCTGTGCTGCTCTTGCAGTGGGAATTAGGAGGCTGCCTGGTACCACAGCAGCTCTATTGAGGACTCCCTTCTGAAGCAGTGCTTTAGCATTCATGATACATAGACTGAACTGCTGACTCTCCATTCAGCAGGGCAAGTGAAAAGGACAAAACTGCCCTGTGTTCTGCTCATCTGCACTGCTTTCTGTTTTAAACTAATAGAAAATCTCTGCTCCAACAGCAAAGGAAACTCTCTTCTCTTACTAGCAGTAGATAAGGCAAGCCTTGGTTGTATCTGATATTCTGGCTGCTGAAGCATGGGGTGGGATGCCAGAACATTCTGCGTTCAGAATTGCGGGTTGAAAGAGTTTGTCATTTGATAATCCAATCCATACAATTCTTTTTAATCTCTTTTCCTAGTGGAATCATTAAGTACACAGGAGCGTTTGGCAGAGGGGTGATGGAGTGTGATATATCTTATTTTGGGAATGGAATTTCTTTTTTAATAACAATGAGTATTTTTTCCACCCATCACTTTTTTGACTGACACAGGAGATGTAGTATAACTCCTATTCAGAAGAAGTGTTAGGTCAACCTGCAGCATTTCCTACATACACAAACAGCCAACAGCATTGTCTGGGTAAACCTCTCAGATTTACAGCCAAGTGCTTGTTTGAACGTCCTAAGCATGTTGAAAGATTGATCTTAATGTAAACAGGACCTGCTTACAGCACTGACAATAGCACCTTACTTCAGTGGGAGCAGGAGGAGGATGCACAGGGGAGCCAGCAGGCTGTTTCTGATATGACACTGAGATGAAATTCTGCCAGTGGAAGCAGATGTTTTGAGGGCTTATATTTTCAAATTTCCCTTCTGAAATCTTCTAAAAAGAAGCAAGGTTTAGAGCATGCTCATCGCTTCTCTTCTTGAAATCTCTACTCCTTAAGAGGTCTCTTGCAGTTGCTAAGAAACTAGGTTCCCCAAATGGACATCCCTTTGAAAATCCTGGTTTATTGTCAGAAGTATTTGTGGTATTTCAAAGAAGGCAAAAAATGCTGAATAGTTCTATCTTTTGTTTTGGTGGTTTTTTGGTTGGGATTTTTTTTTTTTTTTAGGCATAGGGTTTTTCTGTTGTTTTGGTTCGGTTTTTTGGGGAGGCTTGGTATGTGTGTGTAGGGATTTTTGTTGTTTGTTTGGAGGTTTTTTGTTTGTTGTTTTTTTTTTTTTGGGTCATTTTTGGCTTGCTGCTGTGGGCAAGAACAAAAAGAACCATCTTTTCTCTTAGAGACACCTGACATGAGAAATTTGGCAGAGGAAAGGATGTTCATCATCTCTGGACTTAGGAGGATGCTGCTTTTATAATATGAGAAAATGGATCCATGTACACAGGGCCAACATACCACAATCCCACCTCTCTCAGGTCTCTTTTCCAAGCCTGCATGGCTAATACAGGTGAGAGAGGACCATGGGGACAGAATAAGGAGCACTTTTATCCTGAAGCCATGTCCAGCTTTTGCTGTTCAGGCTCTGCTTTTTCACTGCCCTATGTATGTCAGATCCAAACTCTTGCAGAGAATAGGCTCCAGGAAGAATTTCCAGATGGTGAAATTGTTGTTGTGGTTACTGTGGCAAGGTGACCAAAGAGGCTGACTCAAATGGGGCCAGCTTGAGCATCATCAGTGCTTGAGCAGGCTGGGGCACAGATTTCTCTTGCCTAGAAGATGGGTAATGTCTCTGCTAAGCTTTTTAATGTGGTAGCTTATCAAGTGCATTTATAACTGCTTGATTATCTGTACATTCCACTGATCTTTGACATGAAGACATCCTCTTGTGAGCTATCCTCAAAATCCTTCTCTGCCTCTCCAGCAAAGTGAAAAGCCGTCATCATCCTTTACAGTAACATGGTTTTGTGTTCTTCCCTGGGAAAACAGCCATCATTTGAGCCTATCACCAATCTCTAGCTTGCTCCATTTTTTTGTTTAAAGACGTATTATCTTCAAAAATAGAAATCAAGGTCCAGCTGTTCAGATTTATACACTCCACACTACCACCTGGTCCTGAATCCAGAGTGATTCTGTGTAAAGATTTCCCATCTCTTTCAGTGGGTGTTTCATGCATGGATAGTATGAACTGACTTGGCCTTGTAATGATATGTTTGCTGGCAGTGTGTTATTTAGCTGCTAGTTTTCTTTGTGTACTGTGGAGAAATTCAGGCAAAATTTGCTACTTGGTAAACAGGAAAGCAGGGTGGGAACCAAAGTCTTTTTATGCATGTCAACTCCTTTAGGTTTTTTCTACAACAAATATTTTCTGTTTAAGAAAACAGTGTCTGACAGGAGAAAAATGGGAACAAAATGATCATGGGTTTTCAGCTTAGAAAGAAATCGCATACTGCTTTTATTTCCAATTCTGGATTTGAATATTATCTTGTCTGGAAAGGTTTGATGAGGTTCTACTGCCAAATATCAGGATGTTCTTATCAACCTCACACCTTGTCTTCTGATCACCATGGAAAAATGGATCATTCAGGCCTGTTTTATGTTCAAAAAGGCAGTTTATAACTTGAGCAAGTTAGCCTGCAATAAAGAATTATGGCTTGGATGTCTGTCTTCCTCATCTGCATGAATTTACAACATGTATTTGAACTGGCACTGATCAATAGTTTTTAAAATAGCACAGGGCATTTAATTGAAGAGGACTGACAATATGCAAGGAATAATAGGCTGTGAAAGGAATGAGGTTACATAGCTAGATGTTTTCTTTTTATTTTTAATTTGCCTTTGAGCCTAAGTTAAATTTCCTTTTCTGTGTATATAAGATAAGCAGTAGTTATTGATCTTGTTTGGAACGATTTCTTTATTTCATTAAGGGTCCAAATAATTCTGGAAAAAGAGAGGCTCAGGCCCAATGCAGAAATCACACTGCGCCTGGACTGTTGGTCTGTAATGATGTGCCTACTTCAGACTCACGGACTCCTCCCATCTGCCTCAAACTCAGGGATTCCTCCCTTGGTTTCCAGATCTCCTGGCTATTCTGGTTTCTTCTCTTTATTTTCCCTTTCTGTTTATAAAAGCACTTTCCACTGTTGTATCATCCGAGGATGTCCACTGGCTGTTGAGTGTCTCTCATACCAGTATGGACATAGGTCCCACCCATGCATCCAGAGAGAGTGTGCTGTGAATTTTCTGTTTCTTGTGAGTTGGGTACTGAGGTACAGCTGTAAATGACAGCCCAGGAAACCGAGGTAAGTTACTAGGCTGTTTCTAAGCAGGTGGAAAGGAGAAAGAAAAGAAAGGACACTCTTGTTTAACAAATTATTCTGAAGCTTTTCCTCATCATCTTAATTATTAGTTCCTCACTATTTCCTTCCATAAATAATTATGAAGTAGAACAGTCATAAATTATAACTTAATTTGCCCCAATTAATGTTGAACGATCAGTGCAGTTTGCAGAATTGAATGATTCAACTGCACTAATGGATTGTGGTGAAAATGGGTTTCTGTCATGTTATATAATGCTCTGTTATTGTCTTTAGCTCAGCCCAGGAGATGCTAGAAAATCTCTTGTTTGTGCTTGCTTGGAAGCTGAAGTCTGTGTCAGATTGCCAAGCAAATTACGTGGGTTTTCTCCTCAATGCTGTTACCAGGAACCCTGACAAAGTCCAAACCAGGAAATGGCTGGATTTCTTATTCAAGGGTTATCTTTATGGCAAAAAAACAGTATGAACTCATTGCAGATAAGTGTATTTGCTATATCCATCCCTAAGATCATGGTCTTGCTTATTAATTTTCAAGACTACCAATTTCCCAATGGTTTGACTGAGATCTACAAAGGCCATTGATAAGAGTTTATTTCCTGTCATGGGACTAGACTCTGTTTCCAGTTACCATCCAACAGCTTTATGTGCAAAAGATCATTGACTATTTAGAAGACAGGATAAAAAAAATCTGCATAAAATGTACTTTTTCTAAACTTGTGCCACGTTCAAATTTTCTTCTTTTTACTTTTAATCATGCAATTTAGCAGAATAGTATTTTCATTTAAAAGTGAGTCTTCCTGTCTTCCTTTCTTTTTTTTTTTTTAATTCATTGTCCTCATTTTCACTTATTATCTGTCTGTTCTTACCCCATTTCACTTTCATCTGGAAAGGCCTGGCAGTTCAGAGCTTTTCTTTTAGAAAAGTCCTAGATATTGCATTAAGTTCTTAGAAATTCCAGTTGTGTTAAAGGAAGATCATAGGATAGTTAGATCACCCTGTTTTCAAGAAATAATATGTATTTGTGACTTGAATAAATATGTATTCAGCCTGAAGAAATTGTAAGCATTGTCTCCCAGATGACACCAGTTCTCTAACAGGAAGCTTCTATAAAGACATTTGGCTCCAGACTGGAGAGACTGGAGATGAGCACATCTCTTTATGACTTCCTGACTGCCTTTCAGCACAAGTCCCCTCGTAACAAGATCCCGGTCTTGGCCAAAAAAAGGCCTTGGAAAGGTCTTGGAATTAGGCCTTCTATGCCAGAAGAACATGTGGCTGGGACCCACTGTAATGGAGATGCATAGGAGACCTTGGAAGTATCTCCTGTCTGGAGGAACAGATTTGAGTTGCAGCTGCAAGTCCTGTGTGAAACCTGGTTTCCTTCACAGGACAGTGGGATGAAGGACAGAGATTGTGGGTGAGAGTCCATAGTGATGCAGAGTCCCCAGGCAGTGCAAAGGACAGCTGCTTTATTGCAAAAACAGGGCCTTTTGAGGCAGTTAGCTCATTATCAGTTACCTAGTTTTAAAACAGAACAAACATAATTCGACCAACCACCATACTCCACAATGTGAACACACAGTCATTGCATAACTTGTTTTTCTGCCTCTAATTCAGCAGAGTCACTTTCCCATAGTCCTTTTCTACTTCTTTGAAGTAACAGGCCTGAGCCATGATTTTACGAGGCCTTCCTTTTGTAAGGTTTTACCTATATGCAGCAAAAGATAACCTAGTCATTCATATCATGATATAACATTTCTGTCCATTGCTATTTTTTCCTCATTTTTGGTATGCACTTCTTTTTCATTTCTTTAGCCACATTATTGCTTAGTTTACTCAATGTACAATTACAGACACCATAAACCAAGTATTCCAGAGTAGGAAGCTGTGGTGCCTCTGATGAGTCTTCTCTTCAGCTTTTGGTCCAGATGTGATTCTCTGGCTGGAAGACTGGGAGCAGGGGGAGTCTTTCTGAAGCTCTCTTGTTTTTTAGCCACATGTGAAACATTTCTGACTGCCAGCTCCCTCTTCATGTCCTGCTTAGCACCTCACATGTAACCATATGGGGCAGGCATTTTAAGTGAGAGGTAATTTGGCATCAGTTCTGGTTCACCTGACAAACAACTGATAACTCCAAGTTTCAGTGTGTAGGTTTTCCTGTTGAGGACCAAATTTTCATCCTCATTTCACTGAATATGCCACACTGAGTTGGAGCATATACCTTGAAAGTTGAAGGTGATGGGTTTGGTGACCAAGTGTTCCTGTTTTGCAAAAACTGTTTCATAAAAGACTTGTGCTTGTTGCCCCATACTGCAGTTCCTCTCTGCAACTTTGTCGGCAGCCTTTAAGCTCATAGATGGAGGAGTTATATGCTCCAGTATCCAGGCAATTGGGTATGTGGCTTCATGCTTTATTTTCAAATCTGCCGACTTTGGTACTCAGAAATTTTGTAGTCTTTGTCAGATATAAGGAAGACATGAGGAGGAATAGATTTAGGCTAACACCCACTCTGTGCTTAAATGTCTCTTTTACCAACTAGACTCTGTACCTTCTGAGGATCACCACTTGCTGTGGTGGGAATTTCAGATCTAATGAAATGTTTGAAAGCTCAGAAGATTGAGCATGTGTTAACAGACTTCTGAGACAGGCACCTTTTTGAAGTGTTTAGTAAAAACACCCGTAAACATCTGCAGCATGGAGGATAAGCTAGTGCCTGGTTGGGTCCTGGTCTGTGTCAGGGGAGGCCAGGCAGTGCATGGCACAGGGCTCTGTGCAAGGGACAAGGGTTTATCCCTGCCTGTGATAACGCCCTGCACGACCCCAGGGAGGGACTTGGCTTTCCCTTTCCCATGCCTCTCTCCCTTCAACGACACAGTAGATTTTCTTTACTGTTCTCCATGGTGGCTGCTCCAGAATAGGAGCAACCCTGCTCAGATGTATGTGTTAAAAGCTCAGGGATGACTCAGACAAGCTGGTTTTCTTTCTGAGTTTCTGAATGCAGTATTTGCCACTCTGATTTCTCACTTCCTTCACTAAATATTTGCTCTGAGTGCTGGGTTGCAACTGAAGGTCTTCACTGGGTCAGAACAGGGCAGTGGGGCAGCTGAGAGTAGCTCTCTCTGACCACCATGTGCTGGAAACATACTGAGGCTTGCACTGATGGTAAATTAGATTACACCCAGTGAAGTTCAAGCCATCAGCAGACTAATTGCTCAAGACTTCACTTGGCAGCAGTGCTAATGTGTGGCACTTGAATACTTTCTCACTTTTTTAGAGATGGACATTTTCCTTCGAGAACAGCTTTATATCTTTGGTTTCTGCCTTTTAACTTCGCTCTGAGCAAACCATACAGAAAAAACACCCACTTAGCACGGATGGTAAGAAATTTTCTTGGCCAGTGAAGATTCAAGATGCTGCTTCCAGGCTCTGTGGCTGCTCTCTGGGAGGCAAGGAAACACACTGTCCCCAGCATATGGGTGCACCAAGATGCTGGAAGATTGAATGATTTGCTTGTGATCACAAGTTATGTCAGTGGCCAGAATTAAAAACCAAATGTTTCTGGCTAACCCTGAGAACGATTATCCTTCCTCATCTTGGGACCACCAAGGAAAATGTCAGAGCTTCCTGGAGACGAGAGCTGGCACAGCAAGACCCCAGGCAGAGCCGCATGGCACTGGGGGGAAGATTTCACATATTGGGCCACCTGCAGCCTTTTTCTGCCTCACTGTGACATGGGTTATGTTCTTCACAGGCTTTCAGAGAGGGTACACCAAGGAAGGGAAGGCTATTTTCTTCCAAGGAGTAAAATGCAAGTGTAGATTCAGTGTTAATTTCTTGAGAGTTTTCTGAAACGAGCCACAGAAATGGATTGGGACCTGCACTGATGTCTGGGTATCTCCATCATCTGCTACTTTTTGGCAGGATAATGGTTAAATGAATGGTTAGAAACATCCCATGTTTATAAGGCAGTAACTGTTTTTTGGCTAAATTAATTTATAAGCAACTTTGAGTAAGATATACATCCTGAGGCTTTTAGCCAATGGATTGTCCATGATGGCTTTATTGCCAGATTAATGTAGCATACCTCTGTGTTACTCTTAGCAGACGGATATGTGGTCTTTTTTTTCCTCATCCTAAAATAATTTAATAAGGGAAAGATAAAAAATGAAATGGGCTTTCAGTATCAATTTAATCTGGAAAGGGCTTTCAATATCAATTTAATCTGCTGCTATCAGTAGTACTGTGCCCTACCCATAGCTGTGTACTCCTTCCTTGATATTCCTGGAGGCTCTGCATTGTTGCTAGTGTGCCTAAACACTGCTTTCATACTTCAGCCATAGTGGTTTGCTTTTACATTTAACTCAGATCTGAATTTTCTTGTTTGTTTTTTTGGTTTTTTTTGGGTTTTGTTGTTGTTGTTGTTGTTGTTGTTTTCTGGAATAATTGCAACTTCCCGTAAAATGCTGCTTTTGCTTTCAGATATCTGAATTTACTCAACTTAGATTCCAATTAAATGTTATTTTTTCATGAAAATTCAAGTAACTGTGCAACATTCTGTGCTGTAAATGACAAGGCAAATCCATTTCTTCCTACAAAGAATTACAATAATTTGCAGAGAGACCATGATGAAAGTCGCACAGAAGTGTCGAAGGATGGTTTCAGTGGGGTAAATACACAATTCTCTGAATATTGTCAAGTGCTGCTCCTGTCTGCATCAACATAACAAAGGACAGGGTTTAATCCAAAGTCTAAAGCCACTGGTATTGTGAGGGCTCAATTTTCCCTCCAGCCCCAAGCATTTCATTGTCTGCCATCCTTCCATGCCATCTGTACAAGGTCCTTCCCCTGACATGGAGCAGCCTGTAGCTCTCCAGGACTGGGCTCAGCTTGGAGCACTGGGGGAGAAGCTGAGCTCTCAGCCTGCAAGCAGAAGTGCTGTGCTACCGGTTGGGAACTATTTGCATTCTCAGATGAGGATGACTCAAATAGCACATGCTGTGACTGCTGCTGGGAAAATATCATCTGGAGGACGGAGTGAGCCACAAGTACACCCATTCCTTCTCACTGTGCTTGTTTCAGAGTCCCCTTGGCAGTTTATGAAGGCAAGTCAGCAGTGGCTTGTTGCAGGAGCAGCAGCCTTGCCTTGTGTGACTGTGAGCTTCTAAAATCTGCAGGCAGATTATATCATCATGGGCAAGACCGTGGCTGGAGCTGGCTGGGAAAGGATTGGCAATTGCCTGGCACTAAAAGGTTGGGTGATTGATGGGACTCCATGGGAGTATGTCCTGAGCAGCACAATTAGCATTTGATGCTGCAGTTGCTTAGCTTACACCTGAATACATAAAGAGATCCAAAGAACAGAAATACATCTCTCAGCACCACAACAGCCATAATTGGCCTGATGTTACATTGATCACAGCGCTCCTTAATGATGAAAGCCAGCCATGCTGCTTTCCAAATCAACAATTTTACACTTAGCTAAAAATGTTAGCATTTGGATTTAATTAAACACCCTCGCTCCTCCTTGTTGGAGGGAGATGCAAAGGGAGGAAAGCCACAGTAAAGCTGCAGGGATGGCCTGGCAGGACTGCCCTTGCAAGCAGGCACCTCTGGCTTATGAAACCACCGTGGAAAGGCCGGGTGTGTAACACTGGCTAATGTTTTGGAATGTTCCTCAGAACTCGCTAACTCAGTACATCTGCAAATGCTGGCCATGTTCCCAGCCTTTATTTTCAGTCCACTTCTCCTGTAAGCTCTTATGCATTTTCTCTTGGGTTGCCATCAGACATTGTCGTTAACTCCCTAAGGCACAAGGATGGAGGAGGAAAAGCACAGATCTGGATGGCGTGGTCAGCATTAGTGCACCTGTACACGAAGGAAAGCTTTGTGACAACTGGGTAACAGAGCCAATGTTCCCTCAGTTTGCCCCCCATGAATCTTCCTTTCACAGATGCCTCAAAGCTCATTCTTCTGCAAACCCTTTTTCAAGGCTCGAGGTGACACTGGGATCCACAGAGCAGCCCTATGAGTATAATATAATATATATTTGACTGGTGGCATCCAAAACCATTTGGCACATGAGCCCAGAGGAAAGAGCAGGGTATATTGGGGGATGAAATGGGGAGAAGCCAAGGCATGGCTAAAAATTTTTGCTGTAGGGAACTCATAGAAGATGTGACAAAGAGTTAGAGGATCTGTACGTCAACATGGTAGAAAGCTAATCTGTTCCTCAGCCCTTAGAACATCTTGTTTCTTTCATGTGCAAGATAATGGGGCTCAGAAATCTGATTGCAACCCGTCAGAGTTGCTGTAAGGGAAACCTGCTAACCCCTACAACACTGGGGTTTACAGACAGACAGCTGAGCAATGGTTAAGTTACATGTGAGTGCATGGGTCTCTGTAAGCAAATTGGCCATGTCTGTAATGCAGTAATTTACAGCTGTCAAATAGTTAATGTCGACTTAGCCTGTGGACTCATGAATCTTAGTTTAACATGCAATTCTTCTCCGACAAGTGTCTATATAAAAATAACACCTTCCTACAGAAATGATCTTCTATCTGTGTGTAATCACATGCAAATCTGATTAATTTGCTGACTAAATTAAGGGGAACAGTTTTGAAAAATGGGTGTCTAAAGTTAGGTACATACTATTTATGTACCTAAATATGCAGTAAAATTTTAAGTGGTACTTAAGTCTTGTCACTTTGAATTGCCCTTGGAGTAGCTTTTAAAATCAGGTTACCTTTCTAGAGCCCTGGAGCGCAGAATTAGATAAGTGGGTTTGAAAATATTGTCTTCATTTTTATTCCTTATTATCTCTGTTGAAGCTGGAAGTACACAGCTGCTCCAGGAGCAGGCCAGCAGATTTCTTTTTCATTCCTCTTGCAATTGTACAAGCCAAAAAGATGAGAACTTAACTTCTAGATCCCAGCATGAGTTTGTAGACCTGGTAGTTGGAAAAACAAAAAACCCATATTTTTTACTTGTAAACTGACTGCATTTGATCTGGAAATCATTGAGATGCAATAAACATGAACTCCATGATTCTGTTTTTATGGAGTCAGTTTTCCGACTAGAACCACACGTAACAAAACAATCATTATAGTTGAATGGCAATGCTTATGAAAAGGACTGGATTGAAAACAGTGATGACAGAAGCTTTCTGTTTATCCCTGGAACAGCAGTGACAGTGGTAGTGTAAGCTACATCACACTGTTCCCCAAACAGTTGACACCCAAGGGACTGACTTGTGTTATGGCTTCAAGTGCACTATTTTGCTGGGTTTCTATCTGTGGTGGGTGCTCCTGAGCTAGTGGTGCTGTTAAGTGGTTGCAGAGCCACTGACAGGTACTGGTGACTTAGGGCACTTCACCTCATTGACATTTTTGTAGCTGTGCTATTGTGAAACACTTTTTGGAAGCAAAGGGGTGAGGAGATAGCTTGGCTGCTATTGCTTGCTTGGTCTCCACAGATAAGCTCACTGCTGTTCTCTTGATTATTGCTGGTTGTGCAGAACTTGGACTTTTTTCCCTCCCTATCTTTTTATGCTGACATCTGTCTGTTGGACATCAAAGGGCAATCTTTCAAAGCCAGAAAGTTGTATGACTTATGGAACACTTAAGTGATGATCTGCAGAAATGCGGGTGAGCTCGCTCTGGGAAGAGGCATTCTGCTGTCATGATGCATTAAAACAGCTCTTGTATTTGGGCAATAACAAAGATTCATTTGAAAGTACTAGCTATCATCAGGGCTTGACCTCTTCAGAAAGTATTCTTTAGTCAGGGTTTTAAAGTGGATTTGGAAAGATAATTGTTCTTGTCCCCTGGTAGAACCTGGGCAATTTATGTGCTCAGCTGACTTGCCACTTTGTCTTCAATGGATATTTATTCCATGAAGTGCATGGTTGTGCTGTGTGGCAGAGGATGATGGTAATGAGCAGATCAGATACGTGCAGACAGAGATACTGCTCAGGGTGATACATCCTTAATTGTCAGTAGTCTTATAGCAGGCAGTGTACTCAGTACTGTAGCACTTCAGTGCAGGGGATGATGCCACTGTTTATTTATCTCTTTGTTTTTTTCTCTGTGTGTGAGTTCACAAAACATTTGCAAAGAAGCTTCATTTGATGGCCATGAAAGCTTTGTTTGTATCATTTAAGCCAGTAGAGCACTCAGAAAATTGAATTTTGTACATCTCCTGCCTGATAACTTTTTTTCTATAATATTTCAGTATGCATTTTTTGTTCCCAAGATGTCATTATTGCTTTATCCTCCAGCTTTCATTAGTAGCCAGTGTCATGTATCTCAGCTTTCTGGAGTTGCTATAAATGGATATCACAACATTTGATAGGGCTTCCTAGGAAAAGTGAGAGAGGGGGTAGACGTATTTCCACGGGCTGAATTTCCATCAGATCACAAGATGCAAGTAGGCATTGTCAAGAGGATATTTTTCTGGACCTCTCAGTCCCAAGTAATATCTGAGAACTCATGCTGGGCCAAATCCTGCAGTGGGATTCACTGGGTGAGATATAAACCAGAGACTCATGAACATTTTCATGCTATGTTCCTCAGGAGCAAAAGCTCTGGGTGGAATGTCCTAGCTACTTTTCCAGTGCAGTTTTATAAATATCAGGTTTATAAAAGGCTATTATAAATGTCCTGTATCAAATATGTGGCCACGACACCTGCACTCTGCCATCAGTCAGCTCCCATGAAATAAAGGAAATGAAGTTCTGCATCTGGTTGTGTCCAGCATAGCTGGCTCTGGCTACTTTAAGCCCTTTGGGGTAAAACTGCTCTCTGTGATGTGTTTGTGCATCCCTACCAGTGCTGCTGACTGGAGCCATGACAAAGCTGCAGGATG
>NW_005054298.1:8364417-8386819 GCF_000277835.1 Geospiza fortis | reverse complement strand
ACGCATGTTGCACCAGCTGGTGGTGGCAGAGGGGTGGAAACAAATCTTCTTAATGTGCACCTGCTAATATAAATTAATTATTATAGTAATGAAGCCAAAGCATGATGAATCTGTTCTCTCCAGTCCACCTTTCACTCTGCTTTTCTTTGTAAGCAGGCAGAAAAACATCACTGCATTTCTTTCTTTTCCTTTGTGCAGTTAGTTTGCTATTTCTGATTTGTCATCGCTCCTAATGTTTCATTGACTTCTGACTGTGACTTGTTTATTCAAAGCAGTATTAAGTGCCTAAGAGTTATTGAACAACTAACATAATGAACAAGTCATTCCAGCAGCAGAGCTGGAGCTTGCAGGAAAAGGTCATGGAAACCCTGGCCTGAGTTGTAGGTTGGAAATACATGGTCTGTTCTTCTATCAGCAAAGCTAGAAGCCAAATATAGGAAGGTGTGTGTGGTTGCATGTTTGTGTGGGAGAGCAGGGATGCCTGGCATCAGATGTTTATGCAGGATGAACTCCTGGCTGGGGAAAAATACAAAAATTGGTTATTAAAACTGCTGCAGCCAAAGGAGTGCAATCTCACCTGCAGTAGGAGATGTGGGAGAAACTGTGTTTTCTCCTCATATCTTATTTACTGAAGGTATTAAATGTCCTTTGGTTGACTTAGCTTGGTTTAGATTGGGGTCTGCTCCACAATGTTATACTTGAGGGATACTTGACAGCCACTGTAGCAAGGCTACAATCGTTCATCCCAGATCAAAATAGAATTTCCCTATCTTTAAAAACCTATCTAATAAACTTGGTGGACTGTTACTGACACATTGAATGTGACAATTTCCTCCTGCTTGGAATTGCTGTTTTTTGCAGGGCATGTTCAGTGAAACCACCAACCAGTAAAATGCATTCAGAAGAAGGGAAAATGTGTGTGGGAAAAGGATTTTATAATTCAATCTGTGAAATTAAAATATCATTGCCAATATATTGCACTTCTGTCACCTCCATTGAAAGAAAAAATGCAACCTGGCAGTGGGCTGGAAAGGGGCCCCAGACTATTTCCCTGTGTTTCAGGGAGGAGTTGGATGGTCATCTGACTCCAGCTGTCCAGGATCTATAGAGCAGCAGCTTGTACCCTCTGGAGATCAGTCAGATCTCATTAACCTGTAGCCAGTTATTTGTGCAGCTCTGAGCTCCCTCTTAGTGAAAAAAAGGCAATTTACTGAATTTAGGTGCTAATCTTTTAGCCTGTTCCATAAAGAAGTTATGTTTGGGATGGAGAACATATTCCTGGTAACTCTGGTATCCAGCATCCAGTCCACTGGGTTTAATGGTGGATGTGGGAGTGCTGGGTTAACAGTTGGACTTGATGATTTTAAAGGTCTTTTCCAGCTTCGGTGGTTCTATGATTCTATGATAGATGAGATGAGATTTAATGCATACCCTCTGTGTTTGAAACCTGCCCAGCGGATTTTTGTAACTGTACCTTCGGGTGAGTTACATAATTTCACCAGATTTAAGGGCTGCTTGTCCAGAAAGAGATCCAGACAGCTCATGAGACTTTAATCCCAATCATCTCTTTATATGTGTCCTTAGCTGGAACAAACTAAAGGAAAGCTGCATTTTCAACCTATTGGTGATCCTTTTAAATTCATCATTACAATAACATCACAGGTTTTTAGCACAAAAACGTCAAGAATCTTACAGCACTAAGTCTTAGGGCTATAAACATTTATACTAGCATGCTAAAGAGATTTGGGCATAAGGGGCCATACTGGCATCAGGGAGCAGCTGAAAATATGAGTAGGCTAACATTAGATTAAACAGAGGCAGGCAGTAATTTAATTGGCATTTATACGTTGAGAGAAGGAAAAAATAGTAAGTTAAAAAAAGAAATGCGGCTAGGAAGCTTTTGGAAATCAGGGAGGTAATTTGCTTTCCAAAATGATTCACGGCATCTCGTGTTAGCTAATTAACAAAACAGCAGGTTTGTGAATTTAGCTGCAGTGGGGTTAGTGCTCCGTGGGCTCAGTTCCCATCCAGGCATTCACTGGGGTCTGTTCAGCCCCCTCGGTGCTTTTGCTCTGCTCTTTGGCATCTGGGGGAGCCTGGCCTCTTTCAGAGGGCAGAGTTACAAGTGGCTGCATTCTGAGATAGGAGCCAGATGAGGGTGAAAGGGGCAGGTGGAGAGGCAGGAGATTATCCATTGACTGGCATGACTCAGCCATCCATAAAATGATTTTCATTAATGTTTAATGTGTGTCAAAAATGTCAGCATCCGTAAGAGATGCAGATAAATTATTTAGTCCTGTAAGTGTCTTACCTTCCCCCTCCCGCTGATGTATGTAAAATGTTTGCCCTGGTTTTGTTTGGATGTGGGATGCTGGTGGGGGAGATAAGGGATTGCTGTTACACCCAGAGTGTTTCCTGGCCAGAGCCTCAGAGGAGCCGCTGCCACTGCCGCTTCACAATTCAGTGCTTGGTCAGAGAGGTGTGGGCAATGTGAAGCCAGCTGCCAGTGGGCTGTGCACAGGCCCTGTTGGTGGGCTGGTATTGGTTGTGGATTGGTTTGCAGGGGAGCACACCCTGGGAAACTGTAATAAAGACAGGACAGTGGGGTGTGACAGGAGGTCTTGCTCCCCAGGTGGAGGCAGCTCTTGGAGTAGCCCAGCATGACAGTGCACCCCTGAGCCTTTCCCTGGCTCCTGACGGAGCTTCCTGTATGTCCCTGAGCTCTGCCTGATGTCAGCTGGAGTGCTTGCTGCTGCTCTTCTTGCTGGGTTTGTCCAGAGATTCATTACCCAGAGACCTGCAAGTGCCCTGTTTTTATGAAGTGTGTCCTGCTCAGGGGTGGGAGCAGCCTCTGTGATCCCACCAGGGCTTTGGCTTCTCTCCCTGTACCCCTCTGCAGGGACGGTTCCTATTTTTGCCTGCCCTGTGTCAAGAGCTTCTTGCTTTATCCCTAACCAGAGAATTCATGCATAGGAAGGGAAAACTCCCCTTTGAATTGCAGATTTAGGGTTTCTTTTATTCCTTTTTTTTTTCTTTCTTTCTTTTTTTTTTAAATCAGCTTCCCAGGATGACACAATAGCTGCAAGCTGAAATCATAAGCCCTGGCAGAAAGAAAGAAAGTCTAAAGGAGATGAGCAAAGGCAGAAATGTATCCGGTCAGAAGGGATTTGAGGCGACGTGAGACAGGGGAAATGTAATCCTAATTAATTGTGAGGTGCTGGTTTGTGAATGTTGAATGAACCACAGTCAAAAATGACTAATTTAAAACCCACTCTGACATTCATATTTGACACAGCCATCCTTCCTGGACAGGGATTTTTCTGAAGGCAGTGGCAACTTTGTCAGTCTGTTTGGATGGGGCATGTTGAACTCTGTCAGAAAAATTAAAAAGAGAAAATATGGAGTGTTTTTAAACATGGAGGGGAAACGCAATTGCCTTGTTTTTTTAGGATTTTTTTTTTCTTTTTTAGGGCAGTCACAGGCTTTGGGACAAGGATTTCAATTGGCCTCTAATTAAAGTTGCTTTCTTAGTGTCTAGCATGAAATCCCCCTGAGAGGCAGATGTTTGCAAAGCACACTTGGGGCACTGGCATATGGTTCCTTTGTATGGCTGGGGTTTCAGCAAAGTGCCTCCTCAATGTTGTACATAATTAGATATTTTATTTTATTTTTTGTCCTGGAGAAGTTACTGATGGCTGGGGACCTCCAGGATGTGAGTAGGAGGCTTTCTGGGATACGAGTGGAAAACCCTAAGCATGTCACTGCTATGTGACAGGTGCTGGCAGATGCCCTTTTGCAGCTTTTTGGGAAAAGCCTGCTGACTAAACCAGTGCCAGTTAAAGGATATTATTCTAACCTACAGATTTAATAGAGGATGGGACCTGGGGTACCCAGCCTCTACAGCTTCAAAGAGGGCCTGCATCCTTCATGCAGGAATCCATCAGCAGTCCTAAACTTTTTATGGGGTTATAAAATTCTGAGGAATGTTTCCATAAGAAACCCAATTGTAATTGAGAGGGGAGTGAAATGAAAAGAAAATATTCATGCACACTTGGCCTGGATAGAGACCATGGCCGTGTTTAAAATGTGACTTCAGATTACAAATGGCCCGTAGCTGTTTATTAACACCATAAAAGACTGTTGCATCTGGGTGGTCACTGATGTGCAGAGCAATCTGTAGATCAGAGCAATCTGTAGATGGCAAGAAACAACCACTAAAATCTCAAGGTGCTGAATATACTTATTTCCCTCTAGGGCAGCACATCTATCCCTTGTACACTTAAGAAATAAAACACAGGATTTTGTGTCAGATGACATAATTTTTCCAGTTCTCTTAACATCTCCCATTCCTTCCCAGAAAGTCCTTTCTGCGATCACCAGAGCAAGTCTTTCCTCCTTCGATGCCTCATTTCTGCCTGTCTATAAAAGTGCACTGCAAGAGTTCCTTGCCTCAGAGAACTCGGAGAGGTGTTTTCAGACAAAATTAATTCATGTTTGAAAGGTGCTTTTGAGGTCTGTGAACCTGACTGTGCTTTACTAATGTGGGCAGTCATTATTTCCGTTCTGTAGAGAGGGAAACCAAGATCTGACACAGTTAAAACATCTTGTTCAGGATCATAAAGCAATTTAGGAGCAGAACCACAAATAGAGCCAAGTCTTTTGACTAGCACTCAGATGTGCTGTCCACAGGGCTACCTATAATGTCTAATTATTTTTCTAAGTGCAAGAACTGAAAGATCTCAGCCTGATTCCAAAGTCCTGATGAAAATGAAAAGGAAATGTGCAAAAGACTGATTCACAGCCATTGCATTATCTTGGCATCTCTATTAGTGGATGTTTAAAATGAAATGAGTAAAATCCCCCATGGATGAAGTTGAAGCAGAGACTCTACTGTAGATTTCTCATAAATTCAGTATCCTTGTGATGCTTTGAATGGTTTTGTGCCACATGAAAAGGCAAAGCCTGGCTGATGGCTTAGGTGGGATTCACAGGGTGGGATGTTTTGGGCTTCAGATGCTGAACACGGCTTATTAGAGGCCACACGTGCACACAGGCTAATGAATTTGCATGCTAATGAATTTGCATGCTTGCTGCAAGCCACTCTATCTTCCTTGAGGCCTTGCCCATTCTTTGGCTTGGTTTCAAGCTGAGGCTACTGTTTAAATGTGTGGACATTCAAAGGCTGTGCAGGGAGGCTCAGTGCTGCCAAGTACCCCGTGGAAGGAATAACAATCTCAGCAATTAGCAAGGTCCCCCAAATCCCAGCCCTGCCTCTCTCCCTGTTAGGGGCAGGGGAGAGAAGGGGCTGTGCTGGCAGGGGCTGTCCCTGTGCAGGGATCCGAGCAGTGAGAAATCAGAGGGACCCTCCTGTTGGTGTAGAGGGGGAGGGAAACAGCCAGACTTCTGATATACACAGGCAAAACTTGGAAGGGGAAGTAGCCTTCAGTACTGCCACCCCTTAGATGTGACCAGAAGGATATTTCAGCAAGCAGGAGTGGTGTATAATTAATAAAAAGAAGGACAGTATGAAGAAACACAGAGAAAATAATATTAGTCTTGGACTGAGCCTAACTATTACATATAAAGCTAACATTCATCTTTTGATTTTAGAATAAATGCAGCAATGTAATGCATGTGGCTTTTGTCTCAGCTGGGATAAAGAGTGTGGCATGTGGTGCAGTGGGATTAATCTTTTGTGCAGACTATCTGTTTAGTATCCAAGGTTCTTGCAACTTTTGAAGCTATGACATGGATCTGTGTGTCAGTCTACACACTGCATCTGGTGGCTGGAGAAAGCAAACATAGGAGCATGGAGGGGCACAGCCACCGTCCTTGCCCCAGGGCTGTGGTGCTAACCCAACCTGCCATTCACCCTGTCCCTGCCACACTCCAGCCTGCAGTCCTAAATGCTCCCTGTGAGACCAGGTATTACCTTTTATTGGTTATTAAGGAGAAGTATATAGTTCTGGGTTAGTCTTCAGTAATAGTTGGTAATAATATTTACAGCTTAATTCTGTGGGTTTTTTCTCTCTGGTACTGTCTTTAGATTCAATTGAATTTAATCCTTCCTTCCTTCCTCTGTGAAATCAAAGCCTGCTCTTCTGCTGCCTGCAGTGGGGAAGGATGGCAGGAGAGCCTTGCAGGCTCCTGGGGAGCTCAGGGCTCCAAAATGCTCTTTCTTTGCATCAGGGATCAGGCTGTTGTCCACAGAGGAGCGACTGGCAGATGCAGAGTGTCCAGCCTCATTTATCTCTGCCAGATGGTGCTAAAATACTAGTCCAGAGCACATGTTGCTTCTATTCAACCAAATGCTTGTGCCATGCTGTGGCCTCTCTGCCTTTGAACCAATGAGCCTCAGCCAGCAAAATCCCAGAGGCAAAGGTCCCAGCAGCCCTTGGCTAAGCCCCTCAGTGTGGCTTGTGAAAAAGCGGAGAAATCAAACTGGGAAGGCTCACAGCCCTGCAGGGACAGACAATAGCCTGCAGGAAGGGGAGGAAGGGGTTAAAGGGGGTTTAGCACACACACAAAGTAAATATTTGAGGCATAAATGCAGAAGGAAAGAATAATGGAGAGAGAAGGGCAGGAGGAGGAAACCAGAAGTGTAAAGAGAAGAAAAAGGAGGATTATATTCTGCTGGAAAACAAAGGGATGTTTGTATGAGAAAAGCATTGGGGAAATGAGGGTTCAGCTCTGCACAAACTTTCTGTCTGACACTGGACAAGTCAATCTCTCTGTGTCTCAGTTTGCAAAGGCTACAATGGGAATACTAAAGTCTCCTTTGTTCTGCCTCTCTCTGCTCACATCAGACGTCCCTTCTGTTTGTGTGTTGTAGAAAGCCAAGACACTACAGTACTGCAAAGACAAATAAATTCCACTGAGACTTGGAGGGGGGTGGGGAAACAAAAGGGTAGGAAGGCAATAGGCTATGATGAACCTGGGAGATAAATGCCCCAAAAACTGGGGTGTGGGGGTATAGAAGTACAAGAGAGGCCTTTGCTGGGGGAAGAAGAAATATGGACCAGATCAATCCTACTGTTGCACCCTGGACTCCAGTGGAGTTCCTCGAGGGATGGGTTTAGCCGAAGGAGTTCAGTTTTGTTTGGTTAAAGAAACTTTATGCCAAAGTTTTTAAATAGTCAAATCTGTTCTGAGAACTATGAGAATGTGGGCTGCCTTTCCTGAAACATTGCATGGGACTTGGGATGAACAACTCTTGCTGAAGGCATCAGGAGCCAAGTGATTAAGCCCCATGCAGTGCTCTGACAGGAGGCCTTCTTCTTGCCTACGCATACTTTTTTTAAGTATAGAAAGTATTTCCATATTTCCAGCAGCTGATCCTTATTTGAAGCCAAGAGCTGCATTTTTCAGATTAGAACTGAAGCTTTTCTAGGAAAAGCCACTCTGGAGCAGACCATTGATCCATCTAGCCCAAGATGGTGTCTCCAGCAGAGACCCTGCACTCTGCTTTGAGAAAGAAACACTAAAGCTCACAGGGCTCTCTCTGGGGATAATTTATTTTTCACTCCAAGAGCTAGAGCTTGGCTTTCACTTCAAAGTCTGTAGGCTTACATTCTTTCCAAAACTCTTGCTTATTTTATTAATCTTTACAGTTCTCTGGAGATGTTTGTTGTTTGCTGATATCCAACCTGTACAGGAAGCCCCTTGAGCTGCTGACCTCCCCGTCCTTCGGCAGCGAGCTCTCCAGGCAAATTGGGGCATTTGTGCAAGAGAAAAACAAATTTTCTCAATTTCAAGATTTCTGCATTTACTGTGAAAGCGTGCCTTAAGCTTCCCAGCTCACCCATCTGGCTTCTCATTACAGCATTTCATCTAAAACTGTGAGCTGCTTCTGCCACTCAGGGAATCCCTGCTAGGAGATGTTCTGTGCACGTGCAATGCTGCTCTGCCCTGAAATGTGAATCAGGCATGCTGAGGATCCACTCTTAATTATTCAGGGCTTCCAAGAACATGTAATGCTGTCAGCTGCTCAGGCTAGCATGGTGTGCTTTCTTCTTGGGTCTCTGGAGTAATAAAAGTTTGTGGCCAGTTATGGTGTCCCTGCTCCATGGATAGCACACTAAGCCAGGATGTGATGAAGGTGTGAGGGGCTGCAGGGTGACTGGGTCACAGAACCATGCTCTCTGTGCCTCTCTTTTGGTAAAGAGGTGATTGCAGCGCTCGAGTGTCTTGGGAGACCATGCAGGTAGAAAGCAAGAGGGGCTCTGGTCTGTAGTGCCACATTTATGAGGATGGTGAACCAGCAAACAAATGCATGGACAATGGCAGGATTGCTCAGCCTGCCCTTCCTTCGTCCCTCTGTCAGTCTGTGTCCATCTGTTGCAGAAGGGCTGGCTGAGAGGAGCAGCAGAGAGGTGCAGGGCAGGCTACAAAGCCCTTCTGTGCACGGGGCTCTGCAGCAAAACGAGATGGTGCTCTGCAGACATGGCCTTGGATCCAGCACGCAAACAAACAAAACAAATGTATTAGAAACAGCTGGGGAAGAGGATGAAAATGAGCATCATTAGGGATATGCTTATAATAACTTATGAACTGGGGAATGCATCATTTCTGTGCCGGCCCTTCCTGGAGACAGATTGGCTGTTGCTTTTGGAGTCTTTATTAGAGCCATTGGTTTTCCCATTTATGCATACCTTGCCCCAGCTCTTGCTGGAAACCTGACAGCATGCTCTGATATGTAGCCTCCAATGCAGGAATTTTGTCAGGAACTGGAGCAACCTCTGGAAGCACTGGCCATGGCTGCATCTGTAGGTCATGAGGTGCAATTGGTTAAGTACTGTGCATTGCTTTAGGCACTGATCTACCTTTCAGAGCTTCCGTCTTCATCCCAAGGGAAGTTTTGCAGCTCTTGGGACTTATTGTTTATTCCCTGGTTGTAGGACAGGCTCGCAGTTTTTGATTTCATTCCTCATTTACTTTGGAGTGTGTCTGACCTGTCCTGGGCAATACTGAGAAAGGGGAAGGTACCTGCTGCAGCACTGTCCCCACTCAAATCTTTCCTTGCCTCTCCTGTGCCCAGTCAAGACTTTGGGGCTGTTACCAGAGAGCCCCTTGCCTGCAGCCTGCCCTGCTGCAGCTCAGGAGATGACCATCTTTTAAAGTCATACCTTTTTCTCCTGGTCTCCATGTATTTCCTCTGTGAAATGCAGTCCTTCCTTGCAGGAGAGTGTCTGAAACTGGCCTTCAGCCCTCAGTATAGTGGGTTCTTGCTAAGAAGTCCTTATGGTGTGCTTTACACACGCCCACTGGCTTTTTTTAGCAGTGTTCACAAAGATTTCAGTTGTACGCTGTCTGCTGCACAGTTGGGCGCCTAAGAATCGACTTTTGCCATTTTCCTGACAAATTTAATGAATACTGGGAAAAACTCAACTTGCACTGACACTGCAGATCTTGCAGCTGGATAAATTTGGCCCCATATTCCACTTGAGTGTCTTCAAACCCTTGTGATGTGTCTCACACATTGGCTGTTCCCATTTGCTTCATGGTTGGATGAGATGCTTATGTACAAAGCTTCTTAAATTCCAAATGATGCCCGTGGCTGAGCACTCCCTACCTTTGATGTGAGAACTGGCCATAGCCTGGGATCTGAGGGGTTATTCTTGTTAAGAGGATAAGTTAATAGCAAAGTCTCATATATTTAACACAGAGTGCACAAAGTCCTGTTTACTTGAAGACAGAAAGAATTCAGCAATCAGGACTCATTTCCCTGGTCCCAAAACACTTTATTGACACAATGCACACTTTAGGCATCCTCTGGGACTGTGCTGCAGTGCCTGTTCAAATTTCAGTTACGTTGGTCTTGGCCTTGCATTGAATTACCTCACTCCTCTGAGTGCTAGTTTTCACTACCTTAAGGCTTAGCTGGTGAGCTTACACATCTCCTGGGGCTGAGTGTCACAGAGGTGACACCTGAGAGCAAGTGGGGACACAGATAGGTAGCTGTAGCCTTTGGTCACTGGGGAAGGACATATTTACATGTACAAGACAGCCTTGTTGCACAATCTGACTGTGACTGGCAAAAACCAGTAACTCAACCATAATAATACTTAACACTTGTAGATCAGCTGCAGGTGAAAATGGATGTTTTGGTCTTCTTCCTGTCTGTTCCAAATGTCTGCGTGGATTGAACCACTTTGCCTATGCAGGCTGCATGTTGGCAGCAAAAGATGACAATGTAAAGGGGGAGCTTTTATCCCCAGTCCCATTTTCACACCCAACTGGTCAGGTACCATCTGCTATGTTCAGCAAGGAGGGTGTGATGGCTGCAGCAATGTTACCCTGATTCTAGAAAACTGCTTAGTGAGAAGACTTTCTTACCCTGGCACCATCTCAGAAGAATGGTGGTTACTGCCTGCCTGTGAAAGGCAGAAAGTGAAAATACAAGGTTTCAAATGTGTTATATTCTTTGGTGAGCTGGAACAAATCTAAGGCCGTATGGAAGATCACTTGTCATGATGGCTATTATTCACTACCCAGTGATGGATGAATTATTTTTCAGGGGAACTGCAGAGGTGTCCTTCAAACCCACCTTTTCTGGGAATGGCAGTGTCTGGCTTGCTCTGGGATGATCCCTCACTGCTGGTCTTCTGCAGAGCAGAGAGATGCTGCTGGAGCCTGAAACTGTGGGCAGTTCTGTCCCCAAGAGAGTAAAAGACTGTGATTTCTTGGGTGAATATTTAGGATACATGAAGTAATTTGGCACTTCAGGGAGAGCAAATGGCCTGTGCAGATATGCTTCATGTGTAATCAAACAGCATGCATTCCCTGAGAATGTGCTGGGGCTTCAAACCACTCGTAAGGAGCGTGTCCTCCCTCTGAGTGTGGTCCCACCTCGAGCCGCTGCATCCCAGCTGTGCTGTGCACAGCAGAAAGGGGCAAAGAGGAAAAGCTCTCTTTAGGCCAGCCCCTGTGCAAATCTGTCTCAAAGGCTGATGCTAAATTGATATGTATATGTTATAATGTTCCCTCCAATTTTTCCTGGCTGTGTTCAGAACAGTGAAGGAAGGCTCCTGGCTTGCTCTGCAGGATGGGGATCTCCCAGGTGATAGTATTGT
The DNA here is from genome assembly GCF_000277835.1 of Geospiza fortis. Taxonomy (NCBI): domain Eukaryota; kingdom Metazoa; phylum Chordata; class Aves; order Passeriformes; family Thraupidae; genus Geospiza; species Geospiza fortis. Next base: position 8,375,747 of record NW_005054298.1, on the reverse strand, counting down.
GAAAAAGGCAGCAGGGATTAATCTGGTTACTTGGTGGGGAAATTTTAGGTGCACAGTTTTGGTGATTGGGAGTGGGGCTATAGCCCAGCCTCATCCCCAATGGGTACAGCTGTGAGAAGCAGGTGAGCAGCATTGACGACAATGAGCCATGGAGTGCCCAGGGGCACTGACCAACCACCAAAGGGAACAGAGGGCACACAGGTACAATGCATCAACATGAGGGGTATAAAAGGCTGGGCTGAAGAACAAGAAGGGCATATGCTTGAAGTTGTTTCAAGTGGTCTGGTGTTACTCTGTATGGGTTGAATCCTTCTGAAGTTGTGTGATGATACTCTGTGTATCGTGGCTGTCTCAACTGCAATGTATGCTGTGACAGAAAATTTGTTAACCTTTCAGAACTTCTGAATGATAGAGCTGATTTTCTGTATTTAATTTTTTAAACAAATATATCTCTGTTGATGTTAATGTTTGTTCAGCTGCCATTTGGGCCTCTTTGTTGGTGCTTTTATGTCATTTATAGCCTTTCTCCAGTCTGATTTTGAGAAGCATGGCATGTCCATGAAGCTGGGAGCAAGGGCATGCTCTCTTTTAATGTGACTTTCCTGTTTTTCTGTTTTGCAGGTTCTTTTCGAAATGATGGTTTAAAAGCTGCTGATGTCCTTCCTATACTGAAGGAGAAAGTGGCCTTTGTGTCAGGTGAGCACATCTTTCTTTGATCCCTCCAGCCCATCACGAGCACTGTCTGCCACATCCTGGTCCTTATGATGCTGCAGAGTCTCAAGGGTCTGGTTTCATATTTGAGCTTGGCAGTACCTAAATTAGCCCTTCTGCTAAGAAAGGAGCTGTATGTGGACCAGGACTATCCAGTAATACTCAGATCATTGGAAACTGGTCCATAATAATTTTCTTCATATTCTGAGGCAAGGGTAAATGAGTAGCACAGGTAGGATGCAAGGCAGCTGCTTAGCTCCAGCCCAGACATGGGTTGTCTCAGCATGAAGGACAATTCAGGGATCCTGCCTTTGGTTCAAGGGCAGTGAATAGCATTCAATTCCTGTATGTAGGAAGCACTCAGGCCTATAAATCACTGGTGTTCCATTTACAGTCCCAATCAGCTTGCAGTTAAAAGTACCAGTGATGCTGCATTTACATAATAACTCAGATGCTCGAACTTCTCCTACCATTCTGTACAAAGATTTACAGCCTTCATTCAGAAGACAAATCTCAAGGATCTGGGGGTGGATGAGGACTAGACAATATGGAAGAGGCTTTGAGAATAGCTTGGATGATATTGCTTCTGGTGTGAATTACAACTTGTCAGTGAGAGGGGGAAGAGAAAGTCTGAAGCAATCAGAATCTTGCATGAAGTCACTCAAATTGGCAGCATAAACCCAGGGTATTTCCAGTGGCAGTGCTTCTGCTGATTACAAACCATTCAGGCTGCTTGCAATGAGAAAACCTCCATCAAGAATAGCCAGCTCCTCTTGTTTGCAGTCTTTGCTTTTTTTGTTTCCTTTGTCTCCACAGCAATGCTGACTGCAGAAGGGAGGAGGTTGCAGCAAGGCTGTTTGGTGCCTGGACTCTTCCTCCTTGGCTCTCTCTGCAGGACTTGAGCCCCCAGTCCCATAGGGACAGGGTTCATCACTGTGCTCAGCCATGGAGGTGCCATCCAGGCAAGAAAAGCTTTCCCCTCTACTGATAGCTGGTGTGAGATGTTTTCCCATATTTTAACAGTTAATAAATAGCCCACAGATCACAACTCCAGCTGTGACTTGGGGAAACAATTTAAGGATCTATAAATGCTGACTAAACTTTCATCAATTACATCGAAATCCAGGAGTTTGCGGGAAGCTTCTGAAACACCAAAAGTCTTTTGTGAAAATCAAGACTATCCCAACAGTACTCACATGCAAGAGTACTTTATCTTGCACTGCAGTCTCATTCTGAATGTCCTGAAATGTTTTACTTGGCTGGCTTTCACTGCTCTGAAGAGGAGAGCACAGTAATAAAAAACCAGTGTACCTTCACACTTGTTTGAGACACAAAAGCTGAACTAGGTGCTCTGGAGAAGTGGAGGGGAGGAATTTATGCAGGGGCTGTACTGCAATTTAGTTCTTGGCTCCTGCTGTTGCTTTGCATGGAAATGATTGCAGGATTATTTGGTAATTCATGGAATATTTATTAATGACAACCTGTCTGGATTGTTTATGTAGCCCCTTCCACTGATGGTGCCTGTGTTCAGCTCTGAGCCAGAGGGTCTCACATCAAATCATCAGCTCATTAGACACTGTCCTGTGCCAAGGCTGCCTTGTGGAGGGGGGTGTGAAATAAGCCGTGCCAGCACAATCCCCCAGGCTTTCACACCATGATCTGCTGCAGGCAGGGTACAGCTTGCTCCATATAGACTCACCAGCCTCCAGACTTAGATCTGCTCAAAATGTGCTGTTCCTGACACAGCTAGAGGTCCTAGGATTTACACCTCCTCTTCATGGTCTCCAAATGCAATGACTATGGGCAGCAATTCCCTTTACTGCAGAACACTTTGAGTTGCTGGTGTTCACTGCAATAGCCCCAGCATCCCCTTCCAGCCCACAGTGTAGGTACTGCCCAATGTTCCCCTGGACTGTTGTAATAAAGCAGATTAAGGAAATGATTTTAACATTTCAGGTTCTTTTTAATTAAAATGGAATAATTTCCTAGAGTATTCTTTGAGCACAGAAGAAAATTTTTGACAAAAAAGAAAAATCAAATACCTGGATTTTTCCAAGATCAACAACAACAACAAAAAGTTCTGCAGTTAGCACAGGGTCTGGGAGCACATTGTGTTTTAATCATGCTTCCTTGAGGAACAGGAGAGTTTTATTGAATCTTCTTCATAGTTTAATACTATAGTTAATTTTAACGATAACAGTACAGTAAAGTTGTCAAGGGGATTCTCCTTACACCAGCAGAATTTATCAGCACACACAAAAATTCTCAGCTGAACATGTCAGTTACAGAGTTTATTGCTTTTCTCATCAGCTGTGGCTCACCAGCTTGTTTGTCTGTGATTCAACAGGAAACTTGCAGAAAACACATAAGGCCCTTCAGGCAAGGGCTGTGCTTTGCTTTGTGTTTCAGTGTGGTGGATGCTCCACACCTGGACCCTGCAGAAGGGCAGAACAGGCAGGCAAGGCAGAGCAGCTGCTGCCTGCTCCAGAGCAGGCACAACAGGACCTGCCTGCACAGCCGTGTCATCTCAGAGGAGCACTCAGGCTCTCACAAGTGCACTTAATTTCAGAGTTGACATACTCTGAGAGATCTGTCTGGGCATGGATTCATCCAGCCTGAGTGCTGTCTAGGGCTCTGTGCCTGGCACTTCCCCTCAGCTGAGCCAGCAGCAGGCGCAGGGCTCTGCATCTCCATCCCTGCACCGCAGGAAAGTTGAGGGGTGGTGGATAATATCAAGACTTTTTCCTGGAACTGGTTCTTGGTTTCTTCCAGTGATCTCATCTATGAGCTAGACTGAACCTGAACAAAGTTCACATGTGTGTCTAAAGAATACCTGAAAGTCCCATTCCATAGCTCCTATGCAGAGCGATGGACTGAGCAGTTGTGGGTGAGGCGCATCCCAGCCATGGCTGATTGCTTCCATTGCTGACCTCCTGGAAGCAGATTAAGCAGGGGGCTGGCAGGGGGGAGGCTTTGGCAACCTGCTTGTTGCCTAAACTCTAATAAAATCTTGGCTTTGCTTGGGTGGTTCACTGTGTTGCTTCCAGCAATGGAATGGCTTTGGGAGCCATCAGGGAATGAGTTACAAGCCAGAGTCTGATTTTTGTATTCTAAGAGGGAGATGAATGCTGAGGAGAAGAAATAAAACAGGTTGTAGATTATTTTAGGTGCTTTTTTTCAGTGAGAGGTGGTGAAATATTTTGGAAACTGGGATTATAGTCTTTCTCGGGAAACAGACGCTGTTTTAGAAGAGTGGTTGGGGCGTTGTTCAGCTGCTTGATTATATTTATGGTAGTTTTTCTATTGATCAAGGCAGTATGGAACGAAGTGTATGAACTTTCGGGGAAGAGAAGGGAATTTGTTACCATGTTACCTTCCCATGCATGGAAATTTTCATGCACTTAGGCTATAAAAAGCTTGGTAGTTGACTGATGTCATGGGTCTTGCTGAAAGCATTTCCCCACATCCCACCCAGAAGAGTTTCTCAGGATCCTTCCCGGTATTTCCGCTCCCTGGAGGGCTCGGCAGAGCGGTGGCGCGTGGGCTCCCGCTGTCACCCAGGTACTGTCTGCTCATCTGCTGAGGCAGGAGTACAAAGGAGGAGGCTGGCCAGGTTTCTGAGAGCGTGGTTGAGCACAGAGGAATCAGCAGCAGAAGGGTGTAATAAGCTGCTGAGCTGCTGCAGCTGTGACAAGCAGAGCTCCCAGCTTGTGTCTGCGAAACAGGAGGGTTTCCTCTGTGCTTTGGGCACCAAAAGGGCACAGAGCAGGAAGAAGTGGATGCACTAACAGCTCAGTCATCTCCATCTTTTGGTAGCCCACTGTCCCCCAACCCCACATCTCGGGAGGAGCCTCATGATCTGGGTCACAGCAACCTCTGAACATGACTGAGAGCCTTAAGGAAAAGCAGAGATTTCCTGAAAGGTCTTTCAGAGAAGGAATTTCACTGTAAATAGATCTAAAGAAAGAACAGCTTTACAATCAGGTTCCACCAAATTGAGGCCAGCAGGATGAATGAAAGAGGAAAGCTCAGAGAAGAAGACACTGACCTTCCCAAGGACACCACAGGTCACTTAGTGCCAGATACCACATGTGGAGGTGCATGTTTTTTTCTTTTTCTGCAGTAGATGCACTTCAGCCTTCAGAGAAAGGGTTGAAATGAGACCCCCAGTGCCTCTGGGAATTGAAAGAGTTCACTTTCTGGTTTCAGGAGGTCACAAATGCTGGTTTGTGGGCACTGGAATTTGTATTGGGTTGGGAATAAAATTAACCAAAATATCTAATTTTTGGGTGATGTAAACATTTTGTATTTACACAAAAAGTTTTGATTTAAAATAAAAATTTCCATTCTCCTTTTCCTCTGGAATAGAAATTTCAGATGAAACATCAGCAATTCTTCTATATTTTGCTACAGAAAAATATCTTCCTTTTCATACCATTCCCTGGTGTAGTTTGAAATCAACAAAGTTCAAAAAAGGGCAATCAGCTATTACAAAAACATGGCATTCCTTTACTATTTCTCCACAGTTGTCTCAAATGAGGAAGAGAAAGAGTGTGTTATCAGGGAGAATCTGTCCTCTCTTTGTTTCTCCTTATTCTGTACAGCTTCCAGCCCTGTGCCCTGGGGTGTGGGTTTGGAGTGTCTGTACCACTATCAGCAGTGACTGGCATCACCATGTGCTGTGGCTCATTGGCCAGTATACATTTAAAATTAAAGAAGTACCCCAAAATACTTGCATAAAGCAGTGAAAATGAATTACAAGACACAACAGGTTGTCTCTTCAAATCCACACAGTGGCTTTGGGTGATTGCAGGACAAATCTACTTGATAGGAAAAGGGATCACTCAGTGGCTGCTCTGGGCATCCCATCTATAGCATCTGACTTGCTCTGCCAGGAGATCTTCTGGTGAGAACAATTAGCCTTGGTTTTGGAGTCATTAACCCTAAATTGTAATGTCATGAAAGTTTGCCATTAGAATTTGATTTGGGGAATTGAGTCTGAGACATGGATGCTGCAAAGAGCAGCACTGTGGATGATCGGGCCCTGGTGATTGCGCTACAGCTGTGTTAATTGTCTTGTTGTGGGAGCTTCAATTTCCATCACTTGCACTAGAATCACCTGATTGGAACCAGCTGAACTGGAGGGTGGTCACACAGCTAATCCTGTGTATGACCCTTGCAACAAATTAGTCTGTCTTGAAGTTGCAGGAGTTTTAGTACAGAAGTCTGCTCACAGTAAGTCCAGTAGCAGGCAGACTCTCACAGAACTCAGCTATGACAGAGAAAGGAATGTTATTTTAAGACTCTGGATACCAATTCCTTGATACTTTCCTTTCCTAGGAAGTCTGTCAATTAGATTTAGAAATCCAGAGTGTATTGTTTATCACTGTATTGAAGCGCCTGACATCAACTGAGCTCCGTCTGTCTCCTGGCTCTCTTCATTATAATTCATTTTTTCACCATACTTTGGACTGAAATACCTGATGAGGATTATTTCAGCTCCTCTGGAAACTCACTTATGGTCTCAGCAGAGTCTACAGCATCAAGATTGATCAGCTTATGATCTGCAGGGTCAAATGAAGTGGTGCATTCACTTGAGCTGCAGTAGACATCTGAACAGGGGCCAGAGACACCGTGTGCTGCTCCTGTTTCCGCTGCTGCTGTGCTGCAGGATGTTAGACAAGGTTCTTGGGAACCTTTACATGTGTGGACATTTGCCTGTGTCTCTGGCTAATCCTTGTGAATTCATGCTTATGAAGAGAGTGTGAAAGGAAGCAGAGGGTTTGAAACCCTTAAATGTGGATCTCTGCAAGCAGGTAAGGATCGTGGGGGAAGGGCTGATAGAACTGGAGAGATGCCGCTTGAAAACAGAGCTTGATAAAATCATTATCTACTGTATACAAGAAGTCTGCATTAACGGAAACTAATAATTTCCTGTCCTCAACAGGACTACACATAGCTGGAATTTAGTTTATTGTGTATTAACAGGGATGGCTGTGCCTCAGGACACAGAGATTTTAAGATTGGTAAAGCCTATACACAGAGTTCACATCACTAACACTTTGGGATGGCCAATTTCTTGGCTTACCTGTGGGCAGCTGGGGCCACTGTAGGCAGAAATATTTGGGGCCACCACTAAGAGGTGTTCAGACAGCTGCCAGAACAGGGATCCTGTCACTGGAGTCTCTTTCCTCTTGGTTGCAGGCTTGGCTGGCAAAGTGGTCATCAGAAGGCCACTAACTGTGCTGCCTGCCTGCATGCAGGTTTCTGAGATTTCTTTAAGGTTTTCTTTTAATGTGGTATGCATCACAATGCCTTGTGCCATCACTGCAATGTCCCTGGATGATTTGTGGAGGAAGAATTATGTGATCTTACTTCTGGGAATAAACCCTGAATTTAGCCATTGGTTCTTATTGGATAGAAGAAAGGGAGATGGGAAGAACTGGCAAAGAAGCCACTGACAGGAAAGGCCATCAACAAAGGATTTTTAAGAGAAATGCAAGGCATACATGGCTAAATATTTGTTCTCAGTGTACTCTGTGCCCTGAAGAGCATGTGTTTTTCTAACTCTTTTTTTCCAGAGCACTAATAACCAGACCATCTGTTTGCCTCTCTAAATCAGAGCAAATCTCATGAAAACCCAACTTGAAAAACAGTAAGAAATTATCAGCTGTTTGTTTTAGCATTTAATAACTGTAATTAGCAAGCCTAATGACATGTTTGATTATTTCATCACTGTTCTTCAAGTCCAGGGGGAGGCAGGAGATGGGACTTATTGATTAGAGCAATTGAGACTCTTGGCTTCCTTCTAGTTTTTATTGTCTTTTTAAACAATGTGCTGAGTAGCTCTCTGAAGACTGTGCGTGTACAATTGGTGCGGAGATCATGGCTGACTTGGGGCAGGATTTGGCTCCCTGAGTGGATTAGTAACAAGCAGAGTCTCAAGCATTGTGAAGCTCTAACACAATGGATCCAGTCTGAAAACCTCATTTCTTCTCCTGGTTCTTCAAGTGACTCACTGTGGTATCTGGGCTGAACTTCTTCCCCTCTTAGTACTTTAATATTCCCTTCAGTAAAAAAATAATAAAGAAAAGGAATGGTAGAGACAGACTCCCTCCACAGCCAATGCCAGGAGGTTTTCTTCTCTTTTATTGTGTGCTGCTACTTCTTAGCAAGCTCCATTAGAGGAGATGAGCATCCTTATGTAGGCATGTTTGATGGTGGCAATATTCCCTTCAGTATTCCTAGAAAAACAGAGATTTTGAGTTACAAAATGTAACAAAAACTCTGCATATTGTCAGTGTTTAAGAGAGTAAACCACAGTTACTGAACTCTGCAAGTCTGACGGTGAATTAATTAGCGTTTAATTAGTGTTTAATAGTTTGTTCTAGAAGAAATCTGATGTTTCTTTATACAGGCTCTTGGTAATATTGTAAAATATGTAGGCATTCATAAAAATTAGTGATTTCTCAGTAACTTGGATTGCATGGACTTGAAGGAAGCAATTGAAGGATTCTAATATGTGTGATGTATTTGTAATAACTTCACTCTATTGCTCAAAGCCTAGAGCTGCACTTTTATCACAAATGAGAAACATTTGTTTCTAAACTTAGCATGTCTTGATATTTTACCCAAGTTTCCTTGTTTCTGTGTGCTATAAGACTAGAAGGAATCAGTCTGGGTGCTTATTTATCCTTCCATCATCCAGAAGCATCCAACTGGGTCAGCATGTAACCTTCCTCCTCCAACAAGAATTAACCCATTTTCTCTGGTCTGTCCTGGTAACTTCTGACCCTGTGCCTGAGCCTTATTTATCCTGCTCCCCTGAGGACAGTTTAGATAAACTGTTGAGGGATAGTTTTTATCCTGAAGCAAAGACAGGACAGGAATGTTCTGGATCCTATTTTCTTTTCTGTAGCTGAAATCTTTGGGTTACTGTTACTGAAAGGATCAAGAATTTTCTGACTTAATGTTTTCAGCCTACCAGAATTTGCACAGGTTTCTATTTATTTATTTTTGTAGAGCTCACTTTGATGAAATGGTAGGTGTTAAAAGGAGTCCCTGACCAGAAACACAATTTTTGGTTTACAAAGCCAAGGTGAATGAGCAGCATCAGAGTGATTAGTGCTGCTGGGCTGTGGGAAGCTCATGGCCCTTTCCAGGTGTTTCATATCCTCAGAGAGGATTATAAATGTGGGCTTGGATGTCTTCTGATCTCAAATCTTAGTGTTTTTCCACGTTGTACAAATATTTAAATGATTGTGAATGAAGGAGAAGGAGCCTGAATGAGTAGCGGGTAGCATGTTCTTCTGGGACGCGGTTCAGGTTGAGGTCTCTGCTTCAGCAAATATCTGGAAGCTTTTGAAAACCTTGGTTACATCTAGATATGATGGGAAATGTTTCAAAACCTTGAAAAGCCTCTTGTGTTGAAAAAGTATTTCCCTCCAGCTTTAGTTACTTGTATTGGTTTGCCATTCTATAGGCTGGCTTGCTTTTCTGTTGGACACATATCATGCATGATATAATGGTTTGGCATTGATGTGGTGCATGAAATAATCTCAACAAAGGGAAAATGTACTTAATATGAGGAAGCCTTTTTTCATAAAAAGGTCTGAACATTTAGATGAGTTTATTTCCTTGTAAATGGAATCCTTTTTTATATTATATCCCTGCTTTCATGCTATGTGGCAGAGGCATGGATCTGCCAAGGTGACACTGAATTCCAGTGGACCTTCCTCACCTTCATGGTGTAAAACCAAAGGCAAATAGAAAGCACCAAGATTTTGGTGGAGATTAGGCAGGACAGTTTTTGTACTCCATATGTACCCCTGTCTGCATGAGGGCTCAAAATAAAGATGACATCTGTTGTTTGCCTCTCCATTTGTATCTCTGGACAAATCAGACACAACCTGGCTCCAATGCAGACTTGCACAATGTAATCCTTCAGGTGCATTGCATCTACTGAAAACCATGGGTGCCAGTGGCATCTCTATTTGTATAGATGAAGTTTGTGTAAGAGACTCTGTCTTGTACAGGCAGCAGTGCTGTAGAAAACTCTTTAGACAGATCTTAGCAATTAAAAATTATCTGTATTTTAAGAAAACTTACATATAGTAACAAGAATGTGCCAGTAGCACAGACTGCAGGTGTCCCAAGTTCTTAATGAGAGAGCACAGTGTGGATCAGTGCCAGAGATGTTCATGTCCTTGTGTAGCTTTTTCTTCTTGTTGGCCAAGTAAATTAGCTCAGAAAGCACATGGGTTTCCTTTCTCAGAAGGGATATTTCTGTTAAAGGGATTATACTTTCCATTGAGAAGTGCAAACTCATGTGCATTTTTTGCAGCTTGTTTGTGAGGTCCTTGCAGTTCTGTACTAGCTTTTTGAGCTGTAGTTTAGCTGTAACTTTTCCCTAGATAACAGTGCAAACATGTATCTAACAACACAATTCCTGGAAGAAATCCTGAGATAATACGTAAAGGAGGAACTAAACATAGAATGAGGACTAGATTTCAGTTTCACTCTTCTTAAACTTTGTTTACAGGAGAGAATAAAATAAGGTGCTGCAGAATAGATTATATTTGCCCCTGTATTTGTGGTTGTACAGTTCAGGGTAGAGTTATTCCTTTAATGCTAATCCTTTAGATAATTGTTATAAAAGACAAAGGACCAGACCCTGACAGTTTAAAATAAGTGATTTTTAAGACAGGAAAGCTACAGGAACGCACCCCCCAAAAACAAATATTCTGAGAAGAAATGAACTTCTAATCAAAATTTTAATTCAAATGAAGTACCTGATAGATTAGAACATTGTGCTACATAAACATTACTGGGATACATAGCTTCAAACTGGCACGATGTGTAAACTATCGTGGAATGAACAGTGCAACACACTCAGCTACAGTGAAAAATGCTTTCACTTTCTTGGTGTTGACCAGTTTAAAACTATCCCCACAGCAGGATTTCACTAGCATCTCCTGCTTGGAGTGGCAGATATATTAGATTTGATGGGATTAGGTGAAAGAAGAAGTGCTAGTAGCAATTTTCCTTGTGTGGGCTTTTTTTTTTCCTATATCCTCCATTTGGAGCTCCAGCAAATGCAAGCTTGTCTTCCTCAATTAGGCAAGTCTGAAAGCTACAACGGGTGTGCAGACTCTTAAATGTGCTGTAATTTATATTTATCAATTCAGTGCACGTAGTTTTTTCGATGTGTGCTTCCTGTCTGATTTTCTAACAATCCTTTATTTTCCACAGGTGGCCGTGATAAACGAGGTGGTCCGGTCTTGACCTTCCCAGCCCGCAGCAATCATGACAGAATAAGGCAGGAAGACCTTCGTAAGCTTGTGACTTATTTGGCCAGCGTGCCAAGGTAAAGCTAGAAAGAAAACACTTCAAAGCTTAGGGTGGATGGGTGGGTGGGGAACTTGTTCTTGGCAGTTGCTGATTTCCAAGTATTAACATTTAGTACCTTGAGTTCTTGGGGCGGAGGAACAAAAGTGTTCGCTTCCTCCTCCTGTGTGCGCTCCGGTGGTTTTTATGGCAATGCAGGACCCCCAGCGTGGAGGCAGTGGGAACAAACCTGGGCTTCAGGCTCCTCACAGCCTCAAGGAGCAGCTCTCATT
>NW_005054298.1:8349945-8364407 GCF_000277835.1 Geospiza fortis | reverse complement strand
CTGAAGTTAAAAATAGCAAGCTGGAGAGAACCTGCTGTCTGTTGTTGCTTTTTAATACCTTGTGGGAGGTTTGGGAGAGCTGGGGTAGGGGGCTGTAGTTGCTGGGGAGGAGAGAGTGCCTGTACAAGACAGCAGATCTTCCTGCTCCAGTACTTTCCAGAGATTTCTCCAGGCTGGGGAAGGTACATGGGTGGACTTAGGAGGGAGCTCTCAAAGAAAGTCATTTCAGATTGTTCTGAATGTAAACCACCACCTTTCCCCGCATTAGTCTTTGTGGCTCTCTTCCAACAAGCAAGTCCCCATCCTTTTCCCAGGGATGCTGGAGGAAAGGTGGGTTGCCAAAGCATATTTATTTTTTCAAGCCTTGGGAGATCATTTATAGGGCTCAGTGCCCAGGGAGGTATTTCTGGTCCTGCCTCAGAGAGTGAGCCTACATATGCCCTCATCCAGCTTTCTTTTCCTATTTTTAAGCTTGTCAAATATCCTTGCCCAAAATCCTCAGCTGTTGAGGTGAGTGTTACCCCAGGGAAGATGAGGGACTGAGAAGGGATGCTCAGGGTTGCAGGAACACATCCTGTGCCACCCAGGAGCTCCTTCTCTTTTAAATTCCCTGAACATGAGCTGTTAAACAATGTTCATGTTTTGGCAAAGAGCGTGAAGTTAAGACATGAAGGGCAGAGGGGTTGGCTGCATCTGGAGGTCTGGAGGTAAGGGTCTTGGAAATGCACTCTGTTCCTTGAACATGGAATGTGCAGAGGACAAAGGTTGTGTTTGGTATGGAAGAAGGCTAAGGAGACTTAATCACTTGGCTGCAGAGTAGCAAATGCAGCCATGTGCACCAGATCTGCCAGTGCTTGTTTCCTGGACATCATAAGTCCTCTGGTGATGCACTTTTTGCTCTGTTGAACTTTTGGTCATCAAGGTTTTACTAATAAGTGAGTCTGTTTGCTTTTCTTCCTGCCTCCTCTCATTTCATCCTCTAGTCAGTTCCATTTTCAACCATGTTGTGAGAGACATTACAGTCATGCTGTGGGGCTGGGGGAGCAATAGGTCACTCCCTGGGAGTGTGTCCCAGAGCTTGGCAATTCCCCCCCAGCTGCTGCAGTAACGAAACTGGTGCCCTACATCTTATCATTTTTTGCATGGTTGCAAGTATGAAGATAGGACATTGCTCCAGGTTCCAAGCAATTGTGGAGCAAAAATGACCTTCTAACCAGTCAACCTTTTCTGTTAATAGCTCTTCCCTCATGGAGGTGGCAGTAATAGAAAGATGCATCCTTTCTGTTCCCTACGGTCACACAACTGAATCAATTAGCTCAGCCTTTGATGCTGCTTTTAGTTGCCTCACTCTGGAGCAGTGCAGCAGTGATTTTTCTGTGATAGTGGAGAACCTGGGGTCAGAGCTACATGAAGGAGCCAATACAAGACCTGGCTGCCTGTGTCCCTAGAAACACTAAAAACCATTCTCCTGGTGGTCACTACAAAGCCTTGCTCTGTCCTGGTGTGTGACGCCTTTGGAGGATGTCTCTGTAGTTATACCAGAGAACATCCTTTCCTCTGTGCAATCTCCTGTCATGAAAATGTGCCCAGCAGTGAGGGACTGGCTATGCCTGGAGCACTTTCACTGGCTTCCCAAGGGTCCTTGCAGATTGGACTTCTGAAGGTGTTAACTGGAGTACTGTCTCCTTCTTGGGATGATTGCACATTGGCAAGTGTGGAACAGAAAGCAGCAAGAGTGATCAGAGGTCTTGAAAATGCAGTCTGTCAAGGAAGGATTAAAAGGGTGGAGGTTGTTCAGTCTAGAGAGTGAAAAGCACATGCAAGCATGTTGTGATGCTGCAAAAGGAGAGGGTTTGTAGGGCAAAGACAAAGAAATGTGTTACACCAAAGCAAGTAAAGATTAGGCTAGATATGAGGTAAAGTTTTCTAATGGATTCCCATTAGCACTATGAGACATACAATTTTTTTCTTAAATCCTTCTGTTGCTGTATAGACAAGCCTCTGGCATTGATATAAATGTTATGGAGAGGGTATAGCAGATCAGGAGGTTATTTCTCCCAGTTCTTCCTAGTCCTGTTTTGTCGGTGCAACAGCTGTGAACTTGCTGCTCTAGGGGGGAAATGTGACCACAAACTTCATGGGTTTGGCACGTGGGATTGTATAACCTGTGTGGTGTAAGGAAACACTGAAAACTCATTTTCCCTAAACATTTTGTTCACTTTAACAAGGGCAAGCAGCAGAGCTTTCAAACTTATTTATGTTTTGGAAACAAATATATGGAGGGAACATTTGGAATTCCTATCACTGGCTCTCAGTTCATGTTTATTCCAAGATGAGTGCTGTAGCTACTAACTACATCAGCCATCCACCAAAATAAACAATTTCATTAGCAAAAACTCTGAACAGGATGTCAGAAGAAACTGCTTGCATGTTGAATGCTACGAGGAGGAGAGTTTTCTGTGCTAGCTGAAAAAGTAGAAATTCTTTAGGAAAAAGAGACTGTAATTTATCATATTGACACCAGGATAATAATTCTTTCTTTATTCCTGTTGCATTGGTTTCTGAGTGAGACAGATTGCTCTCCACATTGATACTATCTGTCACTTAACCCTTGTTTTATATCTTAATGGAGGGGGCAGAGGTGGCGCAGTGCTGGGAGCTTGGAGCAGGTATGAGATTGGTGATGAAATGTGATGATAGATTAGGGTAAGTGAAACCAGGGTCTTGCTAGCAGTTTTCAAAATTTCTGATTCAGCTTTCTGCAGTTCCTTCTTCAAAACCAGAATAATAATGTGGGCTTTCTGAAAGCAGCTATGTGTGCTTGAGTTAGAGCAGAATAGTGAGGGCTTTCATGCAGCTGGGAGCCACAGTCAGGCAGGTGCCTGCAGGCAGTGGGGTTTCCTGTGTGGTTGAGGATTACCGCCTGGAGGTGAAGGTCTAGGAACACAGCTTGTTCCTATCCCAAAATGGTAACCTTTCAGTCCACAGTGCCTGGGGTAATTTAAGGCTCCTGCAAGGTTCAAAAGCCTGATCTGCAGTTTTGAGTAGGAGGAGGACGTTGTGAGTGGGTATCTGACACTGTGAACTAACGTGGCCCTGGTTCGGTGTCCTACATTGGCTCTTTCAGGCACATCACAAGGTCCTTTTCTCTAAGCAGTTCCACTGTAATTAGTTACTAAGGAACGAAGACACTATTCATTACATGTAAAGATAATTCCATGGATGCCAAGTTGCTACCACTCTGCCATTTTCTGCTTGGTTTACATTTGCACTAATGCTTTCTGGGTAGGCGAAGCTGTATTTCTTGTGACTCAGGATAGCTTCTATTTACATGCAAATTTAAATGGATGCAATGTTTAGAAATTTGGAGGGTGTGACTGAATCTAGGATAAAATGGTGTTTATGATCAGGGGAGCTGAGGGAAAATTTTCTGGCCTTGCTGAAGATTTTATATTTTAACACCAGTGCAGTACCATCTATTCCAGTAAACTGAGCTTTGATTTATGTGTGTGTAAATGAAACTAGCACCAGGCCAATCTCCTCTGTGAGCCTTTTGGAATTAGAAATTAAGTTATGCGTAGGCTATAGGAGGATAAAAAGGAGACAGAATATTATTAGGCTGAGTTATCTCCTCGCGTGGTGAAGCAATACGATGAAGGAAATGTTCTCTGTCAGCTATAGTGAACCTTCCGGCTGAGCACATCAATCTGTTCTGGAGCCAAGATAAGCAATCTTCTGTGCTCTCTGCAGAGGGGAAACCCGAGATGCCTCAGGGGCCTGTGTTTTTAGAGACATCTACTTTTTATTTGTGCTCTGTTCAAAAAGCTGCTGAAATGTTTCCCTGTTCTAGGGGACATCCAGGGTGTAACAGCAGCAAAGTGTTTCCAAGGGGCAGCCCTGTGTGTTTGAACAGCTCCTCAGAGCTGCCCAAGCTGGAGGAGAGGTGCTAGAAGCAGTAAAACAACTGAAGTGCCCCTAATAATTAGTTTAATGATGGAGGCTTTGTAAAATTAGAAGAACAATACAGAGGATGGCAAAATGTAGCAATACTCACCCACTCTTGGATTTATTTTAAGCTCTTCTCTGGTGACCTGTGGTATATTAGCTCCTTTGGCCGGGAGTAGTGTGAAACTTCATTTCTGTTGATTGATAGGAATTAAACCCTAGAGCTCTGCTTTCTGTTATGTGATCTTAGCACAGAATGAGCTTTTGAGGACTTTTTTTTTTTTTCCTGGAGGCTATTGTAGATCTACAAAAATAGCCATCTATTTAAAAAATAACACCAGGGACATCATACCAATTTTAGTAACTAAATATCTGGTGCCATCTATAAGATAATTATTCCACCATACACTTGTTTCAAAATACAGCAGTAAAAAGTGCAGTGAAGCTAATGAGCCTAATGGTGATGTAATATTTTCTTCAGATATAATTTAACAAATAATGGTAAGGTATTTTGGAGAAAGGGGTTCATTAGAAGTAAATAACTGAGTGCTGGTGAATTTGAGAGTGTTTTGCCACTCTGTAGACAGTTCAAATCCAGCCTCTACCATATGTGGTATTTGTGTTATGTTTTTATCACTCTGTTAGGAACTGGGGGACTTCTGTTGAAATATTGGTGCTCTTTCTTTGTCCTACTGAAAGGCTTCAGAGCTCACTGCTCTGTGTTGCTTCCTGTGTCCGATTACTGACCACCTCAGGGCAGAGTTACATGTTGACTGCTTGTTGGAAATCAGCACTTCAGAAGAGGATCTCTGATCTCCTTCCAGCTGTGTTAATCACCTGTTAAGGCATTTTATTCCTGGGTGAGTGGACAGTGGTTATAATTGATGTTGAAACTCTGCAGCAAGTGTCTACAGCTGCAATCTTGGAAACTCCTATTTACCAGAAGCTGCTAGAAAAGACTTCCTAGAAGTGCAGAGAGAGTGACAGGAGCTGTCAGAGCCTGGAGAGCAGGAGTTATGAGAAAAGACTGAAGGTGTTGGGGATGCTTATGTTAGAGAAGGAAAGTGATCTGTTAAAATACACTCTGCAAGCCTGAGCTGAAGTAAACAATTTAGTCTCAGTGTACATGGAAAATGGGACAAAAAGAAAGTGATTAAAATCACAGATTGAAGAACTGGAACAGGTTCCTGTATCCTCCCCATCTTGGAGACCCTGTTAGCAGGTGTGTCAGGAGAGACCCAGGTCTTGTCACTCCTGTCTTGCCACAGAGGCATGAAGACAAAAGTCACTCCAGCTTTTGTGATACTCTTTTGTATAAAGATGTGGGATTTTTAAACAGATACACAATTTCCTGTGTTTGTAGTTGAATCAGCCCAAACCAAAGGTAAATGGGAGGGCTGTGGTATCTGTTTCCAAATTATTTCCTGCTTTCATTGCCTGTTGCTGTTTTTCTGGCTACCATAAGGTCCCATCTTGCACAGCTCTGGACCTGAAGAAGATGTCCTCTTTTTCTCTGCCCTCTGTGGGAGCTGAGAGTGCTCTCTGAGTGGTTCCAGCCTGGTTACCTGCTGAGCCCTGTTCTGCTGTCCTGCTCCATAACAGTGCAAGTGTTTTCAGACTGGTTTTGTGATGAGTAGCACAAAAAGCATGATAGAAAGCTTTGCAGTTGATGTACTGTGAATTGCACAGCTCGTGTAGCCCTTTCCCTCTAAAGACTAATAAAAGGCAGAGTAAGCTGGGCTCTGCATCTCACTTTTACCAGTAACCATTGATATGGGTCTAACAGAAGTCTCTGTTTATTGTGAAATAGAAGAAATTAGATTAACTTAATATTGAAATAAGTTTATGAAGATTTCATTATCTTGTTTCAGAATTGAAACAAATAAAGGTTGATGTTCTTACAAGAGTGAATTCCTTATTTAAAGTAAATTCCTTAAAGTACTTACAAAGAGATTTGCAAAGTATTTTCTAAGTTATCTTGTATCCAAACATTTTGTACTGTTTTGGAAGACCTGAAAATCTCTTACTGTTTTTTTCCCCATTAAGTTCTACAATATTTCTTTATTCTTAAGTATAGCTTGCTCCATTTAATTATATTTTAATTGTATTCCAATAAATAATTGAAGTTACTGATTGCCACATGCAGAGAAACTGGGATTTCAACTTGTCATTGTGTTCTTAAGCATTGTATTCAACACTCAACATCTGCTTAATTTTAGGCTATAAATCTGCAATTGAAAACAGTTAATATGAACGAATCCCCCATTTATTATGTCTGAATTATTTCCAAGGCAATTGTTCTATTTTACAGTGTAGGGGAAGGAGTTTAATTTTCTATTACTGCCACTCTCATGCTGAGATTTCAAAGTCATGTTGGGTTCTTTCTGGTTCATCTAACATCTCCAACACAAATTCAATGGGTTAATAATTTGAAGACCGAGGATTGCAGAGGGTAGCCCTACAGGCCAAGTTTAGCATAGAAGGGAAATGCACAGGTCTGGAAGAGAATTTGCCTTTGCTGGCACTGGCTGTTTCCTTGGCTGTTTTCCAGCCAAGTGGGAGCTCATTTGTACCTTCTTCAGTGGAGTCAGTGGCTAGGGCTTGTGGAGGGCACATGTCCAATGGAATAAAAGGTCACTGTTTTACTTTGTGCTCCTCCCAAGCAGCAAAGTAAGCATCTCTACCCAGTTCAGGTCCAATGCCTTTTGGTTTTACTGGTCTGGCCTTTTTTGGTTCAGCCCTGCCCTCTCAGGCAGTGCATTCAGGCTGCAAGCTCAGAGCAGCCAGAAGGATGGCAGTGAGTGGATTCCTCCTCACAGCCCCCATCTTCCCATGTCCTCTGTACTGAAAACAGCCAAAAGGTGCTGCTGCCCAGCCACAGCTCTGCAGTGGCACCACACCTGGCTTCTCTCTTTCTTACTGGGAGAAGAACCACTGGAGGGCTGTTAAAACCCTCTGAGCAAAGTCAGAGCTGCCTCTGGCAGTGCTTCCTGCAAGGGCCAGGAGGGCTGACCCGGAGGCAGCTGCCTCCTATATGGGTGGTGGTTCCATGCAGTGGCATCACCTCAGCCCTCTCAAGGTTTGGTGGCCTTTGCCAAGGGTCTGAGCTTTGCTAAGGCCCTGAGAAAACCTCAGCTATCTTCTCAGGGGAGCCTCAGCTCCCTTGCAGGGGCTGTGGGGGTGCTGATTCTGGCTCTCTCACACAAGATGGGTGCCCATCCTGTGCAGCCACTCCCTGTGTTGCTGTATTTCTGTTAGCAATGTTGTGCATAGTACCTCACTGCATTTCCAGGAGAGGATTCCGCCTGGGAAGGATTCTGCTTGGATTTCTCCAAATCTGGATCAAACAGCAAAACAACCCCTGTCACCACGCATGCCACCGCTGCTGGTTGTCCGCCATGGCCTAGTGCCACCCAGTGGTGCTGGGCAGGGTCTGGGGCCTGATCCCATCCCCTGAGTTGTCTCACGTAGAGCTGTGCTGCACACTCTGCTTTTGAGCTCTGTCCAGGCCCTCAGTCTGGGGATTAGATCAGCATTGTTCCTTCTCCTAAATGGCTTTTGCATGTTGGTTGTACCGGCATCTGCTGCCTGGAAGAAGGAGTTGAGGTGATGGAGAAAAGGCAGAAACTTGTAAACTAGGATATATCCTGCACCCATTCACTGGTGAGGGAGCTGGTGGGCGCCACAGCCTGCTGTAAATTTTATGCAGAGCATCATTTTCTCCATCCTCTTCCTCAGTGGCTCTCTGAGAAGTGTTTTGTGAGTCTCTGCAGCACACCTCCTCATGCTGCCATCCCTGGCCTTGGCCACACTAGTGCTGGTGTAAAGCTCTTGCATGTTCCTCATGGGCCTTTTAACCATCAGACCTGTGGCTCCACAATGCTCCAAGAGGTCCAGGCAGCAGTGACTAGCAGAATTCCTTGGAGAAGGCAGGCGTGTGCTAATGTGAGCAGTAATTCAGAGTAGCTAAAATTAGCAGACAGAGAGGTTTTGTGGGAGCGTCTCGCTGGCAGCAGAGCTGGCACAGGCCGTGCTCAGCTCCCTCCTGAAGCTGTCAGCAGCCATCAGTGGAATATGCAGCTGTTCAGCCAATCCTGAATTTTCTTTTAGGTGATCTCTTTCCTACAGTTTTTGCAGAGACTGTAAAATAGTTTTTGTCTCATTCCACTATGGATGCTTGTGTTCCTCATCAGTAACTCCAGTATGTGCTACATCCTTTTCACTATTAGAAATTATTATGATTTGGAAGTGGCTTATGCCATCTCTTCATGGATGTCATTAGAAGCAGGAAAACAACTGCTGTGCTTTGCAGTCTGCTTTGTAATGGGCATATTGTCCAAGGTATCTCAATGTCACTGGAAAGCTCTTCTAGACTCCCATGGAGGATGGATGAGACCTTTACTGTGTGCCAATATGAAGCAAGTAATGGGAGACACAGGAGTGGAGCTGTCTCAGCCTAGACAGGCTGATCCTTATCCTCACTGGATGCATGGAGATGTTGGGGATGCTGCTCCAAAGTCTGGGTTCCCCAGTACACAGCTGGGGTACGACTGAGGATATGTTTTCAGGAACATAATTTTAGCCATATCTCCAAATGAATAATAAAAAGCTGATTCTATCATGCTGTCAGTCACTGTTAAACCAAATCTGTCAGAGAAAATGCTCAAGAATATTACATTTCTACAAATTTAATGAGAATAGACAGCTGCATCAAGGAAAGAGACCTAATTAGTGTCCACAGAGAGGAGAAAGTGGTCTGAACTCAGCCCTTCTCAGAGACTGGAGGTGTGCAGGTATCCCTAGATCATGTAAGAGGCACATTTGTTATTAACCATTAGAGAATCAATGTGCAAACCACTACCAAGGGTTTGGCAGTTCCCATGCTCATATAAGCACATGCTAGTTTATGGTATGAGAAAATTTGATCATATTGAAATAGAACAATGACCAGTTCATGGTAACATGTGGGATTGAGCAGGCTGATGTTCTTATAGCATGGAAAGTATGGCCTGGGACTGGCAAGATTTGTCTCAGAGGTTGGGATGCTCAGTTCCCTGCTGTTTGCAGAGGGAATTGGTATCCAAGTTGGGTAGACAGTTGTAAATCTCATCAATGGTTTCTTCTCATTTTCCACAAGGTGTTCCTAACCAAGTCTGTGGTGTTTTATGCCTTCCTTGTGGATCCTGGCACTGCTTCAGAGTTCCCTGTGGATCTTGAAGCACTGCGTGCAGCAGTAATTGTAACTCCATGGTGTGTGACTCCTGGGCTACTTAGATTAAGATAAAAAAAAAAAGAGAAAAAGAAATTCTTTAATATAAAGTAAAAGCATAAATAAGAGAAATAAGTCTAAACTCTCTCTTTTCCCCCTAGGAAAAGGCAGCAAAGTGTAATTCAGACATGCTTTTGGCTTGGCAAACATTGTCTGGTCGGCAACGTGTGCCACAGTGTATTTTTCTGCTATTAACAGGGGAGGATTGGTTTCCCTGACTGTGTACACAGGGCTTTATTTTATGTGTAACTTTAAAGAGAAACCTTAGTCTCTAGAGAATTTTCCAGTGATGTAATATTTTAGAAAGATCCTTTGTAGTACTTCACCAACAAGGCAAAGCACCAAAACAGCTTTCCCTTGTCCTGCAACTGTTTTCAGGGAAATCTTCCACCTCTTAAACATGCCCACACTACTGTGCAAACATGAGAAAGTAGGAACCTGCTGTAAGCTTGATGCTGTATTTACAAGGGACATCTTTGCTGAATAGTCCTTTTGGTTAAAGTTAGTGAATAGAAATTGGAATAGAGCATGGGCTTTGTAGAATAATTGCATCTCTAAAAATCATAGCAGCAGTTCATCTCCAGCCAGATCAGTCTGCTTTCATATGCCTTTCCTGTCCCTTTCCCCTGTTTCACATGGGAATACAAGAAGAATTGACAGTCTCTCATATTAATGCTGTATTATTAGAAAACTTTCACTAGACGGATAAGTTAAGTTTTATAGTTTGTTTATTTATTTGAAGGCCTACCAAGACAGATGCTTGTGCTATGGATGTTGTCATTGAGGATTGAATAAATACTAACTTTTGAAGTTCAGTTTGAAAGAATTACTAATTAAAAGTTATTTTTGCTTGGTAAACCATATTAAACCATATTAACTGATATTTTACATCTTGCAAATAGAAAATCCTAAGTGGTTTTATTATAGATATGCTGCATGAGGCAGAAGTACACATCCCTTTAACAGTGTGCACTGATTAGACCCCTGATTTCTGGGAAGCAGGGTCTTAAAGCTGCCTTTCCCAATCCTGAATTGGGAGCACTCTGTGGGAAATTTGCCATGTACTGTGTTGCTGCCTGACCTTAGAAAATGCACTTGGAAAACCGGTCTCATTATGAAATGTACCATTTCACTATGCAGTAGTTCAAGGGATTGGAAGAAGAATTTAATTGCAAAGGTATCTCATTAACTAATGGGTGATCTTGCACATAGGAAGCATGGCTTGTTAATAAACTGTTAGTCTAAGAATGATTCAAGTAGGCAATATGTTCTTTTTTCTTAAGACCTCTTTTTTTCTTTTGTTCTAAAGACAGAACTAAACTCTTACAACACTGATTAATGACATCCAATTTTGTGGTTATGTCCCCTTATTTCTCCATTCATCTCTTTCTACAACATTTGTAATTTAGTTCAGAAACTGCATCTGGAGAAGCAAACATTTCTGGGATCACAGATTAGTTAAGATTTTGCTCCCCACTGGAGATTTGTGGGTAGGAGCTGCAATTCCATTCCAAAATCTAATTAAAAATCAGGTACATAAGAAAGTAGTGAAAAATCTTACCCATAAGAAGAATGTCTGGGAGCTCTGCTTTTTAATGAACTGTTAGACTAGGAATCAAATACACAAGCAGTATGTGCAGGGTTTTTAGGGTTTTATTCTTCTCTCTTCATGAGGCAAACCTCAACTGTCACATCATTCCTCACTTACCAGGCTTACTGGAAATCTCAGTTTCTCTTCACTTTCCAGAACAGCCCTAATGATTTTGCAGTGTCGGATCGTAAACTGTAGGTGACATGGAAATAGGGTCAGCTAAAAGGATTTCCTGGGATTTTCATTTGGGAATTAATTCTGTTGGACACTTCACCACAGTAGTTTTAGGGACTGTTAAATTGTATCTGTGTGTATTAGCATCAACAGCACTTACCCGATGACTTGTTGGGCACTACTAATTATATAAAGAAGGCATAAATTTTTGTTAGGTAAAATCCACTCAATACCTTTGAGAAAGAGGCCATTTGAGAATCCACCTGCTCTAACTTGGACACTAGATTTAGAAATGTTCATCTTAGCAAATAAGATGCTAGTTGTCCTCATTATGTATTTTTTACATTCCTGGGGCACTTGGAAAATCGAACCAGAAATGTTTGAATAATGTACAGAACTTTGAGCAATATAAATCAAATTAATGTATTGGATACAATACCAATGCAAGTCTGTCTTGATCTCCCTTTCTGGGCTTTTGAAATTGGTGACAAGATAGTATTTCCAGAAGCTGAAGTCCATTTTGTCAATACTGTGCTCACATTGCTCTTTTAGAGGCAACTGACTTTTAATTGTTTTTCACATCACATAGGTTCAAATATTGGTCAAGTTCTAAAAGCTAATGATAAACTATTTTAGGTAGATAGGGCAGAGAGAAGATCAAAGAAATCATTATCACCAGATGATGTAACAGGATTTTTGGGATGGATTTTAAGGTATGTGGAAGCAAATTAATATATGAGGTAATTTTATGAGTAGTCTCAATTGATTTATCAAACCATTAGTTCTTCCTACCTTTGATGTGTGCCTCCTGTGAAAAATCAGGATTCCCCTGTTGGTTCTTCCAGGCTACAGCTGACTTCAACAGAATCTGAATGAACTTGAAATATATATCTGCTCTGCAAACACAATCAGGCAACAAATGAATCTCAAGACAACAGACTAGAGAGGATTTCTAGGCAGCCATTACCAAGCTCTCAGACTTTTCCATAAGTCTTGTACATCTTAAGACAGAATAAAGATTTTTATTCATTGTGTAAGTTGCCAGGGGCATAAGAAGGAAATCATCAAGGTGGAAATGTGCATTCACCATGTCTGCTCTTAGTCCCAAATGAAAGAAGGGTATCAATACTTTTTCAGGCTAACACATTAATTTAGTACAATAGGTTGGAAACTGATGCAAGAGGTCAACCAAAGCAGTAAAAGGCCTGCCTGGCCTGCAGGCTTCTACTTACTGTGTCCTTTTGCTAATTCTTGTTTGAGTCCTGTGATCTTCCTACAGAAAAGCAGTCAAGTGTGATCGTGTGTCCATCCACATCCAGCAAGTGCAAACATGTGCTTCATGCACCACCTTAATTGCTTAATCAAGCTCCTTCTATTGTGAGGCACAACCATACAGAAACCAGATGGAAGATATTTTTATCAGGCGGGCCATAGGACTAAAGAAACATGGTCACTGAACATTGCTGTCCTTAAAAACCCCAGGATTGGGATACAACTGCATCCATGCATCCTCCCCACAATGTGAAAATTCAGGCAGCAGCCACTGTCATAAACCCAGACTCAATCTTACCTCCCCTTTCAGATACCAAAACCTGAGCTTGCTTAAGGGACATAAGCACACATTGACAATGATTTTAGAGGAGTTTATATAAAAGAAGGTTGAGGCAGTTATTTCACATTTGGAATTTTGGTTCCTTTTGGTTTTTTTTTTCTTGGAGTCATTAGTTTTGTGGATGATTTTAGCAGTTTGCATAACATAACCCCCATAAGAGACCAGTGCAGTATTCTTTTTGTTTTCAAGTGGTAGGAAAATGTCTGAGTGTATCTGAGCTGTTTTCTCTGCTGTTTGTCAAGCCTGTTATAGCAACAGAGGTTTTAACTTGTTCTCCTTATTTTTATGTTATAAAGCAGTTAGAATTATGCATTAAGCTAATGCTCTGGTGGGTTCTCCATCAAATCCCCAGTAATTGTACTTTTGCAGTCTTTTCCACTAGAGGCTTCAAGTACTGGTTTGATTATGCTGTGATCACTGCTTTTACTCCACACAATACAAGAGAAGCAAAATCCTTGATTATAATTGCAGGCATGTTTATTTAGCCAGGCACTTGCCCAGTCCTAATTGACAACCTGAATTGTGCAGCATGGTCATCAAAATGGGCAAGAGCATTTCTGAATAACTCATGGCTTTGACAAACATTGTATCTGCAGGTTTGGTGGCAAAATTGGCAGTAGTGAAATATTTAAGAATTCTGGTATTTAGGCTGCCAGAACTGGGTTTTCAATTACCACCTCAATAAGATGGAGAATGCAAGTTCATGTTCTAGTCTCATTGTTTCTGCCACTGGCTGCAGACTCAGCAGGACAAATGTACATTAGTTTATATTGTCAGGGCTATCTTTGCAAGCAGATGGGCTAGAAATCTAATTAAAAAACCCCAAAGCTTTGATTCTGGCAAAAAAATAGAAAAGTCTGTAGGACAACTCTAAATCCTCTGAATTAAATGGATGTTCTATGTCAATGCCATTCTATTATCACGCTTATAAATAAAATATGAAGGGGTCTAATTTCACATAGACCCATAAATGGGCTCATTTGTGAGTTTAATAAAGCATGTGTATTTAGTACAATTAGATAAGCATATGTAGAGAGCAATAAATGATTCCTATATAAAATCAGCACACGTGTAACAGAGAATATATCCCAGCCTGGATAAATAAGCACATGCTTAGATTATTAACTGATCTCTCTTAAGCTTTTTAAAATTAACTCTGAGGTGGCCACAACTATTTGTAATTTTTCTGCAATTATGGATCTTCCCTGTGTCTGAAGATGTGGTAGATACAATATATTCAATGGAAGAATGCAGTGGCTTCAACAAAGAGAAGTGTGGTATCATGCACAAGAAGGGGGTGAATAACCCAACGAGGTTCGCCTGACTCAGTCTCATCCCTTGGACTACAGTGCTCCAGCCAGGTGTAAAAATATGCATAACTTGTGAAGCTGTAATTGCAAGGAAAAAACTACATGTGTATGTGTTATTTCAGTATCAGGGACTCACATGTCATAGGCTTTTCTTAAACTGGGGGATGTGTCCAGTGTGAGGTTAAGGGTTTGCAGAGCAGCTGTGAAATGGATTCTGCTGATCCTCATCAGTTGTTTTCTGACAGAGTGGGGAAGGGGTAGCTATGGTTGTTCAGCTTGCTACAGAAGCCCACCACATTGGGCCCATTTCTGCACAGGATGTTATATTGGCATTAGTTGAACTCACAGGTAGGAAACCCATTAGTCTGGTGGAATAGATGTGGCCTGATGTGTGTTTGATGTGCCTGTTCCAGGCCAAATGAGTGGCTCAGTATTAGGCCAATATACTTAGGTGCAGTATTTCAAGGATCTGCTCTCTCTGATTTTCATTACTGTGGGCTTGCTGACATCTACAATAAATTGTAAGTTCTCTGACTAGCATATTCCTATCATTACCAACCT
>NW_005054298.1:8340359-8349915 GCF_000277835.1 Geospiza fortis | reverse complement strand
GCACCACCTAGGGTATGTAGTTCCTGAGATGAATAGGTTGATGATCATTCACATGTGGCACTTGTAGATGGATTTGCCAGTGAAGTTTTATTGTGCTTTTGATAGAGAAGCAATATAGCTAATAAGGAAAAGGGAGCAGGCCGTTGAAACTGGGCAATTACTTTCCAGAGCATTTATCTGGACCTGCTTTAGCTGATACAATAGTTCCTCTGGTTTTTCCAGTTATTGGTGACTGATCAGCAGAGGTACTGATGGAGAACTGAAATTATTTGCAATTGGGCTGCAAATTCAGGATTGTAAGGGAAGCAACATTGAAACTGCATTACCATGACAGCAATGTGTGAGTTCCTATCAGTGTGGCACAGTGCCTGGCATGATGGATGCTAAACCTGAGGAGACCACACTGGTGCCCGAGGAGCTCAGTCTCCTGCAAAGATGAGAGTATCTGAGGCTGGAGAAATACCTCAAGTGATCTTGGGAAGACACTCAGAGAATGTTAGCTCAGAGAGTGACTCACCTGGGGTTTGCACATTTATTGCCAGTGTTTTGACTGTTGGATTCATTTTTGCTTTCCATAAGCTTTTTAGATTCAGCTTTCTCACTCTGGGTGTCAACGGTGTCTTTTGGGTCTTCTACTACCTTTGAAATACTGAGTTATCAACCTCTTTGTGCTCAGTCAGCTCCAGGGATGTTGATCTCCCCCACATTTATGTCTCCACACATAAAAAGGGATGATACCTCACATCCATGGCTTCACTGGCGTGGCTTAGTTCCTCTTACTAGACCCAGTGAGAGAGCCTGGCCTTTCTAGGAGACAGATTCAGAATAAATTGGATGTGAGTTAGAGGTTTTGGAGCTGAGTTGGGAATAACTCATCAGTTCCCCCTGTGTCCTGAGGACTCTGTAAAAAGGACTTTCTCCACTCTCAATGCCGTCGTGATAGTTTTTTGAAAGAATGAGTAAAGTCTGCTGTATGAAAGAATACACAAACATTGATTTTGCAAGTGTATCTTAAAGCATAGATTGATTTTGTAGCTTCAGAGCAAGTCCTTCTGGATGTAATAAAACAGGCAGTCTTCAGCCAGCCTGGCATGGCAGGAAGCATCTATCTGATAAGTGAACTATTTTAGGTAAATCATTGTGCCTACAAAAACCTGCTTTGTTTGTGTATGGGTGGAGCTCAAAAAGAAAAAGAAAAAAAGAGTACCACTCATTTATTAGTCATGGTCAGTCCTCAGTGTCCAGCCCAGGGAAAAAAGAGGCATCAGCTTTTTAATTGTGTAATTCTAAAGAGAACTGAAATTCTTGTAGAGTATCTAAGCAGACTCATGGACCATGGAGTGTTTCTGGGTTTCAACCATGCCTTCTGACAGATGCACTGGAATCCAGTGTTTGCCCTTATGTCTGTGGATTCTGGCAAAAATCCTGTAAGTCTTAAGGAGTAGTCATGCCATTTTTGCTTAGAAGACGGTAAGTGCAAAGTGAATCTCATGCTGAACTCTGCACTGCAAATGGGCAGAAGCTAAGACAGTTGTGGAAGAATCTGCTATTTTGAAGTGCAAGTTTTTAAGTGAGGAAAAATCCAAAAGACTTAGAAATTTCCCACAAACATACCTCTAAAATGTTATATCAGTCAAAATATTTTGATAAAATTCAAAGTTTTTCTCCTTTTTTTTTTGAGTAGACTGATTTAAAAAAAAAAGGAAAAAATGAAAAAAAAATCATCTGAAAAGGTAAACCAGAATATTTTGCTCTTACAAAAGCCTTTTTTCAGTTTTAAATTCAGTAATACTTTCATGAGAACCTGCACTCATTATGGAATATCTTACTTTGAATTGACATGTAGCATCTCATCTTCTCTCCCCAGCTTCTTGTTTTAATTGCAGTTTTTCTCAAATGGGTGTGCATTGCTCTCCTTCACTGCCAGGAGCAGGGTATGGGAACTGACGAGTGCTTAGTGCAGGAGATGTCAGTACCATGTAGAAAAAGTGATTTTACCATCTTTGAAGAGGTTTTTTTTCCTCTTGTCATCTCTGAGCTCAGTCAAGCTCTGGATGAAATGTGCAAGTCCCAGAGTGGTCATACCTGCCTGCATCAGGAAGGAATTTGGCATGGTGTCTGCCTGTGGACATTATTGGATTTTACCAGGTGCTGCTGTTGACTGTCTAGACCTACATTAATCATTCTTTGTGTGAGCTGAACATGTTTGCAGGCTTCTCTGTGCTGTAAAGGGCTTTCCCCTGTGGGTTTCTCTGCCTCCCACAACGTGTTTCAAGGAAATGTATGTATTTGCAATCTGGAGGCTTTCCACTCTGGGGTGACTGTTTTATGGCACTGACTGGAATTCCTGGAGCTGTTCACCCTGCACCATTCACTCACTTGTTAAGTCACTGATGTTGAGAACTGATAAATGAGGATGCTGTGTCTGAGAGCCCGAGCACTCGTTGCCCAGATGAAGTATCCCTTTCCTCATGTGAAAATCTGGCAGTGCTGACCGTGGACTAAACTTCACAGTGAGGGCATGTGAAACAACCTTCATGGTCTCCTTGCTTGAACTGTGAAAAAAACTCAAAGTACAGGCAGAAAGATCCATTTCTTTTCTGAATCTTAGGAGTTTGGCTGTACTAAACACAGCTTTATATATTTATTTTTCCTCTGGAATCCAATGGATTTTAATCTTCAAACTTGCTTCCAATAGCCTCTGCTCATCCAAACCTTTTCAAGATTAGTGTGTTTCTATTTCAACACAACCCTAATATTTATCTTTTTCTGGCAAATTTCAATAACATAGAATTTTCATTTGGTAAAGCATTTTTGTTTTGTTTCTGCTAAATCATCTCAAATGCAAGACTTTAAATGCTCAAGAGAGAGTTGAATGGTACTTACTGTTCAAATATTTCTTTGTTGTAGTAACAAATCTTTAAATGTAGCCCTGCTTTAACAAAAAACAAAGCCCTGATTAATTTCATATTTGTCTCAGCAGCTGTTTCAAGGAAGACCTGCCAGATATTGATCCAAATGTAGTAGACATGCAGCAACAAAAGGGGAAGAGGGTAAATGGGTTTAGATGAAGGCATCATTTACCAGCAGAAACTTAACAGGAATGTGAAAAATTATAGCATTTGTCCTCCAGATTTGGCTTGAACAGCTGAGATCATGCATTTTTTGGACACAGCTGTGTTTTATATCTTTGCTATTTGAATGAAGACAGGAAGCTTCTCAAATAGTGTTTATTTGCTCAATTAAATAGGAGGTCAAATGCCTGCAGAGCTTTGGGTCCCAGTTCTGGTCTGGGTTGTAACAATGCAGATCAGGATTTTTACCTGGGTAGAAGAGAACTCAACACAGCCCTGCTGCACCCTGACAGAGATGCCAGGGGGACCTGCACCTCTCAGAATGACCCCCAGGCCCTCATGGAATCATGGTTACATATTGCAAAGAGCTTTTCTTACACCTAGGTGGTGTCTGTTCTTCCTACCTTACATCATTTTACGGCAGAATTGCTTGGAGCTCAGAGCCATTTTTCTTAGATGTAAAAACTGAATACCAAAATGAGCTACTTGCTTGAGAATATCAGGAGAACCCATCTGGCACCAGTTAGTTCCTGCTGCAGTATATGGGATTTTTCTGCCTTTCTGTTCCCTTCCTGTTGTCTTGGGGCCAGAGGCAGGGGTTGAATGTGGATGTTGTGCAGCCCACACATCTGCATTCTTGTGCCATTCACAGACACACCTCATGTCCCCTAAGAGCAGTGGTTGGAAACCAGAGACAGGAGGTTTGTCTTTGTCTGGACCTCACTGGCTCCAAGTCTTTTTACAACATGTCACTGAAATTTCTCTAGATCACTGCTTTATGTCCAGCTCCAGCCACTGTGAAACTGGCTTTGATTTCTTTCTCTCTCTTTTTAAAAAAGAAAAGTGACAATGAGTAATTCCTTTCCAGTGCTGAAAGAGAATAAACAAATTTAGGTCACAGTAAGGAAGAAAGGATTAATTGGAAGTGGAGTCTGGGTGGCTGTTTCTTCTCTAATTGCAAAAAACCATTGTGAAACCAAGTTCAAAAATATAAGAAGGAAAATCTAGGATGATGATTGTCCACCTACAGTGTTTTAGGTAGCTGAAGTTCTCTGGTGGGAGCTTGCTGTGAATTGCATCCAGAGTGATGGTGCTCTTGGGTTGTGCATCGCTAAGTTCCTCCCCTGGTGTCTGACATAGCAGCACAGAAGGGAGATGTGAGGATTAGGAGTCACGAGTGTCCCAGGATCTTTGAAAAGACAGTCTGTCTCATGCTGCTGAGCAGCCACTGTCACTGGGGATGTGGGTGACAGCTCAGACTGAGAGCACAGGAACACATTTCTTAACTGGGATAATAAGCAAGGTACCATTTGCTGAGAAGTATTAAATAGAGCAAAGGATTTTAATAAGTAATGCTAGTTCAGGAGTGCTTGGCAAACAGGTCTACTAAAAATTGCTTTATCTGGTCCTTTAAATGTAATGAAAAGTAAATTATGAATACTGACTGTTTCTACTGACAAGGTGAACTTCAAGCTCAACGTGGTGATGTGAAACCAAAGAATGAAAGTCTGTAAGTGACACTGATTATAAACCTCTCTGTCTGGTTTTATTTCCAAGCTGAGTAAATAAACCACACATAAAATGAATAAAAATTTGCAATTAATCAAAAAATATTAACACATAGATCACTGAAGTGATCCTTGGTGCATTTTGATATGGAAGCTAGGTAGCAGAGTTAGTAAGTTCTCATTTGAAATGAGGCCTTTGGGATAACAGTTTGTGCTTGGAAGCTTTTACATACCTGCTTTTCTCCTCTCCCTCCCCCTTTTCCACCCTCAGTTTCTGAACCAATTGGCTGACTACAGCCACATTTATCAAAGGAAGGGTGATCTCAAAAATAATTAATTTCCTGCAGATTTTGCTCTTATGTATTGATGCCTGAAGAGCTACTTGTTATTCTGACAGTGTCTCCTGACAAGGTTATGCTGACCTGCCTTAAAAGAGACCTTGCTCTCCCTGTTAACAAATCATATTTAGAATGAGATGCTGGACGTGTCAGATCTGGGCTTTTAGTGGTCCAACAGGAATGCTAAATGTGCTGCTTCATCATTAACTCATGACTGCAAAATGGGAATGGAGATATTATGTTATTTCAGCTAATCAAGTGCTGAAGCTTCCAAATGCCAGAAGCTTGGGCCAAACCATAAGGGTGAAAAATACACATAATCAATAGGTATCTGAAAGATTAATCAGAAAGCATGAAGTCCTTAAATTCATTTGGTACCCAGTGACCCAGCTCTTGCCAAAGAAAATACAATTTAGAGCGTGCCTGAATTAAAGAGGAAATTTGAGAAAATAACCTTAGGAAAGTACCCTAGAAACCAAAATAGGGGCGTTTATTTTTACAAAATTATGACATCTGCTTCTGAGTTTCAATTGTCTGCCTTTTTTTTAAATCCAGATCATAAGTATTATTTTCACAAATATTCTTGGGTACTTTTATTAGACTTAGAAGATGGTCTTTGCTTAAAAGCAGTGGAGCAACTGAAATGACTTATCAACTATCAAATAATTTCTGCTCACCATTGCAAATCTAGTCCAGATGAGCACAGCCAAAAGGCTGATGGATTGTCCAAATACCTTGATTTGAGTGTTTTTTCCAGTTTCTGGTCAAATATCAATACCGGAAAAAATTAAGCAGCACAATCAACATTAATTGCCATACTAAAGTGGTTACTTGTGTGTAATAGATATGTGTATTGATGTATCATCTTGGGAGCCAGGAATAAGGCATGTCTTGCTTGGGAAATGTGGAGGAAGCTTGATTGCTACTGATGCTTTTCCCGATCAATTGCTAAATTGGGAAGGGTTGGAGTTGTTGCTTTTAAGCAATAAAGTTAATAAGCCTGGCTGGTCCATTCAAAAGGAGCCTCACATCATTTCCTCAATCCATGCTGAGGTAACTGAAGAAAAATGACTGACTGTCAGAGATGACAGATTGTCCCAGATTGCCTCACCAGAGTTTATCAGAGCTTCATTATGTCTAAGCCAACTTTTTTAGGATGCTGTCAATAGCTGGAAATATTTGGATATTGCAACTTTTTTTTTAATAAATTGCCCCACAATTATGTTAGCCTTTTGTGCTTTCACATCCGTGTTCAGTTTTGGTTTTGCAGACCATTATTACTCATAATTTTTAATTCCCTGGATTTGCATTTATGGTTTCCTGAAAATTAATTTATTGGAATTTATTCCAGGCAGCTGAAGACTGTAGTATGAATATAGGTAGCTGCAGACCTCCAGCAAGGCAGGCTGCTTAAACAAACATAGCATGGCTGATGGTCCCTGTCCTGAAGAGGTTACACTCTAAATAGTTTTCTTATCTCACTCTTCTTTCTTTGAGATATTAGTACCTCATTAGAATCTGGCTACCTGTTTGTGCAGGGTAAGTGCTCTCTAAGGCACCGTCTCTGCAGCAAGCTCTGCAACTGAAAGTAGAAATGATGAGCAGGCAGCTTTCTGTCTTGCAACATTTTAAACACCATTAAATAATCGCTTTTGGCAAGCAGGTTTAGAAATCGGGTGCTAATTTTCTGCAAAAAGTCAGAGAAATGTGGAGTTATCACTGTGCTGGGGGAATCAAATTGTGTAGATAAGACTAAAGACCCACAGATCTTTTTACAGATTACTACCATTCATCACATTAAAGAAAAAAATTTGCAAGTAGAATTATTTCTGCAAGAATGTCATCAACACTCTTGAAATAGAGTTGAATTTTCTCAAAATGATAAATACTGTCCATTTGTATGTTTCCTGCACTACAATTTAAAAGGGGCATCCACCTTTGCACTTTTATATTTCATACAGGAGTTTACATGTCCATGTGATGAACGAAGTAGGGAAATTGTCTTTATAATAAAGAGCATTGTTTGAAGTTTTGTATTATTGGTGGAAGAGTGGTTACCTGTTGATGTGTTTTGAACATAAGAATTCTGTGATTATTCTTCTTCCTTTCCTCCATTTCCATCCCTCTTTCCCATCAGTTTCATACTTGAAAATGTACTAAGCTTGTTGGAAGCTTGGTCTAGCTACAAGGATTGTGGATAGAGCTGGTGGCAAATAATGCTTGTTCCAGGGAAAGAATCAGAGAGCATCCCCAGCCTGGTCCTCAGGATCAGTGATCATTCTCCTGGGTCCATCAGAAAAATCTGGGGAATCCTTGCCATTTCTTCTTCTACTGAAAACCTGCTGTAAAGTCTCCAGAGGCAGGACAGTGGGAGTTTGGGATGTTTTGAAGCATTTTTTTGCACACACACGCTTAGGCATCATGTGCTGATGGGAGTGGGTGGCAATACTGCCTGCTCCCTGCACTGCTTCTCTGCGCCTCACAGGCCTGGAGAGGCTGCAAACCTTCAGCAGACAGACTCCAGCCTGTATTGACATTTCTTGGTTCCCTACCTGGAGTATCTGTTTTAATGCAGGCTGAACTTCTAGTCATGGTGGTATATAATCAAGGGTGTCAAGGTATCACACTGCCTTTGCTCTACAGCTAGAGTTTGATTTTGTGTCTAAGACTTCAGGTTCATAAACAAAAGACTTCAGTCTTCTAGGACATTCCTGTTCTGCTTACTGAAACAGGTTTTATCAGTAAGTATTAATTTACTGTTTTACATCAAATTAGGTAAACTGGCAGGTTCGCAGTGGTGAGGGGAGTTGGAATGAAGCTAATACTGTCTATGCCTTGCTGTGGTTGCAATGGATGGTGGTGGTGTATTTATTTATATCAGAAAAGACAGATTGCACTTAGCTGTTACTTGTCCTCTCTTGGGGCTGTCCATGTGTCTGTATGGCTCCTGCATCTCTTTGTCAAGTGCTTGAAGAAATCCTTGGGAAAGTGTGTTCAGGATAACAGGGATCAGTGATTTGGCAGAAGTTCCTGAAGGATCCTCTAAAGCTTTGCAAGAAAAAAAAAAGAAAAAATAACACAAAACACAAACCCCTTTCTATTCATTGCTTTCTGATTTGCTTCCTTGTCTCAACTCTTGTTCCAAAAGGCAAGAGGTGGTAGCACCCCCAACAAAGCTTCTTTTACAGCCTTTTTTTTGGCATTAGTTATGAAAGGATCAGATGTCTGACCTTTCAGCAGTAGGTAAAAGGAGAATAAAAATATCTGTATTCCTGACAGTGTTTGGAAGTGCCTGGTCTCCCTTGTTTTCCTTTGCACTGGCTGTTGTATGAAGTGTGCTCTGGATGTGCCAGTAATATTAAGGCAGAGGACCAAGCTTGTTGTCTCTGAGTGCTCCTGTCTGGCAGTATGTTGAGACTGTTCATGTTAGTGAACTCTCAAAATACATCCATCCAGTGTGCCTCCTCTGAAGAACTAGATTTTCTGGGCTTGTTCCAGCCCAGAAATCTAGTTGTAAGCTTTATAGAGCTGTTTTCCATTGAATATGTAGGAGATGGATCTTATTATCAGCAAGAGTGTTTTAAGATGTTATAGAGGTAGAGTGCAGTGAAAATCCTCCTGTGTGTTTGTGCACTGGGAATATTTCTTTGGAGTCTTAACAGTTTTGCAATTTCTACATTATACCCAAACTTCTTTTTCTGAGGATTAATACTACTATGTCCCTTGAAAAGTTATGCTGAAAGCTGCACAGACTTGACTTGATATGTCCTTTTATTCTTTCTCCTCTCTCCTTGTGAGGAAAAAGAAGAGATGTGTTTGCAAGGGAATGCTGTGGTGTTGTTGGGCCCCACGCATTGCCAGTGACCAGGCCAGATAGCTGCCTTGGACTTCTGAGAAGGGAGGAGCATGGGCTGGGGGAAAAGTCTGACTGCAGATTGAAAAAGGTCCTGCAGCATTTGGAAGATCAGTTGTGAGGGAAAAGGGCTCCAATGATAACAGTGCACATGCTGAGTCACAAGGGCCTTCCTGACAGGGAGTAATTGCAAGGCATTTTTCTGGACATGACACTTTTCTGGAAGTTAAACTTTTTAAAGAGGCCTCTAAAACTGAAGGCACCCAAATTTAAAAGTGGCTGGTAATGCTAAGGCACAGGACCTGGCTTGTTGACTTTGGCTGGGTTCAATATGTTGAAAGCAGAATCCATTGTATGTACACATAAAGAGCTTCTACACAGATGTATTTGATTCTGTTTCCAATTGTGTGAAAGTATGCATGCTTTTTAGTGAATGTTTGAATTAAGTGTGTTTGAAAGATTAGAGAGTAAACCGTAATCTAGACACTTGCATTTCACGTAAATTACATTATAGTCAATTTAATATGACCTTTCTTATGGCCTTTATACTGTACTACCTCTTGTCGTTTATGTTAATCCTTCCTTCCTTTGCTCTGAAGCACCAAACACCAGCAACAAAAGCCAAGTCTCACTGTGGCTGCCCACAATATTAATTATCATGATGTGCTTTTATTCTTGCAGTGAAGATGTTTGCAAACGAGGATTCACTGTTATTATCGATATGCGGGGATCCAAATGGGATTTGATCAAGCCTCTCCTGAAAACCCTTCAAGAAGCCTTTCC
>NW_005054298.1:8320313-8340349 GCF_000277835.1 Geospiza fortis | reverse complement strand
TGATTATAAAACCTGATAATTTTTGGCAGAAGCAGAAAACAAACTTCGGCAGTTCCAAGTTCATCTTTGAGGTGAGAGCCATGTAGGAATGAATTGTAAAGCATCATTTCTGATACGAACTTTTCTTCAGGTAAAAACCCCAAAAAAACCCACAACTCTAAATCCGTCAAAATACTAAAGATACAGTTTTCTAGATGCAAATGTATGAGTTTGTTAGTTTACCTCTACCCAACTTCCACTAGTGGCTTTTGTTTTTTGTAAAAGACATTTGCTAAATTTTCACCTTTTTCATTTAATTTAGATTTGCAGTTCAAGGATAGCATTAACAACTTGTGTGAATGATAAGGTGCCTCAGGCATGTCCTTTGAGAAGTAACCAGTATGTAACTGCATAATTAAGGGGAATTTTACTAACTTTGTTGTTGACGAAGACTAACCAGCTGTCTTCGCTGTCGCACTTCAGTTTTCTGTGAATTTCAGCTTCTTGCCCAAAAAGAAGCTGAAGTTCAGGTGCATGAAGTGCTCATACATCAATTATGCCACACCATGACTTAGTCATTGTGGGTTTTTTAATAATTCACTGAGAAACACTTATATTGTTGGCTGTTTAACCAATCCATTAATTTCAGAGACACGGAGATTTTTCATCTCTGGAACGCAGAAGAGGATTTGGCTATAGCTCTTGATGTTTACTGCAATGGAAGACTGTATTTTAGTATATATTTAAGTTTTGTTGAAGTCAGTGTGGTATAAGTGTGTCCTTATCTTCAGCCTCTTCTTGCAAGGACCCTTGAATTGCTGTGGGGAATTAGATTGGTGTTACTCATTAACACAATTTTTCATTATTATCACATTTTAAGTGCTTGTAAATTTTCACCCCTGTTTCCCAAAATCCAGTCAACTCATAAATTTTGCTTTGATTAAATAATTCTTTACACTCCTTGGTACCTTTGAGGACAGATAAAACAATAGAGTTTGAGTATGTATTTTCAGCACATTTGTTTGGTTTTAAAATTAATAAATACCTTCTGGAGGCTTGACACATATTTTTATTATGTGGAGTTGTTGTAAGGATAGCAAAGAGTAAACTGTGACCAAGTTATGCTTCGTGTTTACAGCTCTGAGTCTGTGTTGTTTAAAAAGCTCCAGATTCATTTGCTGGAATGTATTATGGGTATTTTCATTTTGCGTGGGTTATCAGTGCCTTTGAGCCTTAGTCTGTCTGCAGGGCTATTCACATGGGTGTCCAATGGTTCACAAAGTTTTGGGCTGCGTATTGGACCACCTTCGGACACTCAGAATCACAGAATAGTTTAGATCCTTCAATTCCATTATTCAAACAAAGATTTCGTAAGCTGTGGTCCACCCTGCAATATCCACACCACAGTCAAGGAACTTCTATTGAAAGGATTCTTTTAAGGCCAGATTTCTCTTTTGAGCTAAAGGAAGCATTATGTGTGTGCCAGGGCACTGTGGGACCCTTAGTGGACTCTGATGAGCTGTATTTTGGGGAGTGAGATTCTGGCACAATGTTTCTGTGTCACAGTCCAGAGTGAAGCATGTACATGGATCTTCACCCAGAGAGAGAAAGAAAAGTGCTTGTTTGATGTATGTGGATTCCAAAGTTTTCTGTCACTTTGAGGAATGGACCAGGCAGCTTTTTTAGCATTAATTCAGAGGTGCTTTCAAGACTATTTTCCTTCTCCTGCAGAAGGAGGCTAAACAGTGGACGGCACTTTTAAAATTGATTTCAAAAAGAAGGATGAGCAATGCCTAGGAAACTGTAAGCACTTTCCTGCCTCACTAAAACTGTTTTCATTAGAGTTTGAAGAACTACATAAAAAATCAAACCTGAATAAAGAAAATTTCTGCTGAATTTGAGAAATGAAAAGCCTTTCTACTGTCTCATAATGTCAAATTCTGTGCATGATTAGAGTAATGTTTCCATTAGCCTGACAGACTGCAGGGAGATGCCCAAGTGTTAGCCATGAAGCGAAGTATTTCTCTGACAGGCAGTTAAACTCTAAACTGAATTATCTTCAAGGTCTCAGTGTCCAAGTCAGGAGGTATAAAAATTTTAAAATGCTCAGAAGCGGCATACTTACCTTCTCAATGTTTGTTTGCTCCTCCCACTGTCCTCCCTTTTCCTCAAAGCAAGGAATATTGCAAGAACATTTTAAAATAATCTTTCTCCTGAGCCTAAGTTCAATACAATCTCAATTTTAATACATTGCAGAATGCCTGATGTTTTTGGATGGATACAAATTGGAAGAAAAAGCCTACTGTTAACCTTTAACCAGTGGCTAGCCTACTATTTTGGACATAATTTAGGATTATTGTCAGGATTTTTGTTTTTCTTTGTAGATGACTTCTACGAGAGTGCTGTGATTACTGGGTACCTCCATTTCTGAAGAGCACAAGCTCTAAAGACATTCTTTAGAGGCCTGATCTTTAGGGGATAGATGTGCAGTCACTGATGAAGAGAAAAGCCTTTAAGGGCTGCCAGCTTGGGTGTTAGCATGAGAGCACTGAAAATCTCTAGTTACTTATGAAACCCTATGCTCCTAATTTCAGAAAGAAGTATTTTGTCTAAAACAAGTGGGAAGAGCTATCAGTTGCTGTGTCCTTTCCAGACACTCAGTGCTTTCCAGACACCCAGTGCTTTTCTCTATCACCAGTTACTGAGTCTGAATGAATTAAAACCATTTCTCATTGATTGTGTATGATTCGTGAACAGTACTTTCTATTGGCAATAAATTCAAGTTGTTAATACTTCAATGACATTTCACTTTCACATTGATTTTGGCTTAATTACATTAGAAATTGCTAATATGAAAGAGTGGCAAAAAGCCAACTGGAATAATTTGGAATAAGAAACCCAGCTGTTAAAGCAGTTTTGTTAAGGCAGTTTGCAGTACCTGCTTCAGTTCATATACATGAAACTTTTGTTTCTGTGTAACTGCTAGCTGGAGTGTAACACAAGTAGCAGAGTGCCTGCAATGCCCTCTACCCATTTAGTGAACAACCATGTCCAGATATCCAAAAGCTGCAGTAAGAAGTCTTCAGCATCCAACTGGGCTGATGAAATCTGTGGCAGAAACTTTTTCACGACATGTTTTTGATAGTCAGGCCAGCTGAAAAAGATAGGCATTATTCCAGTAAATATCACATCTTTTAATAAGTAACTAAATAAATAAATATATGCCATTAGAAGCAAAGTTTTCTGTCCAATTAATGTATTAAAATTAAACACAGTCCTTGACATCCTTTACAATGTTCCTTCAATTATGGATTGATGAGGAAAATACTCCATGCTGTTTATGGGTTGTGCTGTTAATTCTGATTGTATGGTCCCTGATTTAAATGCTGTCCTTTTCCCTTCCTTAGACAAGTATGGTGTCTGTGGAAGGTCTGGCAAAGCTTGTGGATCCTTCTCAACTGACAGATGAGTTTGAAGGGTCCTTGGATTACAACCACGATGAATGGATAGAGCTGCGTGTCTCCTTGGAAGAGTTTTTCAACAGTGCCATCCATTTGTTATCGAGGCTGGAGGATCTCCAGGAAATGCTGGCTAGGAAAGAGTTTCCAGTTGACGTTGAGGGCTCAAGAAGGCTGATTGATGAGCACACACAGCTTAAGAAAAAAGTGATTAAAGCTCCTGTGGAAGAACTGGATCGTGAGGGCCAGAGGTTATTACAATGCATAAGATCCAGTGATGGTTTTTCTGGTAGGAACTGCATTCCTGGAAGTGCAGATTTTCAAAGTCTTGTGCCAAAGATCACCAGCCTTTTAGACAAGCTGCATTCTACCCGGCAACACTTGCATCAGATGTGGCATGTCCGCAAGTTGAAACTGGACCAGTGCTTTCAACTCCGGCTTTTTGAGCAAGATGCAGAGAAGGTAGGGAGTAATCTGTTCCTTTTTTCATGCTTTAAACAAGACCCTATTGCAAGGGTAACCATTTTCTCTGTAATTGCTAACATGAGGTGAAATTTCATGTTGCCAGCAGATACACTTCATGTGACTTGTAAACCAAATTCACCCAGCTAACTGTAGCAGGCATAGTAATATCCAAGAGTAATTTTTCTGTGTTGCTTTTGGTGAAAGTTAATCTGCTTTTCTGTCATATAATATTTGGTAGACATTAGCAGAAGAATCTGGCTTTTTTTTTCAAGCTTCTTTTACTAAGCTTATGAATATATTTATCTACTTGTCATAGCACTGAAATAAGAATGTTTTTGTGGTTTGATTCACTATGATTATTGTTTGCACTTCTTGGAGTCTGTGGGAAATTTCAAGTATGGGTTTCAGGAAATTTACTTTAGAAAACTATGTAGCACTAAAGCCTTGGCTTTCTTAATGCAGAAGTGCTTGGCACCTTGTTAGGTGATTTTGTGAGAAGTCTTTGTTGGTACGTTTAAAATTCCAGGCCACAGAGATGGGCTATTCTCAGTGGAAGGTACTGAGCTCAGACTTGTGTCTATCTAGTCTGTATATCCATCAAAAGCACCAATCTCTGAATCTTCTTTACTTAATGTATTATCCAGTTGTTGCACTAATGCGTCTGCCTGGACGGACCCAGGCGGAGTTGCAGAAGAAAAGCAGACTCGTGAGCAGGGGGATCTCATGAGGATGGTTTTTTAAATCAGCTACTAGTTAGTGTTATTTTAAAACATCACTGAGAAGCACATAGCTGAAACAAACTTAATCTTCAGTAGTGCAGAACAAGATACTTGACCTTGGTTTTGAATGCATTTACTAAATATTTCTAAGACTTACTAGGACTAAAAAAGCTCTATCATTGTATAATCAATCCTCCTGTTGGGAAAACCTTGAATTCAGATGAGTCCCTCTAAAATAAGAGGCACTGCAGAACCACTCAGGGATGCATAAGAGCAGAGTTTTAATTCCAAATGCTACAATACTAGCATTCTCCCTGTTCCTTCTGCATCGTATGCTATAAGGAGGACTCTCACTTCTGTCCTTCCCAGCAGTGGCTTACTTTGGTCAGTGCATCACTTTGGATTTTCAATTTCTTTGGGACTATTCAGATGACCACTGCTTATTAATATAATTTTATAATTTATTATTATTATTCAATAATATTAATAGTGAATTATTATTATTATTTAGAAAGTATTTATTATAATTAATAATGTTAAAAGCTGAAGGGCCCTCAGATCAGTTCAAGTTTGAGAAGTCCTTGTTGCCAAGCACTGTTCTGTGTCATTGAAGGAGGTCTCCAGGGAGTTTCCTTTCTACCTCCTGCACAGGCATGAAAGGATGGTGTGATATAAGTCTAGGCAAAGCAACAGTAAAACTCTTTGCATGTACTATTCTGAGATTGATATGTGTAAGGTCTAGGCAAGTCAAGAAATACATGAAACTTTTGAGATGAAGGAAGAAACAGAATGTGATTTCTGCCTTTGTAACACTGGCTGTCTTGAGCAATTCCAGTTTGACAAAACCAGGATTCTGCTCTTCTCTTCTTCATCTGCCTCACATTAGCTAAACACACAATCAGCTTCTCCTTGCTCAGTCTCTGCTTGCCTTTTCTTGACTTCTACATTTTCTTAAAGAATATAAAATATTTTCTTGTTTTACATTCCCAAATCTGTGCTTTTAATCTTCTCAGTTTTTGAGTCCCTAAAATTCTTCCTGGAAGGGTTTCAGACCCTTTAACGTCACATTTCACACATGTAGACTGATGTAAAACATTGATGTGCTTTTCCTCTGGAGCTGCCTTTCTCAGGTCTCTTTGAAGTAGTCTCAGCACCTCAGACTGGAAAGTACTTGTTTCATAAAATGTCCAGAGCTAAATCCAGCCTGAGTGCTGTCTCCACTGTAGAAATAGCCACCAATGTGTCTGTGTATTGAATTTTAGAGTTTCCTGGTACCTTCATTTTCTCAGCTGCATTCTACTCAGATGTGGTAGTAGAGCCCAGATACTCTTCATCTCCTGGAGAGTATACATATCTCTTTTTGTATAACCTGGACATGTAATTTAGTTCTAATCAAATGATAACTCTAATAAC
Organism: Geospiza fortis; assembly: GCF_000277835.1. Taxonomy (NCBI): domain Eukaryota; kingdom Metazoa; phylum Chordata; class Aves; order Passeriformes; family Thraupidae; genus Geospiza; species Geospiza fortis. The sequence continues at coordinate 8,334,315 of NW_005054298.1, read as the reverse complement.
CTGTGAAAGCTCAAACTCCAAGATAAAATTCTGAACATAAACAAGGTTTCAGGGTCTTTTAAAATATCTCTCTATATTCATTGGATGATATTTCAAGAAACCTGTTCTAATAAGAAGAAAATGGACAAGGACTTTAATTTTCTGGACATCTCTGATTTCAAAAATTTCAGGTGTCCTCATTGCCTGAAAATTTCTTAAAGATGGGATAGGGGAAAAAAAAAAGGGACACAAGGACTAAAACACACAGTATTTTAAGGAATGTTAATTTTTGAACCCTTTGGTATTATAGTACCCCAGATTTTAAAAGCAAATCAATTCACTTTTCTTCCTCTTAGAGATCCCCTGTGTTAGAACATTTAGAAATGGCAGACACTGCCTGGACACACAAAATATTTAAATTACAAGCATTACAACTTACAGAAGTCTGTATAGTTGTGTGCTGAACAACTCATATTATTGCCAAAGTAAGCAGAGGGGGTGGCAGTCAGAGCCTGGGCTTCTCCCACTCAAATCAGTGAGAGAGAGCAGAGCTTTCTGTAGAGAAACTTTGTCCCCATTCAGGCCTTTGGGGTTTTACTTTCCTGTGCTGGAGCCAAGGGAAAGGAAAAGTGGGGCTATCACACGGGCACAAGCAGTGCCGTGAGATTGAATCTCCAGATGGAGACTGGAAGCTCCTTGAAGCTCAAGTCAGCAGGCAGGTCAGCCATGTGGGGAGCTTTGGCAGAGGGGTGTGAGGAAGTTCACATGCTGTGCAGTGCTGACTGTAATGATCTGCTGATAAATAACACATTTCAGCTGCTGGCGAAGCCCTGACCCTCACTGTTCAACAAATTTATTCCTCTCCAGCTAATGGAGAAATACATATGTACAGATATATATAATTTTGAAACTAGAACTGAGGCTTTACTGTGTTTTACTGGGTAACAGGGAAAATATTTTTAGTCACCAGTAACATTAAAAAATGCATCCCAGTCTAAATTGAATGTTGTTTGAAACAAAAACCCCACAATCAACATAGATCCAAGTATTGGAACTATCTGAGAAATGATAATTGGTTGGTGGAAATCTGGACACGGAGAAGAATTCAGGCAAGAGTCCACGTTTTACACTTGAATAAATACCAAAAAAAGACAAAAAATATACTTACACTCTGTACTTTCCAGCTTTTCTGGAAATCATTTGTAACTGGCACCCAGTTTGACTTTTGTAGGAATTTCCACATCATTTTCTGTTGGTTCCACACCAATTTTACTACCCCAACATGGATGTGAATGAAAACCATCTATCATGATGTAATCAGTGTTGTCCATGTTAAGTATAAACAATACAGTCACCAGCTGGACTGAGTTGAGGGTCTGCACTGTAAGCTGCTCACAGCCAAGCAAGGAGCCGCTCTAACACTGTGGGGGTCAGCCTCAACAGGAGGCAGAGGGGGCTTGGCATGTTCTCTCTGTCCTCACCTCCCCTTCTGCTTCCTGGCTTCCCACACAGTCCACTACACAAAGGAGAACTCCAAAAGAAGGAGGTAGAAAATGCCACAAGTGAATTTCATTGGAAGCTTGCGGTGGGAGAAACATTTTATTTGGATCAGGCCAGCTTTGTAGAAAGTCTAGTGGCAAACCACAGGCCACATCTAGTCTTCAAGGAGCAGTGAAGTAGCAGGCTTACAGTTAAAACCATCAGCCCCGTGTAAACCAAGGCTTCCCTTTGAAAAACACAGCTCTGCCAGTGATTTTCCCTGTGGAGCAAGCAATGGGAAGCTGTGCAGGCTGCTGGGGCTGCCCTGGTGCTGCTGCTCTGCAGGGAGAGGGAGCAGAAAGCGTGGATAACTTGCAGCTTCTACTCCACAGCAGCTGTAGCTCCCACTTCCTAGGTGATGTGACCAGCCTGGAACAACAGAAAGAGTTCACTGAGTGCGAGAGCGATGGGAACATGCTTAACAATGCAAAGTTCATGGACAGGAGACCGGTTTGGAGAGGAGTATAAGCAAACGGTGAAGAGGAATAGGGTGCAGTAACAGTTGCAGCAGTTCTCCTGCATCCTGCTCCCTGTGCTAGTGTGGGCAGTGAGACCACAGCACTGAGCAGACACTGCCTTCCTCCCTTCTCACACCCACCTCTGGCCCCTTCCTCAGGCAGGTCTACTTGAATAAGGGAACTGATGTGTTATTCTACTGAGTGGGTGCTATTAAACTCAGGCCCCACGGAGTGAAATAATGTGACATTTGGTTTCTCAAGTGTCTTGGTTTGGAAAGACAGGAGTCTGCTAAGGAAGGCAGGAGCTTCCCCTGAAATGGAGAATGTAAACCCTCCCCACCCCTCTGAATTGCTATAATTTTAAATTAAGGGGCTCTCAGGCAAAAATGTGGGAGCAGGAAATAACAGTTCTTTAATAAGGAAGAAATAAAAAGAATAAAATAAACAATACAGTCCACTAGAACAGCACTGACAGAGTCAGAACCCAACCTGACATCATGTTGGTCAGGGTGTTGGTGGTAGTCCGGTTGAAAATGTGGCTGCAGTCCTCTGAATATCAGGTGTGGTTCTGTTGGAGCAAGGAGGATCTGTAAAGAAGGATGTATTCTTTCCTCTGGAGATCCAGTGGAGGAAGAGGCAGCTGCTGCTCCTCTGGGGAATCCTGTGGAGAGAAACGGTGCTGGAATTTCAGAATCTCAGACTATATCTGGGTAGCAATGCTTGGCTCCTCCCTCTGGGCGGAGCATCTCACAATGGGATGTTACAGTTCTTATCAGTCATGCACCGATATTCAATAGTCTGTTATCAGCAGAGGTCCCCTCCCGAGGGAGGTGTGAATGTGGTCACTCAAAGAGAGAGATAAGGCAAACTGCTCACTTGACAAGGTAATCTGCCATACAGATGGTAATGGAAAACATCTTGCATGCAATCTTCAACATCAAGGAAGAAAGTCACAGATATGTCAGCTGTACTCAACTCCTGTCCAGTGTACAGTTGCAATTCCTAGAGAAAGTATTGGGAAGGCTCCTATTAATTGTCAGCAGAAGTGTGCACATTGTACCCATTAATTAAAGGGCTACCATTCTGAAGTACCAGATGACATTTAGGAGTTCCTAATTTAGAACATCATTTAACACCAGTCAGAGTTAGTCTAGAAAAATACAGAGAAGCTCTAGCTCAACAGCAAAGTTAGTGGGAGAGAGGAATATCCAAGAATATATAATCCAATATTTGAACCATGCTCATACTGGTTTTGGAGTGTTACACCTCAGAAAGAAGGAATGTTCTGCAAGCTACTCTTTGTCTAAAAAGATGCAAAATGGCTTTGGTGGATAATAGAATGCAAAATGTGGAAATGCATTATGTGATTTAGGTGGGAAAAGATGAGAGAGAGGAAACTATCAGTACATTTGTGATTATATGACATCCACTTCAACTGTTTTGTACATTACTTCCCCACATTGCATTTGAAAATTCTGATGTTGTATGTTCTGTAATAAAATGCATTACAAAACTGATGATATGTTCCTTCTTGCTAATAGGAGGCAGTTTATTTTATTACAGTCCATTAAGTAGAGCAATTGTAGCTGCCCTTGTAGTCAAGGGAAGCATTTCCTAGAAATGGGTCCTAGCTTACTTTCTGAAAAAGCAGTGTAAGGAAGATTAAAAACCAACTTTGCTTCCTTTTACATGCCACATCACCTCTAAGTTTTCTTCTTTTAGCAGTGTCAAAAGAACGTTGAAGTGATGCATAAAACAAATGTATAGAGTTTTTCTTTTTGCAACATGTCATATTAACCCTTAAGGACTTGCATAATTCCACCAGGCACAGCACCTGGGACAGGCTTCTCTGACTGAGGTAAAATCCACTTAGTGAAGGACCATTTCCTCTCTCTTATATCACTGCTGGAAGCACTTGGTTTCTTTGATCTGTGCTATGTGCCATATATACAATCACCTCAAAGATTTCATGTGAATTATTGGCTTACAATTACTGTGAGAGGGATGTGTCCTAGGGAGTGAGAATGGGAAGCCAATGAGGAGAGTTGTGAGAAGGTGGCAGAGGAACCTTTCATATGTGAAATGAATAAAAAATGAAGGAGTTCTGGGGAGGTGGTTAATTAGGACTGGGGAGGAGGCAGGAAGCACATAAAGGGGGGTCAGAACCACAGTCAAGATTAATAATGAGAGCACATCTGAAGTACATTTGCCCTATGTGCTGTTTGACTATGAAAGGATTTGTTACTGAATGAATAGTATTTAGCAGTTAACAGTAATAATCATACAGGCATAATAATAATGGATTAGACATGGATTTTTGTATAGGATTTAGATTTCATTTAAGTTACGTGAACACTGAATTGGTGTGCAGAACTCAGCATGCTCTGGATTTCCCATCTAAGTACTTAGACCATGAATATCAGAACAGCACAGTGAATGAACATTACAATAAGGAGCTTTCCTGGAGATTCTGAGCACGGGGGATGTTGTTAGACCTGAGGTAAGCTCCGTAAGACTTCTGCCATGAAAGGATTCAATAAGCTTAGTGTCTTCTGCAGAGGTATTTGAATGAGGGTCTAAGTGAGACTCATTTAAGCATGTTTCTGTCATCCTTAGCCTAGTTCAAATGTCTTTGCAGAGACAGGATAGGGCCTTGGGGTACAGATACTGCCTGGGAATACTGTCTGTCATGTTTTTGAACATCTATATGTTTGCAGAGAGCTTTATAAGAAGAGTGACCAAGAATTTACTGCTAAGCAAAAATGAAATCTCTTACCCATAATTCCAGAAAAAGAGTTCTCAGAGAACCAAGTTGTTGGTAGTACCTATCCTTCTCAGCCCAAAGCAACTGCTTCTGCCTTCAGGTGAAACAACTCAGATTCAGATTAGTTTTAGCTGTAATCCTGATCTAGTAGCATTTTGATGCTCCAGGTCTCCCTGAGTCTCCCTGTCTGCTAAAAAGACAGAGGCCTGGCTTTGTAAAGCAGAAAGAGTTTCAGCTGCTATTGAAATCTGTGAGGGACTCAAGGTCTCTATCAGAGCTCCCAGTGATAGCACTGGGTGAGCTGGAGCAGTGTGGCATTCCCTGGTCCCAGCTGCTGGCTCTGGCTCCAGCCCTGCTGGTGGCAGGGTCAGCCATGGCCACCCACTTATGGTAAGGAGACCACGTCTCCATCTGTCCATGCTGGTGTCCCATCCCAGGATTCCAGTTATGTTAGTTCACATCTGCAGCATTTGCCAGGGCTTGCAATAGTCCTGATATATAAATAACAAGTTATGAAACCAATTCCTGACACAAATGGTTCTTATATTTATTATATAATAAACATATAGATCTCTGCATTTATGGATCTGGAATAGACATTGCTCAAGAGTCTTTGAATTTAGTCAAAGTAGTTTAAGTTGCCTTGACATCTTTGTCTTTTTTCATGCCATGAACTCTTGAACAGAGCACGTAGTGTCTGTTCTCTCCTGAAACCTTGTTTCCAAATCTGGCATCTTCTCTCCCATGCTGCCAATGACAAATGCTTTATTTTATAATCTGAAGTTTCCCTTAGCATATGGTGCCTTTTTTTGCTGTTCATAAAATCAGGCTTGGGATGGCAGTGTTGGGAAGAAAAGTCAGCTATCAGCTGAAATAATCTGCCACGTGAATAGAAGCTCATGCATGACTTCTAGCACAGTGAGGTCCTGAATCTGACCAGGTTATTGGTTGTTTCCAACAAAAAAATCATTGAGAGAAGTAGTTGAGAATGGCCCTTGGAGATGTAAGGGTATGAAAACTTTCCTATGGAACACATACACATACCGGCAGTTTTACGACAGTCGCGCTTTATGGCACCTTTTACGACAGTCGCGCTTTACGGCCGATTTTACGACAGTCGAGCTTTACGGCACCTTTTACGACAGTCGCGCTTTACGGCCGATTTTACGACAGTCACGCTTCATGACGCTGCTTTTCTCTTTGTAAGCTGATTCTCGTTTGTTGCCCTCTTATCCATAAGCTGCTAAGGCGGGCAAGCAGAGATGGGGTAATTTCTGCTCTTCTAAGCTCCAATACCTAACTAAATTACACCTGGATCTACCACTGACATTAAAGATGCTGTACTTGAGGGAGGATTCAGGCCAGGATGAGTATTTGGGTTGCTTTGGCACATACTGGGAATATTCTGCTTCACTTAAGCTGTTTTGAGCAGTAGCTCTTCTGATAGCATCAATCAAGGACAGACAAAAGACCAACACGGGAAGTGCATATCAAAGGGGGAAGCTGTACATCTATTCTTAAAAATCTGTGTATTTCCCCAGATGAACCTTTGCCAGCTCTAATCACTTGCATTTAATTACTTCACACTTCCTAGAACAAAGGAGGCTCTAATAAACAGGTGAGACTTGAAAGCACGTATCAATAACTCTATTGTAGCAGGTTTTAATTAACTTTCAGTGTTTATTCAAATGTGTTCTTTATCATGTTTTTTTTCTGTAGCATTTTAAAATAATTGAATTTTTGCTACTGACTACTGCTTCTGCTTTGTCTTGAAGCACCTCAGTACTTGTCGTCATAGGTGAGCCACTATGAGGTGTTCTAATGCAGCTGGATAAACACTACAATGTTCTGAATGTATCTTTACTGATATTTTTTGAAACCTCAGTGGTGGCATAACAGGTTCATGAATTTCCTGTATTACTTGGGCTTACCTGGTCTCAGATTTTTTTTTTTTTAAACAAACCAAATAAAAGAACAGAAAGCAGAAAAAGCAGAAGCAGAAAAAACATTATAACAAGGGGTGGTTGTGCACAGAGTGTGTGTTGACAGCTCGTTGTGGTACTGTGAGCGTAGATGTCATGTGCTAAAGAGATTTCATAGTGGAATCTGCACATTCTCTTTTGGAAGGCTCTGAGAGTGGCAGCTAAACTGTGTCAAATCTGCCATTTCCATCACCTGGTCAAGGGCACCAAAGAATCCTTGGGGAACTGTGGGGGCAAATCTTCAGCATCTATAACAATAAATTACTTGCAAACCCCTTCATCTTTAAGAGAAGGATGAATCCTGCCCAGCCTGCATCTCTCAGTTCAGCACCTGCATGCTGGCACTTGCTGTCTTTGCAGGCTGCAGGTCTGAATGAAAGATGCTGACATCTGCTCTCTTTAATCGGAAGTCACTTTCTGACAGGTTGTTAATGCCATCCCCAATTTGTTGCTCCCAATGTAAAGTGAAGAGTTGTCGGAGCGGGAAGTAATCCTGGTGGGCTCTGTGGGAAATGTTCATTACTTTGACCACTGCTGGTCACACTTAATAAGATCCTGTAGGGGAAAAAAAAATAAAAACTAGATTTTTGCAAGATCAGGAGATCATTATAGATGTTTTTAACTCTTCTCAAAGCACAAACAGAGCTTGTTTCTGCTAACTGGACTGCAAAAGAAAAAAGTCTTCATTATTAGTGATGCTCCAGAGGAGCTTACAGCTTCTCCACCATGTTAAGCCTGCTACTTTCCTATTTATCAGTCAAGACCAGGGGGGTCTTCCCTTGTGTGCCAATAGCATTGTGAATGTTTGCTTTTCTGCCTTTCCATCCATCAGTAGAAAGCTTGGGGACAAAGTTAATAACTACAGGACAAATTCACAAGTACACACCAAATGCTTTGTGCTGCTCCTACAACTGAAAGCAGCTACAAGCCCCATTTTGCCATCTGGTTTGAGGAAGTGTGGGATTGCCTTGCCTGCTGAGCAGAGCAATACAGGGATCAGGGTAAATATATATATATCAGAAATTGTCTTCCTTGTGGCTGTGATTCTAGTGGTGAATGTCACCTTCCATTGCTGTAACCATCACTTCTTTCTCTGTGACAAAGGAGCAGGATGCTTTTGTAGCCTCCTGTTGACATTTCTGTTTCTCCTGCAACAAGTCTGCTGCTGGTTCAACAGCTCTGGGAGTACAAACTTCCTTCCTTAACACTTTCATGACCCGAGTCCAGGCTCCAGAAGCAAAGAACACAAGAATCTTCTCAAGGCATTTGTACTAATTTTTCAGATGTGGACAGCTGTCCATCAGGAAGGGCAATCATCTGCCGGACACTGATTTCTGTTGAGCTGGATTGGCACTGGAACAGCAAAATTAAGTGCAAAAGATGCATAGTTCAAAGCTAAAAATTGAATTGGGAATTAAAAACCACAGGGGTTAACTGCCTTGCCTCCTGTTGCACAGGAAGCCTGTTCTGCAGTGGGAGTCCCGATCTGATGTGTAAAATAAACATCTCGGTGCTTTCCTTCTTTCTCTATTAATTCATTCTGCCCTGTGCTGCCAGATCCAGTGGAGTTTTGTTCTTTTATTGGCAGATAAACATGTTGCCTGTGCAGCACTTGGAATTGAACCTGATCTTTTCTATGGGAATGTAAAATCACAACAATGCCTCACTCTGCCGCTGCAGCTCGGGGTGAGGAAAATTTGCGCGTTTCCTTCATGCTGAGTGTGCCCTGTGGCACAGTTACTGTTGGGATCTTTAGCTTGTCAGAGTGACCCTGAGAAAAGTTAGAAAGTCTCTTTTCCCAGCCCAGCGCTCGAAGAAGGAGTCAGAGCTCTTCATTTCTTAGTCTCAAGGTTGTTTATTGTATCTTATCTATAAAATTCTTTCTCCTGTCCTGCCGAGGTCTGTTCAGCAACTCTAAACCAATCTGTAAGTGCCAGCATCACAGCAGGAGGCCAATAAGAAGAAGGAGAAAGGCTGGACACGCCCAGATTTCTCCATCTTGCCTCCTGGACCCCCATTCCAGAAACCCCAAAATCTACTTTTTCACCCTGTGTTAAATTCACTATTATTCTACTTAAACTGTTGTGGCTTGCTGATTTTCATATAAGGTTGGTAATTTGCTCCATGGGTCATAATCAAAACCACAGGCATTTTGGGCTCTGTGCCAGGGCTTCTGAGCCCCCTGGCAGGGGTCTTGGCCGTCCTGGACAGCCAGAGGGATGTTCTGGGTTCCCACAAGTTACAGCATCTGGGGCGGCTCTGTCCCACTGACACTGGGGCATCCAGCACAACTTGTGGCCTCTCAGTGCAAGGGGCACTGCCCAGCCATGGCTCTGTTCCTGCTCTGTCTCCAGGCTCCGGCAGCAGCCGCCTCGCTGCCCGTGAGGAAGCGGCTCCGCAGCCGTTGTGGCTGGAACTGGAACATGGTGTGCTCTGCTATTTGTAGTTTCCTGCTGCCGACACTGGATACGCAGTTACTACTCCTCCTGCTTCCTCCTCGAACATTAGAATGGGTCCAAAAATAATTGAAGGCAGTATGTTCTGATGGAATATTTTTGCATTTGCAGAAATTTCCTCCTTCTTTCACTTGCCAATTTTGATAGGGAGCATTTTGAGACTGTTTCAGTCTTGGCACCACTGGGAGGCACAGGAATGCTCTGCCCTGATCAGTATGGCACAAAAATCAGTTTGGGCACCTGAATACAGACTTAAAACTCATTTTTAAGGATGATTGTAGCATGTTTTAAACACAAAGTTCTTTATCTTTAACTAATGAAGATGAGAAGACCTAAATGCTCTAGAGGGTAACAAAGCCCACACATCTAGGCAAAGATGAGAAAGCTGGGTTATTTAAAACTTATTGCTTTGATCCTCAAAAAGGTCAGGTGGCAAGAGACTAGCTGTCAGGAAATAATGTAATTAAGCTGTACATGAGGTTCACAGACTTACTGTGCAGCATCTTTCAGATGTAGTGATGTGATTGTTTCTAAATTAATGTCTTCCTGGCCTGGCTAAAATGTTTTCAGTGGCCCACACTTGGCAGAGCTTGGGGTTGGAAAAGTGTCTTAAATTACCCTTCATATCTATTTATAGAGAGCAGATAAAGGTGGGTGTACAGCTGAGAGGTTGTCTTCTCTGGAGCTGGTGAGGTTTGAAGAGGAAAAACCAGGAGCATGGTCTGTGAATAGCTTCCAGAAGTATCAGTGTAATTTTAGACCAGGTGGCACTGACTTTTCTTCGTACAAATCATGCACATTACGGAGAATGTAATTCAGAGATATTTTCTTGAACCCTCATGTCTTGCAAGACCCCTCTGTATTATTTGGCACCGGAGTTCTGGATGCCTTGTGTCCTGCACAGGTGCTGAAGTGGTGTCACAGACAAAACAGTCTTGAATTGAGGAATTTTGCTCAGTTTAAAGCTTATGAACACAAACTTCTGATCTTGATTTGGGTGTTGAAAGGAAAAAGCAGGACACACTGCCATAAACACCTACTTTTAACCAGCTTAAATTTCCCTTATTTGTGTCTTGGTTTATACCCAGTCCATCAAAATCTTTTTTGGTGGGCTGATGGGCAGTGAGACATGTCAGGGATAATATTCACATAAGTTTATTTTTGCTGCTATTACAGCTATTCTCTGATCCTTAATTTTTTCTGCAGTTGTTCCTTAGAGTTCCTGCTCGTACGTGGGCCTCTCGTCCCTGAGGTGTGACCCCACAGTGTGTCTCCAGCAGAGTGCCCCTCAGCACCCCACAGTGTCCCTCAGCAACCCTCATTTTCTTTCCCTGACACTTTGTGTCCAGGTGTTCCCTGTCTGATGGATGTTCTGGCAGCATGGTCAGGCACTGGCGTGTGGTGATTCTCCCTGATGGGGCCTCCCCTGGTGCCAAAGCTGGTAGGAAGTGGGACGTGGCAGCTCAGAACCCCCTGAAGGCCACCCTGTGAGATGCAGGGGCACTGCTGAGGGGGCAGTCAGGTGTTTAAAGCTGTGGTTACACCCAGCTGCACCTCTGGACCTCAGACACACGTGGGTTTGGTAGGGGAAATGCCACAATTCTGGAACAAACCAGCAAACATCTGTCTGGCTGGTTTGTTCTTAGTGGCAGCTATTTGGAGTCACAGGAATGTTGCACATTCAGCCAGGAATAGAACTAGGGTCTATAACAAAGTCACCAAACTCCTACAACATTTTCAACTGAATGAAAATTTCTTCTGAAAACTGAAAGGAAGATCCCCATCTGGGGAGGAAATTTTCATAATTTACACTGTGTTTTCCATTAATATAGCTGTTTTCTGTTTATATCTTTTAGTATTACATTTCATATCCAACCAATGAATTAATTTCCACCTAGGCAGCAAGCAGTTCTCTGTAGATGATCTGTGCTCAGAAAAGGCCATTTCCATTTTAAGGAACAGAGAATCCTTTCCAGGAATTCCTTAGTGTTTGATGTTACCAAGTGTGGTGGAAAGGTTCAATATCTAAAAAGCAAGCAAACAATGCAGATGTATAAAAGACACCCAGATGTCATTGGTTGCATTTAAATGTTCAGGATCTGTAATTTTCTCCCACCTTCAACAATAAAACTCCTACTTCCCTATTCAACATTGTAGGAATCAGATGCCTTACTTTGTACATGGCTGTGGCTTGATATGTGTCAGGAAAAAATACACAGATCTCTTACTCTGGCATTTAGTGGGAACATTCAGTGTGAGTATGTTGGAAGTGGTGCTCTGCTATAAATACAAAGCCATTTGTCACGTCACACATCTCGCTAATTTTCTAGTGGGTTGACAGTTGGGCCCATTGTCTGGAATAATTTAATGTGCTGTAGCCTTACTTACTGTACTCTATGAATCATATACACAGATATTCATAATGGAAAAACTGTGTTCATGCAGCATTGAGGTTTACACAAATACAGCTGTGGGTCTGAATCTTCAGCTGGTGTAAATTGGCCTCGTTGGAACAACACCAATTTATCCTGGCCGTGGACTGCACAGAACATGTGTGAAAGGGAAAGATCTGGCAGAAGGATTGGCTTGTCCGTCACCATCTGTAAACACGAGACAAACACAAAAAACAAACACAATGTTGCATTTAGGCCCTGGCTTAGCAGAGCATTTAGATGTATGCAGAGTTCTATTTTAAAGCTACAAGTGCTTTGATTAAATTAAGGCTGTATTTATAAAGTGGCAACAGGAATTACAGCAGATTGGAGGTTTTTTTATTGCAGCAATTTTCATAAAATTTGTTGATTAATGAAAAAAAATTAGATGAGCTGTGAAGGTTTTCTTTAAGTCCAAAATTTATTCTGGAGCCAGTACCCTCCTACCTGAGCACAGCCATTTTCCTGGTGACTGTGGAGGCATTCAGCCCACTGTAAGGGCCCTGTGGGCACTGCTGGACAATAATGACCAATCTCACTGCCAGCTTTGCCACAGCCCTGCTCTGCCTGGCCAGAGGCCCTGCTGAGCCAGACACTGATCCAGCAACTCATTTTGTGGCATAACCTGGGACCTCCCTCATTGCTGTGGACCTGGGGCTGCATCTGAGCCTGGTTACCCTCACTGGGCCTGATCCTGGCCTGCTGGTTGACTTCATAGCTTAAGCTTGCATTTGCCTTGTCACCAGAATTTGTGCAATGTCCTCTTGCTTAAGTCTTGTTGCTGTCAGTTGTAAACCTCAGGGGCTGTGGGACAGGCTCTGGTTAATGAGCCCCCTGCTCTACCTGCTGAGTCTTTATTTCTGGCTCCTGATCCCTTTGGGACCAGCTTGCCTAGACAGCCAGTATCAGTCCTCTGTTCTGCTGAATTTAGCTCAGAGGCTTGACTGGAGGGATTTTTTTGTATTCCAGGTAGAAATCCTGATTCTTTAGACTGTTGGCATTTCCCATGTGCTCCTTCACAGAGATGTTGCACTTCTGTTGGCCTTTCCCAGACATTTTGGTGACCTAGACATATGGCTGGTTCCAATTAAATTGCAGTTTTGATTCTAGTCTGGAGACATTGGGGGAGTTTCTTGATTGCCTCTTATAAAGTTAGCTCACATGCAAATTTTTCCTGGATCATGCCCTTGCATGTCAGTAGACTATATGCGTACCACAAATCTGTTGCTCAGTATTCTTTTTGTTCAAATGCTGGCTAAATTCAATTGCAAAAGATGTAAGAAATATGCCTTGATTTTTGTTTAATTGAGTTGTTGAGAAGACTTGAACTCCCTTAATGAGATAGGAATAGACCTTGTAGCTGGAAACTTTGTAAACCTCAAGAGAGGGACTCTGGCAGTTACTGTTGTGTATGTGTTATTGTTTATATTGTGGAAATATATAAAAATGAACTTGCTTAGCTGTACATGCTCTGAGAGTGGAACTTTCCACTTTCTGTTGTAGATTATTCAGTTTAACACTGGCTGGACTGTTTTGAAAATACAAAATGCATATGGACTCTTAAATGGACATCTCTTTAATAAGCAATGTATGCTTACCTCTAGCATTTCGCAACCTGTGAATCATGGATATTAAGTTCCTTAGTGGTTGGTAAAGGTATTTGATAAAACAGATTTATTCTTTGAAGACCTTAAGTGGCTACAGTGCTTGTGTTGAAAAAAATTATGGGGTCCACAGATTGGAAGAGATTGGAAAGCACTAATCTAAAAGGGATTTCATCTGGCATATAATTACTGATCTACCCTCTCCACAACTACAGGCAGGACATTCTTTTAGATTAACATTTTTTGTCCCTTTGTTAGCAGCATATGGAGGCATATTGAGAGAATGCATTTATGACTACCTGGATTTCAAAACCCTGCCTTGAATTTTCCCTAAGTGCTCTTGAACTTGCTTTTATTCAGAACGTCATCTGAGTTGTGCTTGTCAGAGCAAATCACATAAACACTACTGGTCTTTGTCAGTATTTGTGCAGGGAACTACCAAGAGAAAAGATAGTGAGGCAAAGCAGAAGGTACTGACGTTGATCCAGCAGCTGTTGCTCTCCCATTTTTGTATCTCCTTTTCTAGAACTGATGCCAGAAGCACTGCACAAGTTATCCTCAATGATGTCAGCTGGAGTATTTCCAAAAAAGAAATAAAATCAACGTTTCACAAAGTCCTTAGGGTTAGTCCTTAGAATCTCAGTTGGGATTGAAAGATATCCATGAGCTAAAACAAGTGCAGAGAAAGACTGTGTATCTTAAGAAGCTTCAAAAGAGCTGGGCTGTAGTAAAACAAACAGCACAAGAGACAATAACCCCACCTGGTCCACACTGGAAAAGGTTTAACA
>NW_005054298.1:8310701-8320303 GCF_000277835.1 Geospiza fortis | reverse complement strand
AAATTTTTATAAAGTAGACATGAGCCTTGTGTAGATCAGAGAGTATGTGAAGAGCTCAGTAACAGGAGCAGAAAGTTTTTGGAATTGCTTGTCATAGGAGGAGCTGGGCTGTAGCACTTCACTAGTTTTCAGGTGGAGCTTCATCCCTTTATGAAAGGAAATTTTATCCTGTAGTTGGCTGCCAAAAGCAGTGATTGGACTTGACCTGAATGTCCCTTTGGAACTGTTTTCTTTATATGTACCCTATATTGTTCCTTAAGATTACATGGCTATAATGGTTATCATTCTGCCCTTAATTAACCATATGAGTTTGATATTTATGGCTCAGAACTTAGAGAGAAGATGATTTGCTACAAGCCAGTTCATAATTAATTCCAGCCCTAGTATAGTGTTCAATAGATTTGGGATATATTATTTCCAGCATGTATAAACAATTTCATTAATAAATATGTTCAGTTCACTGGCTGCCAAGGCCATGAGAACTGTAATCCTCCCATCAATACGACTGGCATGGGGTGTGCTGCCAGCCATGTGCTGGACACATCAACCTGTGGTGCTCTGCACCACTGTGTTCAGAATCCAGTGCGAATGCTCCTCAGCAAGCACTCTCTGACAAAAGCCAGAGAGCAGAGGTTTTTATCTGAAATTATGTTATAAATCTCATTTTAGCTGATGTAGAGCTGGACTGTGCACAGCCTGCATACATGCTGTTCCATATCCGTGTGTTTCTGGTCTGTTCTCAAACAGCTGTTCTCACCCTGTTCTCACTGGCCTGCCAGATGTTACAAATCCAGGGAAAATATGGAGTCACATTCCCCCTCTGTAGGACTTATTCATGACCAGCTTGAGACCTGCTGTTTGGTCTAACACTTAACCTGGATTTTCTAGTAACTCATCAACTATGATGACAAAACATGAGGTTAAGAACTTGTTGTTGCCAGCAGGACTGATGCTGGAGATGTGATCTGATACCCTAATCTCGACTGAAGTTGCCTCAAGACCACATCTATAATAATTACTGGTGCTTATATGATCACTAGTGACCGTGAGGCTAAATTATTAAAAATGCATAAGGAAGAGACTCTTTGGATCATACCTAGTTCTTCTGTCTCTCATAAAAAACTAATTTCCTTAATTAAATGTACCACTTCACATTCTTCAGCACATGCATTCAATTTTCTTTATGTATTTTTAGAAACAGGACTACAAGAGATAATCACACTGGAAGTTTATCTTTTTTTTTTTTTAGTGTGCTTAACCCCTCCCCCTGCTTCTCAGTCGCTGGAAAACTCCTGAGTACTTAACTGGTCTCCAGATTATCTACAGCAATGTGGAAAAGTGCCAGTCTGGGAGACACTGAGGACAGTTGATTCATGTGTTTTTAGTGATGTAATGTCCAATCTTAGTTATTCTGTGCTGCTGTTTAGTGTGAATTCATGACTGCAGGAGTGATTAGAAAGCTTGAGAGCAGAATTATTTCACTGGCAGTCAGAATGACTCCAACTAAGAAGTAAGTCACAGGAATAATTAAAGATCCATTCATTTTGTGATAATCACTAGATTAGGTTTGTTAAGAGAGTCTTTTTCATGGATGGGATGAGATCAATTGATACAGTGCTGTATAGCAATGTTAGAGTGATACAGAAAATCTGTTTGCTGAGACACTCTCTCTGGCTTAAACTGATCTCATGGGGCACATTGTCCACTGTGATATTTATTGTATTAAAAACTCATTCCTTTTACAGGGAAACTGACTTGTCAAAGGATCTTGAACATTTTTCCAGGAGCCCACATTAGCCCCTTGAAACTGGGGCAGTCCTTGCAGGGTTGAGAGAAACAGCAATTGTTGGGTCATTGCCATGTTCACATCTGTAATGGTGTGTTTTAATTAAACAAACGAGGCAGCACACTCGCTTCAGGAACACAGGAAGCATCAGAGTTTCGCATGTGGAAAACAGGTTTCACTTGAAAGCTTTCAGGAAATATTGCTGGTAATATGGGCCTGGCCAGACAATGCTGACAAACCTTCATATCAAAACCTCCTGGCCACGCATTGTAAACTCTCATGGCACCATCACAACTCACATTTCATCTGCTATTTTCAGAGTCTCAACTTGGAGTCACATATTATGAGAAAATTGTTTAAGACCATTTTAGAGTTTTTGGTCAAAGAAAAAAGTTTGAAAACACAATCCATTGTATCTCAAAAGTAAATAAGACCCCATTTTTAGGACTTTATTTAAATCCCATCATTGTTAAGGAAATCTTGTGACCTGTGTTACTGTGTAATACTTACCTATTTCATCATAGAGGTCTATTGCTCAATGTTGATCAAAATTCTTGAAGGACATCCTTTAAACTGCTGTTGTTATATTTCAGCTGATTTAACAAGATTTAAAAAAGGCAAAGAATCTCCTAAACTTCATTTCTTTTTCTTAATAGTTTATTATTTTACATTAAAAGGAAGAAACATGGTTTAACTTAAGCTAAGTTCTCATCCTTCAATAAGTGTATAGATTAGATAATGCTCCCTATCCACAGAACAATAGATTACTTGTTTAAATTACTTGTCTTTAAAAGATCCTGATTTGGCTTTGCTGAGCATAAAATATTAAATTTACTGTTTGTTTTTAGTGGATTGCTGCCAATTTTCTTTTCCCTGACTGTCTTTAGATTGTTTAAAACATTAAAAAAAATGTTCTCATCAAACATATATCTCCTTACAAGAAATCTCTGTTGGTCTTTCCGCAGAGACATAAAATCTTGTTGTTAGGACTTGAACTTGGCTGTTATGAAATTTTCCTTTCTTTTTTACCTTTATGTTTTTCCTGTCCTTTTTTTTCCTTTAAGCTCACAAGTGTGGCAAATTATGTTGTGCTAATGTTGCTTATTAAATCTTCATAAAATGAGAATAAGGAATCAGATGAGAAAGCTTTAATATCTCTTCAGGTGTAGTAGGTAGTTTCATTCAGTTTAATTGGCAGTAAACTTTGAAAGCTCTGACCTCATCCTTGCAAAAATTTTGTTACTTATATTTCCTGAAAAAATGGTGATAGGCCTGATCAGCTCCATTGGTAGAAAGTATCCATGTCATTGATATTACTTTAGACTTGTATCTTTGTAACTTGAACCAAATTTGGCTTTTAGGACTATTTATCAACAGAAAATACAAGGCTGATGTAGACTCTCTAGCTGCACGTATATTTTCATAAATAAAGGATTAAGAACTCAGGCATATGTGACAGTTTCTTGGGGATCAGGTCAATGTAGTGTGTCTGGTGACACTTGGAATGTTTATTTTTCTTTTGTCGAAAGGGGTATCCAGTGTTGTTTTTGCAAATCCCCATCATACAGCAGAGCACTCCCAAGCTGGATTGAGTGCTCAGCATGAAATGCTGTTTTTCCTGCAGGAATCTTTGGTGACCCGTGCAGGGCCTTTTCTCTCCTCCCAGGAGCCCCATCTCCACAGGGAATGGGGAACTGACCCTGAACAACTACAGCAACAGAGCAGTGGGCTCTGAGTGTTCTTCAGCTGTCACAGGTCAAAAGTTGTTATGCAGTGCTAAAGAACAAACCAGCTTTTTATTGGAGGATATGTAAATGATATAACAAAGATCTGGACTGATATTTGACCGTAAGGTGGTTACTTAGAAGCTGCATTACTGCCTTTTTACCTTAAAACACTTAAAGTCTTTACACTTAAAACACTTTCTCTAAGACTGTCTAGGACCAGGGACTGCACTGACCTGACCTGTGCAGCCTCCATAATTAGTTTTTCTTTTTTGTAATGCATTAATGAGTTAAGGATGTTTTGTTGTTGTTATTATTATTATTATTATTATTATTATTATTATGAAGAAGAAGAAGAAGAAGAAGAAGAAGAAGAAGAAGAAGAAGAAGAAGAAGAAGAAAGAGTCCTTATTAATAGAAAGTTCCCCAGGTTACTGGGAGATGGAGATAAGAAAACATGGTTTTAAAGGGATTCTGCAAAAAAAATATTTGCAGAAAAGATCTGAGATTGCAATTGCCTGCAGAGCTGCAGTCAGGAGTAAGAATGGAAAGTTCTCACTTTGAATGCATTTAGTCTCTAGCACAACACAGAACAAGCTAAAACACAAATGCACTATCTCTTAGCTGGCTTGTGACAGCCTATAATGAATGAATGGGCTGCAGATTGAAATGTCACACTGACGTGCTTCTGAATAAGAAGTGAGTTTCATCAGCTTTATTCAATATATTTCTATCTGTGTCTGAAGTACTGAGCAATCCATTTTGCTTGGGAATACATTTGGAAGTGGAAGAAGTTGAAGTGTGTGCTCTCTATAGATATTAATAAAATACTTTTTTTCTCTTCATTCCCAAAAATAGTAAGCGGCAGAAAGGCTGGATTCTGACTTTGAACTTGGAAAGATCTAGGAAATAAAAGTGTAGGAAGTCAGCTGGCTATTTGAATGTAATATTTGGAAACTTTATATATGGATAAAAAAGAAAGGGGTTTGGGAAAATTGCATCACTAATATTTATTGAATTTTGGTCCATTTTTGAATTAAAAGTACTTGATCAACTGCTAGTTCTTTGGTCAATGAAGCAATCCCTGATTACTGTTCCCTCTGCTGACATTTTTCTGTATATGAAATTCCTATTACTTATAGGACAAGACTGTGGGATCAAGCTTATTGAATAACATGCTTAATAAGTTATTTTTCCTGACCTATCATTCTGTTAATAGTGAAATTTTGGTGATAACTTCAATGCTTCCATTGCTCAGCAACAGTTTATTTTATTGAGGATCATAGGTGAGATGATTTTGGCTGTGTTGCATACACATCTATCTCAGAAGAGGATTTTTATATTTTGCACTGTCTGTTACTGTTTCCCTCCTTGTCTAACTCTGGATTTTTACCCTCTCTCTTGTGTGAACCCTTCTAGATGTTCGACTGGATCAGCCACAACAAAGAGTTGTTCCTGCAGAGCCACACAGAGATCGGTGTGAGCTACCAACACGCCCTGGACCTGCAGACACAGCACAACCACTTTGCCATGAATTCCATGGTGAGTTGAGGGCACTGTGAGCAGTACAGGAGGGAGGAGAGGAGGCCAGCACAGGAGGCCATATCTCCAGTGCTCAGGGAATGAGGGACCTGTGAGAGGTGATGTAAGGAAGGTCAGGCTGGCTGTGGTAGCAGCAGACCATTGCTCTGTCCAGCCAGACACTGATGTATGGTAACTGCCTTGACTTAAGAGCAGCTTAGTCCTGTGGAGTTTGTTTACATTTTGGAGAGCAAATACAATATTTTTTAAGTTTTCGACATTTCTTTGACCGGGGATTAATGAGAGCTTTAGAATGCACTTTAATAATTTATACTTCTCCCTCCACAGAGGGTGGAGGTATACACCTTAAATAAAAGGTACTTTTCAAAACCTTGAAAAGGAGACACTAATCAAGCTTTCAGTTGTGGCCACAGTGAGATTTTGCCTTTTTCAGTTATTAATTGGTCAGAACTTTTGAATCCAACTCAATTTACCTTTCTTTTTCAAAAAAAGAAAACCATCATTATAACTTTATAAGTGCTTTGGTCATTTTCCTAATCTTTCCAGACATAAGGTTATTTGTCCTGGAAACTGCCCTGCTTTCAGCACAGAAATGAGGACAGGATGTATTGATGTTTTGATCATTGCAGTGGGATGGCAAAATGCACGTATACCCCCTGCTGCAGCTGTGCAGTGCAGAGATGAGCCCTCTCTGAACACTGTCAGCTCCAGCAGAGCTTGCTCTGAGTGAAGCGCTCCAGCAGGTGAAACCTCCTCCTGCTGTGCAGGGTCAGGCTGCAGCTGCGAGGGGCTGACACCTCAGGGACGGTTTTGTTGTAAGGCACTGGAGAGCCCCAGGAGAAGGCACTGGAGAGCAGCTGTCTGAAATGGGAAAAAGAGATCCCGACTACCCCAGGAAGTGAGAGACCCCACACTGCTTTCATCAGGTTACGGGCATTAACCCTGGGGTTCTGGCCAAATTCCTGGTCAGGTAATTAACTTCTCTGACCTGAATTCCACAGGCCACTTCCACCTAGCCAGCTATTCCTCACTTCAAGCACTGTATCTCACTAGGGCATTGCATAACAGCGGGAGATGAGAAATGTTTGTAATGCCTATTAATGTGTTTATTGTGATTATATCAGAGCAGAGCACTGAAAAGCAGGCTCTAGGCACCTGGTAGTTAAACTTGCCCTCACAGTGCCATCTAGCAAAATCCAGGATAACACTGTTTCCATATAACTACTGCTCTCAGAGTCCCTATAAGTAAATGTGTCCTGGAGGTGAGTGCATTAAAATTCATTTGACTTGTGAAATATGCAAATTCAGTCATAATTCTTCAGAAATACCATTAGAAGAGTCAGGCTTGAGGATCTCCCTTTATCCTTTTTTTGTGCTAATAATACAACAAAATATGGTAATGTAAAATAATATTGTCTAGTATTATTTTCTTAAAATAACTGGGAGTTAGGCTTGAAAAGAGATCATTACTATTAACAGGAAATTAATGATTTTGGTAGAAATTTGATGTATAATTTTTACATGCAACACATCAGCAACTGTTGGTTTGAGAATAGCTCAGCTGTTTATTACTCAGAAGTATGAGTAATAAAATAATGAAATCTTGAGGCATGTTTTTGGTTGTGGGGCTTGGGCTTTTTTATGGTGTTGAATTTTGTTTTGTTTTGTTAATACATTAAAATCAGTATCTATTGGAGATCTGGAGGAGGACAAAGTAGCTAAAGATGGCTGCATGTTTAGCAGGGAACAAGCCTACAAACTTCAGTGAAAGCTGGATCAGATCTTGGATCTCAAAGTGTTTTGTTTTGGTTATGTTTGTTTTTCAGGGTTTTTTTCTTTACAGTGTGCATACTGTCATTTAAGCCTGGCATAACTAATTATAATTAAAATACAGTCTTCAGTTCCTCTAGAAAATGCACATCTACCTAATGTTTACTGGGTCATGCCTTCTGTTGCATGATCTTCCTGTACATCTCCATAGGCATGCTGTGACCAAAGCTCCCTTTTGGAAAAACAATTTGCTTCTCTGTTTGTTACAATAATTCCTCCTTCTCAATGATCAATGTGGGATGTGGGAAATCATATATTTGAGGTAATAAACAGTAGTGTGGTATTTTTCTTTCAAATAAGGAGCATAGATTATTTTTTTTCCTGTGATTCAAGGCGGTGCGTGTTTTCACTTCAGTTTCAAAATAAATTGTTACTCTTTATCACAGCTGTATAATGTTTATACTGAAGCAATAATACTTTTCACAAAGATGAATATTTAACTCAGACCTTTTTCAAGCAATATCAGTAATCTAATAAATCACTAGAAAACAAATCCTCAGTGTTCCAGTATGGCACAAAGCATACTAGGTGTAGCTCTGCACCCGGATACCTGGTGTACAAGCCATTTGTTCTGACCAAAGTTATTTATATTACCTTTGCCTGGACTTTTTTATGCCTGGATCTGATAACTTCCTTAAATTATGAGTTCCTGCTTTCTGCACACAAAAGTGGGAGTATTCAGTGCTGATACTGCTGCCTGTCCTGCTGTCAGAGAATTACCTGACACCACACAGAGATCCATGTTATCCCAAATCACAATATATTTCTAACACGTTACAATTATCATGTAAAGACTAATAATATCTGTTGAAAATTCCCAATATCTTACTTCAATGAATGGTATTTTTCTGTATGTAGGCTGAGCTAAAATGCCATCCAATATTACAGAGGCTACATGTAATTGGTCCTGTTATAGAAACTTAAAGGTCTTAAAGATGTCTCATGAGGGCTTTTTTTGTCACTGGATTTATGTGTTAGGCTCATTTCACATATAGTTTCTAAAGTCACAGTAGCACATTATAAACTGGTTATTTTTAAATTTTATTTTAAAGAGAAACCCTTCAGCAATCAGATTTCACTTTCAATTAATCTGCAGAACCCTTCTCTTGCAGCCCACCTTTGCTGCTTGCCATCACAGTATCTCACCTAGTCCTCTAGGAAATGAGATGAACACTCCAAATTCCTTGTGGATTTAGTGCTTTCCACTGCTCCCTTTTCTTTTGTGAATGCCAGGCATTCTTTTCATAAGTGTGTCACAAGAAAGTGTTGTCCCAGCCAGGCTTGGAGGGTTTCATTAGAGGGGAGGTCTCCCAGCATGCCCACGAGGTGATCAGGGATGAATGACTGTATTTCCCTGAGCAAGATCATTCCACAGTTGCAGCTCCACCTCTGTCAGTGCTCATTGCTGACACTGAGGGCTCTGATCTGGGGAGGGACCTGGAAGTGCACAGTGCTTGCTGTGCTGGTGGGACAGCTGTGTCACAGCTGGGAACCAGAATCAGGGTGGGACAGCTGTGTCACAGCTGGGAACCAGAATCAGGCTCTTGCCTGGGCCACAGAAATGGGCTGAGAGTTGGTGGACAAAGAGGGGAAGGGGAGGTTACAAGGCCCTGCTCAAGGCTTTTGACAACTGTAAAAGAAACTCTTACCTATCATGATGTCCATGTACATGTGGGAAAATTTTTGTTTTGTTTTCCAGCCCAGTGATTTTTAGAAGGCAAAAATTCCCCTTTTAGGACTAAAGTTTCAAAGTTGAAATAATGAGTTGTGTCAAAGTCATGGAACATTGCTGTGTTTGAAGAAAAAGCACATGAAGTAGTTTCAATTTCCTGTAGAAAATGTTTTTTTTTTATCCTAATTTTGATGAAACATTGAAAATAAAAAATTAAGTCTAACATGAGAAGTGCCTTTGAAAAGCATGCAAGTACATGTGAGTTCAATAAATTTTGTTCAATGCTGAAAGGTATTTATTAGCTAAAATTTCAGCGCATCCTAGTGTCATGACTACAGAATGTCAACTGAAGTGCTTTTACTTCTAGACATTAATACATTGTTTCCTCATTTTTTGACCTATTGTGCTCCTATATAGCTATAGATGAGTGATCCCTGAGCGGTCCTCTTCAGGGACCCCTCTCAGGTTTGAAAGAAAGATGAGGTTAGGTTAAATTTAAAGTGAGACTTTCCATGCACCTACTATTGTGGATTTTCCAAGCCTAAAGGAAAAACAAGTCACAGACATTAGTTGCTGTATTGAATTTATTTCCTGTTAAGATTGAAAGATCTATATAATAGTGACACAGAAGAAATCTCAATTCACTCAGTTTATAGAAGTGAACACACCAGAGGGAAAGGAAAATTTAACTTCATGAAATGTCAACAGATGAATTTCGTCAGCATAGACTTTCCGTTTTACTTCAGAATGTTACACATTGGCAGATAAAGATGAAAGAAAAAAACTGGCTTACAATGTTTGTTCTTCTTCAAGTTGGAAAAGAAATGTCTTGCATTTTGTGGATTGTGGTCAGTTAAATGTTGGGGTTTTTTCCTGAAAGTAAATTATGGATTGCCTTGAGGCCATACTGCATTTTACTTCAATCTGCTACAGCAATACAGAAGAGCCCATCACAGCTGATACTGCACTTGGATGCATTTGTTGCTCAAAAAGGAGCAGGAGAAGCTCAGGAGTCTCTGTTTTCTGAGCTTTTTCCACTTAGTGCACA
>NW_005054298.1:8306155-8310637 GCF_000277835.1 Geospiza fortis | reverse complement strand
GTTAGTGGGTTGGTACCCTTCCATGAAAAATTCTCATATAGGAAAGAGAATTTTCACCCTTATCCCTGTATAAAAATACAACAGACATAACAATATATAAATCTATCTGACTTAAGAACTAGACTCTCAGAACATCTGCTGCAGTTCAGCTAAACTTTCCCTTACCCTCCTGCTGGTTAACGCAGCTGTGCACTGGAGCCATTGGGAACCACAGAGTTCACAGTTGTTCCCTCCATGCCCATTGCATTGCAGTGGCTGAGATAAATAAAAATTAAAAATAAATAAACAAAATCAGGATGAAAACAACCATTTTCTACAGGAAATCGAAACTTCTTCGGGAACTTTTTCTTCAAACACAGCAATGTTCCATGACTTTGGCAGAACTCATCTAAGTTTTAGCACCTGTAGTGATGCTGCACTACTTTCCACCAAAAGGATTGACCTGAAATGTTGCAAAATTATCTTGGCTGAGGTTTTACTCATGAAGGATTTCTGGGAAAAAGGCTTAAACATATAGTATGATTTCCAGTTTCTAACCTAGAGGGACACAAAGAAATGTTGGACTGTGGCTGGTGGTCAAAATTTCAAATCAAAAAAAGTGTCTTTTTTTAGTATACTTTAAGCTCCAGAACAGTTTTGATTGGTTTCTCTAGTTATAGTGAAAAAATATGGCTATTTCTTAAAAATTAATCTAACAATTTTGAGCCAAATCCAATTTTTAAGAAAAGGCTTTGTGATAAGAGGAAAAAACAAGATTGAAGGCTGGGTATTACTTTGGATCTATGTTATTTATATGACAGTTGTCACAGTCATGGTTCTACCAGGGAGGATTGAGTGGCTCAAAGGGCTGGGGCCCAATCTTTTTCCCCTTTAGCACCTAGAGTTATGATGAATGTACTTCATAGTTATCCCACACACTTTGCAGACATACTTTGCCCTGCTTTACAACTTAGTTTGGACCTGTGCCTACCTTGGCAGTGCTCTGTTGCATTTCATGTTTGGATTGGCAGATACCTTTCTACGTTTTGCTCCCACTCACTCTGATGAGATCCTGCTCCAACAAACACTTCCATCTCTGATTTATTATTTGCCCATGAGTAATGCTGCTAAAATCATCAGGGCTGTGTCTGTCCTTGTGCCTGAGGGTCTTACAGATTCTACTCCCAGAAATTTCTAAAGCCCTTTGGAAATATTTTAGAGAGACAAGAAAGCAGCACTAAGTCATCATTAGCAAAACATCTCAAATTTTGAGATGTTCCTTTCCTCTGGTGAGGAGGAAAGAGAAAGGAAAAGTGCTTACATCAAGTGCCTTTCCAGGAATCTGTAGGACAGCTGTCATTTGTCTTCTGATGGTGCATCAGTGTGGGACACTGTCATGATGGGTATTTGTTTTCAGCGTACATTCCTATGCAGAATGGGGGTATTGTAATGCAATTACATTGCTGTCTGAGGTTCAGTTTGAGAAAAAGCTATTCTTCCACTTCTTCAAGGCTGAATAAAAACAATAATGGAAAATTCTTCTGAAAGAACAGAAAATATTACCCTTTTAGAGGCTTTTGAATCCTTCTAAATGCAGGATAGAGTTGAATAATATCTCTGCTGGAGAACAGCTTAAAATAGCCTGCAGAAAAGATAACATTTTAACTGAACACCATAATGTAATAGACATTTCTATGGAAACACTTATATTTCTGTAGGATAGCCTTATGAGCTCTTTCAAATTCTGTAAGACTTTTCCATTTGTTGACACTACATGTCTATAAGGGATTATCAGACAGTTCTCAAAGGGCATAAAGCAAACCTTTTACCTATGAATATGTGGACATAGCATCCAGAAATATGAATAAATGCAACAAAAATATCAGGAATAATATAGAAGTAATGAGTACACCCTCACAGGTGAGTGAATAGCTGAAGTATGGCAAATTAGTTTAACATAAATAAATTCAAGGAGAGAGGGGGAGATAACAGTGTTAGATAATGGCATAGATGTACAGAAAGAATCCAGAGGGATGTATTTTTAGGGTGGAAGGTAGTCTGCCTGCTATCAATGCTATCAACGCATATTGAAGCAGGTGGTGGATTGCTCTCACTGAACTGCTTGGCTTTACTCCAACTGATGGTGCTTGGAATCTGTAATGAATGCAGAGGGTGGTCACAGTTCTCCCTTCTCTTTATTTATGTGTGCTTTTTAATTTTCAGAATGCCTATGTCAACATCAATCGAATCATGTCTGTGGCATCAAGGCTTTCTGAGGCAGGCCACTATGCTTCCCAGCAAATCAAACAAATATCCAGCCAGCTGGATCAAGAGTGGAAGAGTTTTGCTGCAGCTCTGGATGAGCGCAGCACCATCTTAGCCATGTCTGCTGTCTTCCACCAGAAAGCTGAACAGGTGAGTGGCTCTGGGGAGAGGCAGAATGGCTCCCTGCTATCTCAATAAAGATGATGCTGCAGTTATTGCTTGATGGGTTTTGGCTTATGTGCAGTGAGGCTGAGAGCTTTGTTCTTGGGGGCTCATTGTCCCAAAAACATACAGTAATATTTCCACCCTAAAAACAGCCCATGTCCCCTGGTGGGTGAGACATCTTTTCACTTTATTAATCTGATCATAACTGAAGTACACTGGTGCACTAACAAGCTGTTTTATTTCTAATATTTCATTAGTGCTGTGAATAAGCTCAGCATTATTATGGTCAGGAAAACATTATCTGCACTCATGTATATGTGCTATGTGCAGAGGAATATAACACACATGACAAAGGTGTAGACCAGGTTTCTGGGAGCCAAAGAAAATTATTGTTAATGAATATTACGGAATTCATTCCAACACTTACAGTGCTCCTCATAGCCCCAGACTTTGTTAGAGCTCACTGAGCAGAGATTTCAGAGACAGCTGTTAACATCAAAGAAAATTTTCCTTACCCCTGAACTCTATTTTGTGTCTTTAACAACTACTAGAACAGTTCCATAGTTCATTGCTAGAATAAAGATTTAAAATGTCACTGAATAAACCTTGTGCTTTTTTTTTGCATCTAAGACAGGTTCACCTAATGATGATGCTTCAACATCGATGATATGTTGATTACATTTATTTTCCAGTGACAAACACTGCTTTGGGGCTCTCTTCAATGTTGTTATGTGCTTGTTTTTCCAAGTAGTTAATACCAAAGTTACTAAGTGGGTGTGCTTGATATTTATAAAATAACCCATACTTGAAGCATCTGAAGAAGAAGTTGTAAGAGCTAAGAAGGAAACTCTGTCTGTTAAGCCAGAATATATGTGTTGAAAAGCTTATCTTAAAGAGTAAAGATTTTACCCATTGTTTGTTTCTGACTGTGAAATTACGATGGATTTTTCTTTATTCCATGCTTCTTATTGACAACAGGCAATAGCATAGAGCAATTACTCACCCTACTGGGCACTTACTCATGTAAGCACACTCAGTGCCTTTGATGGGACTAATAATGTATGAAGATGCCCAGTACAAAACCTTTCATCTCCTTACAATGGGCACTGTAGTGATTAGGCGTAGTCTTCATGTTAGTAATTGGTCAATCATCATATATTCATAAAGAAAAATCAAAGGATATATAGGCAGGCTGTAGTCACAATTAAAATGTTAGGGTTTATTAATGAATTAGATAGTTTTTGTTTGCTTGGTTATGTTTGGGGTAGTTTTTAACCACTTCATAGTTTTTTGGTTTTTTTTGTGTTTTTTTTTTCATGAGTGACCCTCTATTTTCCTGAAGTGTCAGTGTTGTTTGCTGTTTCTGAGGAGCTGCTGAGGTATTGTGCAGCATGAAAGGTAATAAACCAGAAAAGTATACTGACCTGCCTGGCACCTCCTCCCTAAAACTGAAGTTTGTGCTGTCTGACAGAAGCCAATTTCTCATTATCAACAGACAGGAAAATTTGCTAATTGTGCCAGCAGTTGCTCCTCACTTGCAGTAAGAGAAAACTCAGTGGAAGAGAAATGCTGAAGTGAAACCTGTGAACTCAGCTACAAAAAAAAAAAAAAGTGAATGTCACTGTGTCCATGAGCCAGGACTAAAATTTCATCCCTGCCTTAGTAACTCTGGCATAAACCAATGCCTTGAGCTAATAATTTGGTCATTTAACCTCTGTATAGTATAAATAGTGAGGTGTTTGAGATTTGGTCTGTAACTAAGTCTGTTGTCTATCAAATATTAATTCCAAATGTGACTCTTTATTAGTTGGCATCCACCAGGGTTTTTTTTAAACTCAAATCAGGGCTTCATTATTTTACAATAAATAGGGCTTACTGTCAAATAGGGCTGTATTGTGAAGCAAAGATACAGATAAACCCACTATTTCCTCTGTTGCAGATCTAATCTATTTTTGCTCCCTTTGTTCTCTCAGTAAGGGTAATCTTATTGCAGATGCAGCCATTTCTCCCAGAGTGTATCCCTGCTTCCCTCTCATGGATCTCTGGTGCAGATTGTCATTCCTCCTCTGGTGC
>NW_005054298.1:8243270-8306098 GCF_000277835.1 Geospiza fortis | reverse complement strand
CCAACAGGAAGCCAGTCTTCTAGGACCATCATCTTTCAGCCTCTGGCACACCCCAGCCTGCAAGGGAGTTGTTGGCTGGGGACAGAGATTTATGAAATATCTATGATATGCAACCTGAGCAGGAAGAAATTTGTTTTTTCAAGGTCTCTTCCTAAAGACCCCACACAGAAAACTGCACAGAATGCAATTTGTCTGATTTGGAAGGATGAAAGGCTAAGTCAACCCTGCTGGGAATTGAACCTCACATCTGTCTTCATGTGCCTCAGAATCACAGTGCTTTCCTGGTTTTTATTGCAGATACATGTGGCATGTATGAATGGGACTCAGCTGAATTCATTCCTGGATGCTTTATTTATTTCTTTTCCTTCTTTTTTTTAGTGTGTGTGCACATACTTGTCCTTCTTAAATTTTTAAGCACAACTAGTACGTACTAAACCATCATCAAGAAAACAGCAAAGAAAAGGAGAAAATAGAAGAAAAGAAAGAAAACAAGACAAACCTTGCCAACTACTTAGCCTCCAGCTAGGCAGTCAACACAAGTGTCTGATCAAAAGCCAGTAGACTGCTCTCAAAACAACCATTTTGTCTAGGTCAAGGTACCACTCAACAGATTCACTGGAGGTGTTTCCCAAATGTCCTCTGATTCCACCTGCTACAAATCTCTCAATTCTGTGGCGTTTTTTTCCTTCTTTCTTTTTTCTTTAATTTCCCCTCCTTTTCTCATGCTAACATGGAGATATTCTAGAGCAAAAGAGAATCTACTTCTCTGGGTTTGTATATGTCTGAAGCTCTTCAAAGTGTCAGGAGGACATAAGACAACATGTCTTATCTCACTGAGATTTCAAGAGAACTTGCTGATTTACTCCAGATGAGATTTCAGCTCGCCAACCACCAGATGGAGGAAGCACCCACACAGGTGTCCTCCCCATTTTGGATGTAATCTCTGAATGGGCTAAAGTGTTCATAAGATGTTCACTCTACAGGTCCTGTCAGAATGAACAAATTAATGTTTTGAATTAGCCAGGAGATCTCAACCAATTAATTCTGGCTCAGAGTCTACCCTCAGAAGTGCATGAGCAGAATTACTGGTAGTAAGTGTTAAGTGCACACACTAGATATTTATGCTGATTCTCAGAAAAGTGACCCCTGACCATTTGTTTCATATTAGTTTACTCCCCAACCAGGAAGATTACTGTTCTCATCTCTCAGCTCTGCCTGGATCTCTCTAAGCACATCTTCAATTCCCTTGTATGAAGAAAAGAAAAGAAAAGAAAAGAAAAGAAAAGAAAAGAAAAGAAAAGAAAAGAAAAGAAAAGAAAAGAAAAGAAAAGAAAAGAAAAGAGAAAAGGCCAGTTAATATTGATAAGATGCAGGGCTAAGATCAAGATATACAGGGAAATTCCAGAAACAGCATCAGGAAAAGTACAAGTAGCTTCATACAAAAAATTGAAAAATTCAGGGTAGCAAGAGGTATTAGGAGTCACTGAGGACAGATGTCTTCCCATCTTTCCCCACAGCCATTCTGGCATGGAAGGACACTAGAATTTTGTTTTAGATTTTCTGGGTCCTGGTGAACCACCCTGGTTATCTGGCAGCTTCCACACAGAGGCAAACAGTGAGCAAAAAATCTAGAGAAATGCAGAGTACAAAATGTCTGAGCTGTGTTTTGGAGCAACCACCTGGTACAGCAGAGCAGTCCCTGAGGAAAATTAGTACGAAGTCTGAGAATTCTTTATTACCTGTTAGAATTTGCATACAGAATTTGCAACTCAGGTTGAGAATTAGGAATAAGTGTGGGTCATCATTTTAAAGATGCTTTTGGATTGGATCAGAGACACAAAGGTACTATAGGGACTTCTTTAATTTTTGAGAGACATTCTTCCTAATCTTTCTGAAATCCTTGTAAAGCATGGACATTATTTTAGTCTGTCATTTCAAATCATATTTAAGGGGTTTTTATGTTCCCAATAGGGGATATTCTAGTCAATAAACTAATTACAAATGTAAGCATTTCATTTAAATGGTATTGAGTTCTAGTAGACAGTAATGACTCCTGTTCCAAACTAACAGTTAGTAATTTACAATTTTAAATGCAAGTTTTTGCAACTCAGTCAAATGGTGGTTTTGTGTTGTGGTAAGAATTTGCTTCTAGCATGAAGGGTTACATTTAAATATTTTTTTGTCTGCCACAGTGTGTGACAAATAATAAAAATTAACAAAGCTGCTCATTTGAAAATATCGAAATCAATAGTGCTATGGCCTGAACTAACACTTTGCAACAATCTCTAAAAAACTCTATTTGCTCTTTCTGCATGACTCTGCACACACAGCACAGACCACTCTGCACTCTTTCAGAATATCAAACTCTGACAGGCTGCATCTCTTTAAACCTTTTAAAACAGATGATGTCAACTGCTCTTGCTAGTGGCAGAAGCAAAATTAACAAAGTAATTGTGACATTGTCTACATACAAAAGATAGATGCAAACCAGCAAGGTGGATGTGTGCAGTGGATCTTCCTGAGCCTTCTCCCATGTACTGTGCAAATCACAGTCTGGAGATGTGACAATAGATGAGTAACATGACTGTAAGAGCTTTTACTGAAATGGTTAGAATTCAGCAGTTTTGATAAGAACCATAACAGTGTGATTCCAGCTGCAGGAGCACTCATCTGTGAGGTGTAAAGGTCTCTTGTTCACTGTTTTGACCAAGAGGTTCATGGAACAGCCCCAAAAGGGATTGATCCCAGCTCTGTACTCTTAAACTGCATCAGAAATCATGTGAATTCCATTACTTTGGCACAAAATGTGATGACTTCAGCTTTTTGCAGGGATGTTTGGGGATTTCATCTGCACAGATTCAACAGCTCATAAGTCAAACCAGTGCAGGAGAGCCTGCCATCTTTGCCTGTGGCTTTCTAGAAAGCACAGTTGTCACTGGTAGATTTGTACTTTGTAGACATGAACTCTTAGGAATTCATCTTTTGTCACAAATCTTTGTGCACAGAAGTGTTTACAGTGCAAACACTTTAGAGCCTTGATTACACAGCAGCATGGTGAATAGCTTTACACTACCAATAAAAAAGGGTGCTGATGCCAGAGACAGAGTTGAATTGGAATTCTTTGCTTTGAATCTCACAGCCCTTCACGCTGTGAGTGAGTGCTTAACTAACAAGCCACAGGTGAACACTTCAGGAGGTGACAAAGCTGTGATCCTGGGGTGCTTTTGTGGCATTATTCATTCGTCCTACAGGGCACTACATCTGTTATATAATTAGCTGTTCTTTTTTATAAATAGCCCAAGGTGTGGCAGGCTGGTTTAACAGAAAGATGGAGGAAAAGAAAGCATTAATGAGAAATAATGAGGTGGCATTAGGCAGCTCGTATGGACAAAATATGAACATGTGAACTGTGTCATTGAACCAAGCTGTGCTTAAAAGAAAAACAGGGTGGGAGTCTTAGAGACTAAATTCCTCTTTCCTTTTACAGACCAGGCAGCACCCAGGAGAGCTTCCTCAGTTTGTTCTGCCAAAGTGCATCAGCATTGCTCTGGAGGCCTTTGGAGTCGAAAAAAATATTTTTTCCACCCCTTTGCACCCCAAAGTGTTCAGTTTCTGGCTGGCTGTTAAGGCTTCCAACCAAGGTGCTAAACCATATCAATTGCAATGGCAATGCTTTTTTTTCCCCTCCCTCTTCATGGACATCTGCCCACCAGGAACTGGACTGAGACCAGCAGCTCATTTTGTGCTGGCTGCCTAGCAGCCATCAGATGGCAATGGCATCTGATCACTGCTGACCTGGGCCAGAAGCACATGGGACACAGGGGCTTAAAGCCTTGGCATCCTAATAGTTACCCCACCAGGCTGGACCTGGGATGGGAGCTCCTTGGATGCAAACTGTTTGCCTTTCACTGAAAAGAATCTCAGCAGTGATTTCAAATGGGAGTTTTCTGTTCCTAATGTGAGTAGTATAAGGACAGGTAAATGAGGGAAGACAGACAGATGAGACAATGCCAAATGCAGCTGGAGCTGTCACTGTGCCCTTTTGTGCTTCACACTGGTGTTTTTTCTCTAAACATGTTGCAGCTCCCTTTTGCAGTGTTGTA
This sequence comes from Geospiza fortis, assembly GCF_000277835.1. Taxonomy (NCBI): domain Eukaryota; kingdom Metazoa; phylum Chordata; class Aves; order Passeriformes; family Thraupidae; genus Geospiza; species Geospiza fortis. The sequence continues at coordinate 8,301,995 of NW_005054298.1, read as the reverse complement.
GCCTCCCTGATGGTGTGCAAAGGCTTTTAGAATGGCTGTTTGCTGAACCTGCTTAAATAAGCATTTATTTTTAATCCAGAAGAAACAGAAAACCTTCCTTTGGATCTAGGCATCCTTTGAGTACTGAAGAGGTGGCAGGAATGTGCCTTTCCAAGGTGCCCAAAAGGACTCCTTTGTAACTTCTGTGTTCTCCTCAGTCATTGCTGCAGTCATGTGTGGCACTCGGCAAAGTTCTCTAATGTTGATGAGGTGTTTTGTGTCACTGTTGCTCATTGTTCCTGGAATTGTTTCAGTTCCTTTCAGGTGTGGATGCCTGGTGCAAAATGTGCAGTGATGGAGGCCTCCCCTCAGAAATGCAGGACCTGGAACTGGCCATCCACCATCACCAGACCCTCTATGAGCAAGTGACCCAGGCCTACACAGAGGTATGTGCTTCCCAGAGCAAATGTGAGTGTCTGCTAAATGATAACAGACCTGTGATTGCATTTGGGAGCTTAGCTTTTCTAAATGAGGTAGGATTTCCTTTCCATTCCTGCATCTCTTCCAAAGATAGAGACAGACCCAATCCCAGGCTGTAGTACATGACTTCCCAGCAATTTGCTTGTAAGGGAAGAACCAAAGGACAAATCTGAAATCATACAGAAATGAAATCCAGAACCAGTGTTGGCACCCCAAAGAAGAGGCATTTCTCTGTCTCTGCTGAACTGGGAATCCCTTTTTGCCACCAGGACTGTTACTCCTTTTGCTTTCCTTCTGTGGATGAGTCCTGGCTCTAGCACAGGTATGCCAATGGCTCAAAGGATGCCAAAGGCTTTTTCCTTCAATGTACAAGAGAAAGAGATGTAAAGTCCTAATTGCAACAAATGCTCAAAAGGCTGCTTTAGATAGAATCTAGAATCATTGAGGCTGGAAAAGACCCTTAAAATCCTGAGTCCAACTGCTGAGCTATCATCTACCACTAAATCCTGTCCCTAAGCACCATCTCAGATGTATTTGTATATACTGTTGTAAAATATCTCTGACCTGAATAGGGTATGTGCTTTTTTCCTTTAAAAGAGGATGCCAAGAACGCTGAGACAAATTCTCTGGAATTTTGTCAAAAAAACCGCACATGAAGTTCTTGCTTTTTTCCCCATTCAGGCTGCAGCATAAAGTAAAAGCTACTGACAAAAAGGCAGTTTCCCTGTGCTGTACTGGAGTGTCTCTCTGGCTGTGAAGGGATTTTGTTCCTTGCAGGGTTTTCCAGGCTGGACTGGAGGACTGTGGTAATGTTTGTTATACTTAGTAAGTCACCAAGTGAAGACTCCAGGACAGAATATATATGTATATAAATATATATGTATATATGTATATATGTATATATGTATATATGTATATATGTATATATGTATAATCTCCCACTTGCTCATGCCTTGCTCTGATCATCATAGAGGAATGATATATTTTCTCTAAACCCTATTTTTTCCCTAGTGCAAACTGTACATGTTTCACAGATGGCACCATTAGTCTTGTCACTTCCAAGGCTCTGGAGGTCTTCCTGAGGATATATATATATCCTCAGGATATAAAGGATATCTGCAGATTTTCACTTATTCCCTATCTTTGTATAGAGCAGCCATGGGATGATTCCACTAGCACAACAAACTCTATCCTTTGGTTCACCCAAGGTTACATAATTTCTTTCAGAAGCATTTCCATTCTGCCCATCCTTTCCCAACCACAAAGCTAGGAATATCAACAGGTGATAGGAGTGTGTGTGTGTGTCAGGTGGTGAGCTAAACTTTCCCAGAGTCCAGCAGCAGTTTGCTTTGACAAATGCAACACTGGATCTTACACCTTACTGGGATTGCAAGTCATGGGGTGTGGGTCCGTTCAGCCTAAGGCTTTTGCGATACTTGAAAATGTGTTGTAAATAAGATGATGTGACTAACCTGTGTTGTTTTGCTTGTCTCCTTGCACAATCCTTGAAAAATTCAAAAAGGTTCACATGAAAAGAGTTTTGTTGATTTATTTTTGCAGTTATGAGGAGAACATGGAAATGAATGAAAGAGCACAGTAGGTGGCTTCTCCAGTTGTGAGGCAGTTCCTTTCTGAAATCTGCTCATTGGGGATCTCTGAGAGCACAGAACTTCTGAGCTATTGATTGGGAATGCAATAATAGTCTCAGTTTTGGAAAGCAAACTTTTTAAGCTGAAGAATTTCAGAGCTGCAGATGATATGAAATCCTGGAATATCTATGTTATCCTTGAGAATACTGAGTGCCACTGGTTACCTGATGGTCACCATGGTCCTTTTCATTTAGTCCAGTGTGATGGGACAGGGGTGTAAATTGGAGAGCAGAAGAACACTTCTAATAGCCTCTGATTTGTATTGATGATAATTAACAGAACAACACAATGACTTCAAATCTGGTGGTTTATCTCTGTCTGTCCAGAGAATAACCAGAAGGTTATCCCCATCAGGGAAAAATCATAACTTGAAATCTCTGAGGCTTTTTAGACAGACAACAGAAGCAAATTGCCATGCAACAGATAAAAACCTACGTCCTATAGAAGAGAAAGGAGTGAGACAATGCAGAAGTGTAGCTATTAATAGGTCTGTATTACAGCACAAACTTTGTAAGAAAGTTTTCCTGAGTAAAACATGTGTGTTATATTTTCTGTGCAATCACATCTCTTACTGCTAAACTTTTGAACCTTGATTTTTAATCCCAGTTCTGCTGTGATTGTAGCAGTGTAAATCAACAGGGACTCTATTAAAACCATTGGAACACCACCCAGGGAGTGATTCAAACCACCTCTAAGCCCAAATCCCAGGAACAGAAACACAGTGAATTACACAGTGGATTTAGCCAGTGCAAAGAGTTTCTGGTCTAATAATCTGCACCCACATGTGTCCATGGCCTTGGTTTCCTGTTCCCAGCAATTAAGTAGTTGCTACTTGTCTTCCCACAGATAAAATAGGATGTAGTGTGCCTTATCTTCTTCCTCTGGAAGCTGCTTCTTCCTGACTAGCAGCTAATGCCATCTCCATAATCTTGCCAAGGTAACACCTGTGCCTCAATATTTCCTCCCAAAATCCTCTATCATATCACTACTATCCACTGCTGTTGTTCCTCTGTGACCCTAAAAGGCTCCAGCATGTGCAAATAATTGCAGCTGGTCTTCAGCAGCAACTGAAATTGTGTGGGAAGCCACTCCCTTTGTACTCTCCAGTTATTTCCTGATCTAGTTTCAAATTACCTTGAATACTTAAAAGAACCCCAAGAATTTTCCTAAGGCCACCAAATAGTCGTAAATATGATGACATTTGACTCCAATTTTTGCCAGTATGCATCTCAAAAGGTCTCTTGGCTTCTCTGAAAATGCACTGCACACCCAGTGCTACCACAGACCAGGACATGGCATAGCCTGCCAGAAGACAGGGTTTGGGCATTAAAAGGGTATTTGCTACATTTGAATAAGCAACTTATAATACAGGAATAAATGAGACATGGAAATCCTGGACATGTGTTTTAACTTTGATAATATTCCAAATCTGGACTGGATGAAAAACATTCATTACCCTATTTTCTGTCAGTATTGGCGATTGTGATTGCTTACAAATACATTTTTCATGAAAACTTGTCGTTTTCACTGCAGTTTGTTTCAGAGGGAAAAGCAAAAAGAAGGCTGGCAAAAGAGAGGGATTCCAATAGTGTCCTCATTTACCATTTCTGTTGAACAAAATATTTCAATTTTGTAATCTGAAACAGAAAAGTTATTTCAAAAAGCCATTTTTTGAGAATCAGTGCATGAACACATTTTTTTAGCAGAAATCTGTTTTTTGTGGTTAAATTTATCATTTTGCCCCTGCAATATGAAAATGGTCCAGGAATGTTCAAAAAAAAAATCTGACATTAAAAAACCAGGCATCCTGATTTTTTTTTAATGCCCAAATGCCTTTGCATCAGTAAATATCTTTTAATATGCTTGAAAAAGGTTACGTGTGTGCAGAGGGCTTTGTATTTCCCAGCAAACTTCATCGTCTATTGAAAACTGAGACCATAGGTCCCTCTGAGCTGTTCCTGGGGAAGAAAAGAATCAGTCATATACTAATTTATTTTTCACTGCCACTGAATGAAATACAGAATGGAATGTCACACTTCTGAATGTATAGACATACTTAGTAATCCTACAAAGAAGGACTCTCCCTTATTATACAGAATATGAATGACTCTGCCATCTGTGGTTTTCTTAAAATGCCGCCTCCTCACAGAGATAGGCCCGCTCTTGCAAATGCCACCTGTCACCAAGCAGTGTGTGTCAGGAATTTTCAGTGCCCAAGTGTCACCATGGAATAAAGCCCTGGGGTCTCTGCGTGCAGCCCCAGCAGTGCTGTACCTGAGCTCCTGCTGAGTGACACAGCAGGGCCACTTGGAAGCAAAGGCAAGTGCTGCATGTGTAAGTACAAGTCAAAAAGAGATGTTATGAGCTCTTTCTTCCTTTTTGACTGAAATAAAGAAAACACAGGGCATAAAAAGAATGAGCTAGGCTGTTCTCTGTCAGCTGGCAGATATTTAAGTACCAGTGCAGTGAAGGAGATCTATTTCTTCATTCAGGTGAGCCAGGATGGAAAGGCCTTGCTGGATGTCCTACAGCGTCCCTTGAGTCCTGGGAATTCTGAATCTCTCACTGCTACTGCAAACTACTCCAAGGCTGTTCACCAGGTGCTGGATGTGGTACATGAGGTCCTGCATCACCAGCGGCGCCTAGAAAGCATCTGGCAACACAGAAAGGTCCGGCTACATCAAAGGCTGCAGCTCTGTGTTTTCCAGCAGGATGTTCAACAGGTAATAGCCCTACTAAAGAGATAAAAAATGACCCTTTATTTGCAGCCATAAAGGTTAGTGACTCATGCAGAGGCTGGTGCCACAGCTCTAGAAATCTGCTAAAATCCTAATGCATCTTTCGGTATCTCTTGGTTTCATGTTGGAAATCATCAATCAGTCAATTGAATATTGATCAGTCCATTCCCTGTAAGAATGTGACACTGTTCTCAGTGGTTAATTTGTCACGAGTGAGCAATTAGCTATGGGTACTCTACTGTTCCTGAGAAAGTGATGTTTAATAGAAAAAAGAATTTCAAGTGCAAAAAGCAATTGAACTGTGGTGTATTTCAGCTTTCAGTGTGGAAACAACATAAACTGACAGTTTTGTGGTGCTGTTTACATGGTCTTTGCCCTATTACCACTTATGGAATCCATACCCATACTATGAGTTTGCTGGCTCCAGTGAAGTGCACACCCCAATGCTCAGAGCCCTCCTCACAGAAGTACAGTTTATACAGCACAGGTTTGTCTCAGAGAACCTCAGCTCCAGGTGGATAACTTTTCTCTCCCACGTGTGAGTGCCAGCACAAGAGAGTGAGTGACAATAAGTATGAGATGCCATGTTTGTAACTGCCAAATATGCAGGCACAATCCGCAGATGTTCCAGGGCTCTGCTCATTCAGGGTGGTGTGGTTTGCTTAAGGGCCCCATTATAGCCCAAAGCAGATGTTGGGAGCAATATGGTACTTGCTTTAAATGAAGAGGCTGAATGCTCTAATCATGTTTATAGAGCATTCTAATGTCCCTGGGGTTCTTTATGCCACTGCCTTCCTCCAAGTGAAAAACGAGGCAGAGATGGAGCAACAAAGCTGTCACATGCAAAACAGACATGAACCAACAAGGACAGGAGACAGGCAACTGTTATTCAATGTGCAAATGTGTGGTGCTATTAGTGCCATAACTGGAGTGCACCAGCACAGGCAGAACTGTAGCTGTAGATGTTCTTTGCAAATATTTCTGAGCATTTCTTTGGCAGTCTTCAAAAATTTGCCAGTATTTCTACCTACTCAGGTTTTCCTCTAAAACCACAAAAATATTCATGAGATATATATAATTAAAACTAGGACTGAATGTAACAGATGCTTAATTTAAGCAACTTTTTTTTCATTATGTTTCAGCAAACATACTGCATGGTAATGAAATTCATAAGCTATATATTAAACAGAGCATGTATTTGGTATTCAGTAAGAATACTTTCAGCAAATGATATGAATTTAATACAGTTTTAGGGCTAAAATCTGAAAAATCAAGTGTTTTTTAAATTCTGATGGTTATGTACTTTTTCTAATTGTGGTATTTAACATCAATAATAATCTTAGGTATTCTTCATTCCCTAGGGTGATTTACACTTTTGTTCAATCTTTCCAAACTGAAACTTTCTTTCTTACATCTTCTGAATTCAGTAGAGGTGTTTATGAGGTTCATTCATGAAACCCATTCAGACTTCTACTTCCCACACATGCAAGGCAATGAAGCTGTGTCACTGGTGTTCAAAAGGAGCAGGTCTTTGTATGTACTGTGGCTTTTGGTGAGAGAAAAAGAAACAGGCAGTAAGAGTCTCTGGAGCACAATCACTTGAGAGAGCATTACTCTGTGTGAGTTCTGTTGGCAGCAGTCTTTCCAAATTTTTCTCTTAATGGGTAGTTATTATCTGGGAAGCAACAACTTAATGACAGACATGCTTCCATCCTAGCACACACTGGAGGCATCTCTTTGTCCTACTTAGAAAGTAGAGAGGAAGAGATGAATCATTCTGTTCACCAAACATCTGTACTATTCAAGATAAATGCTTTGTAACTCATAAATGAAATTATCAGCTAAACAGAAATATGAATTGTAGATTCCATGAGGAGGAGGAGGAAGATATCTGAGCATGTTGATGAGGGCTTTTTTTTGAAACTAATCACCTCCTGTATATCTGTCATGCAATTCCTATTATGCTTATTTTGTTAAAAGCCCATCAGTTGGTAGATGAAGCTGTCTACCTGTATATTGTCACGATCATAAGCAAGACTTATCTCTAATAATTTCTTGCCTTGTCAAAATTTAACAACCTTCAACTGAGTTCCTCCTAGTTCAATTCTAAAATGAAAAGATGTGGGAGAAGAGATTCTGACAAGAGAGCCCTGAGTTTATTATACTTCTCTGTCTTCCAAACACGTAATGATACAGCATAGTTTCTCTGAGGAAGATATTCCTCTCACACAGCTCAGAATTAAACAGTTTCCCACAGGTGCAGTTTTCCTGTCAGGATATGCTGTGGCTCACCCTCTCCAGCTGTTGCCCAGTGCAGTAAAAGTTCTGGGGGAAGATGAGCTCTGTGGCAGAGCTTGGACTCCTTCCCTTGTTCATCCATGCCTTTCTTGTCATGTCACCTGTTGTGCATCAATCTTGTCTCACACATGGATGTTAACAGGGACGGGTTTTGTTGTGTTGAATGTCTTAATAAAGACTGCAAGATTATTTTGCATCCTCTCAATCTGCTACTAGCAGCATTAATAGATTTTGGTAAAGACATCTCCAAGAAGAGACTCTTACAGACCCTGAGAGAACAGTAATTCTTATCTAGCTACTCTGGTTAGTCTTGTCAGAGGGATTGAGTGTTTGGGCATGGAATATCAAGAGATAATAAAGAAGTCTTGCAGAACTGATTAGCTGGATGAAGGCTTTGTGTAGGCCAAGTGTGTGCCATTTGAACTGGATTTGAGAGTTCAACTGTGTTCAGCAGAGCTCATTCATATAATTTTTAATTATCTAGAGATTCATTTGGAAGGCAAGACTGCCTGCTGTATGTACTAATGGCATGTCAGGGCTGTGTTCTCAGAGGTTCACACTGTCAAGGAAATACTTCTGATTCTAGCTGGGTTTCAGCATGAACTGCACAAAATCCCTACAGTTACAGCATAACTGAAATACATTGTGCTTATAAAAAAACAGTGTAAACACTGTGGATTGGATTGCCAAGTTATAATATTAATGTAAGAAATGTTATGCTATAAAATATCAGGAGAAATAATCACTACCTCACACCATCAGACATTTTACAAGACTATTTGCTACTACATCTATGTATTAATACAATTACATCCATTTGCACTTGTGAACCAAGATAAATAATGGTGTGCTGAGGATGCTGAGTTATGAATATACAGTGTTTTAAAGAAGGAAAGAAAATAAATGGTGTGAAACTGCATTTGCAGCCTTCCCAGGAAATAGAGCACCATTCACACAAAAGCAGCAGCAGTTAAGAAAATTTGTGAGCTGCCATGAGGTTCAACACAGGCAGGAACTGACAAGAAACTCTTTTAACACCAAAAGTATTTAGGATCATTATAAAAATGTTGGGTTGCTGAGTGTGTAAAATACTTCATTGCTTCAGTTGATTTTTAGAAGTTCTCTGGTTTCAGATAGGGAAAAACTGTGCTGTTTGATCCTTTTAGAACACAGCTGTGGGAGGATGTGCTGAGATTCTGTCCTGCAAGGGAGAAGAAAAATCCCTTTGACTTTCATGCCGTTGTTTTGCAGTGGATGCAGTTGCATTGGCCCATTTTTGGTACCTTTTCCCTTTTGCTCCTCTCTGCTCTGGGTCTTCCACTTCTGCAGACCCCTTCTGGGTCTTCCCCTCATTTCCCATCCCATTAACACCATTTCCATTTCTGTTGAGGTTTCAAACTGTTCTCATATTTTCTCACATTCCCACTGCTTTGCACTATTGGGTCCCGATTTATCCTCCCAGCCTCTTTGTGCATCTCTCCACTCTAACATGTTCCTTTTGCTTCATGAACAGTGACACCATGGAACAGGAAGGGCAGCAAAAAGCTTGTAGCATGAAATGTTATCAAGCAGCCTTAGAAACAGCTGAAGTTTATAAGGCTGTTCTTCACCCCATTGCCTCCCCATCCCCTTTGTTTCACACAGGCAAGACTTTCACCTGAATTCTCCACTCTATACTCAATCAAGTGAAGCACACCTGTTAAAGTAGGAGAAAGGAGACCCATTTGATGCATTATTGAAATGGTCTGGGCAAGCCTTGAAATTGGTACTTTAGCACACTTTCATGTCAGAACAGTCACACCGATACTCTCATTCTGCAGCCTTCATTGCTTCTCACAGAAATTCTGGGTCTTTCCATCATTTCCATACCTACATGCCAACACAGCCTGGCACAGGCAGCCTGTTTCTCCACAGACTCCTGACTCTCTGAAGAACTCTGCTGGTACTTCTTTCTTCTTGCTTTCCTTTGGTTGGGATGTCTGCCTATAAATAAAGAGTAGAAGAATAGGTGGATGTAGAGGTACTGTGTGCTGGTGGTTTCTTGGCTATGAAAAGTGTTGAGTTAGCTGTGGTAGCTCTGCATGGCAAAATGGAGCAGATGAAGACCTTATGGCAGATGAAGACCAGTGGTGAACAGCAAGATGATGCTGAGAAACATTTACTAGCGAGACAGTAGGCAGTGCTAAGAGAGCTGGAACTGTTGCCTTTCCAGCTGCAGTGATGTCTCAAATCCTCTTGGTTACTGAGAAGGTCAAGCTAGACTAGTGTCAGGTTCATCTGATTTCTCTAAATTTGGGATTTGCCTTCTGTTGGCTTCATGCCCAGATACATTAAGGGACATAGTTTTGGTTTCCTTACGTGGTTATCTGCCTTCTGGTGATGGATAAAAAGGCCATGTGGCCATTCTGATATCATTACATTTACCAGCTGCCATTGCTGTGGGAGACTGCAGAGTATTGAAGAGAAAAGGCTGTCTCTCTTCATAACCAAGCACTTTAACTTGTAATGTGTCTGGCTTTTACTGGCAGAGAGAACAGATCAGGGCATGATCCTGACATCATCCGTATGGAAAAATGTCCTGCCAACATCTGTCTGTCTCCATACACTATCTGAGAATGCTGAGCACTCCATGTGATACATGTGATCTATGTAGTCCATTTGCAGAAGAATGCTTGGATGTTTGAGTTTATGTTTCATTTAGCACTCACGCAAGATTTTAGAGGATTAGGTCTGTGTATTGCTCCCCCATTTGCCTGTGTACACTTGGTTGTTTTGGTCCCTTCAAGGCAGTGAAGAGCTGTCTACAGCATTCTGTAGTTTTCCAACTTGTCATAGTTTGTTTCAAAGACAAAGGAAATGAAGGGAAATAAATGAATATATCTGCTTTTGTGCTTTGTTTACAATAATACCTTCACTTGGTCTTGTAAAACTAGAGATTTATTCATAAACAATTGCTGAGGAAGAGAAAAGAACATTATAATTAAGTCAAGATTATATTTACTACCAGATGACTTCAGCCACATCACCCTGCAAGAATACATCACATGCTCTGTGTGCCATCTGAACAGATTTAGCCTGTAAATAGCTCCCACTGTCAGTCATTAATTAAAACATTACGATTCAAAGCATCCTAGAGAATTTTCACAGCTCCTTTGGTAAATTGATGTGGTCATGAGGTGCATTTAATGTTTGTCACTTACGTGTTTACATTTTCAGAGTATTACTGCTGTGCTTTCTCTGAGCTTAAAAGGTGTGTGTGGCCTTATTGGCCATAAGTGATAGTGAGTAGAGGTTGTAATTATGGTTGTATTGCCCCCTAAAAATAATGAAAAAGGAATCAATATTGATAAAACTTCTTGGGAATCTTCTCCCAATGGGATACAACAGGAGAGAAAACAACATTTTGTTATCCATGGCTAAGAGCAATACCTTTGTTCTCACTAACCCTGTCCTTCCAGCAGCTGGTGATGCCCCTGGTTTATTATCTGATATGAATATCTCACCAGACAATTCTGATAGAACACCATACAACTTTTACCTACACAGCTGTAAAGGACCAACTTAATACTGTGTGCACGTGTCTCCAAACTCACATACATCTCTAACGCCCCTGATGTAGCACTTCTCTGCTTTATTATTTATGCAGCAAAGGATGTACAGTTGTAGTAAAAGGGTTTTCTGTTTGCTTCCATCCACATCAGAGACCGTGCAATTAAACATTTTGTCAATTGCTTTTCACAGCAATTTTCATTCCATTCCTGTTGCTCCTGCCAAAGGAGTGGGAACATTTTCAGGCAATGTCAGTGTGAGCCCAGGCATTTAAGGGATCTGTGGCCCCACTCATCTTCTGAAGAGGTCTTATAAGTAGCCAGTACTGGAAGTAAAGTGGTGGTTTATTTGTGCTGATTAGTATCCTGCAAATATAGTGAAAATAGCCACTTAAATAACAAGCATTGCTGAGTGATTTAGTTGCTTGTTTTGATCTGTTAAAAAAGGACTGTCATTCCTTAATTTGAACCCACAGTGGCATGGGATTGTGCAGGAGTTTCAGATGATTTCTACTGACTGTGGATTTTTCTCTAAGCTCTAGTGGTGACAGAGTATAGAGTAAGAGCACCCTGCACAGCTACACAGCCCCTGGTACTCCTTGACCAGATTGTGTTGGATTTGCTGCACAAGGAACTACACTAGGAAAGAGAATATTGCCCACTTATGGCTTCAGCTTCTGGTGATTTCATAGGGATGTCTCCTTTAGCTTGCAAAGACATGGAGCATGTATTGGCAGTGTGGTCAGGGTTGTGCAACACAAGCAGGACAGGGTTCATGGAAAAAGAGCACAACTTAAAGAAGTAATGTGCACTTTTCCTCTTTATCAATGACTCTGTCTTAGAAATCTTCCTTTTGAAGGGCCACAGCAGAGTTTCCTGAGGGAGGGTGCAGTCATGTGGCATGTTGCTGTTTGGGCAAGTTCAGACAGTGGCTGTTGGTATAGAGGCAGGCTCTGTGTTTCTGTCCAGACAGAACGAGGACATTTGCACCCAGTAACCTCTCATCACTGGATGGTATAAGAACACTTCTGATGTCTGCAGCTATCAGCCTAAAAAGGAAATTGCTTTACATGCTTCAAACTCACATAAGAAAAAGGGAGCTCTGTTCTTAATGTCTGACAATGCTTTTAAGCTTAGACCAGTATTATCTTGTATTATTTTTGTGCCAAAATTCTTCATGAAGAACTATAGGTTTAAATTTTTTATTTAAAGATATTCATTCTGGAAATGCTTTAGAGGTTGCTGATTAACAATACACTATCCTCTTCATAATTTGACTTAAAGTGTAACTTGAAATTGTCTGGAAACAACCATTGTCTCATTCTTCCTTTACACAGTTATTAAGACAAGCAGACCATTGTTCTTTGTGCTCCTAAAGAGTCACTGATGAAAAAATAATAATGATCACTTTTTAATTTATACACAGAGCAGTAGTGCAAGGGATATCCAACTCCAGAGGCCAGATTCAGTTACCAACTGAAGTTTTCTTAGCACTGATGTATGAGCAGTGCAAGAACACTTTGATGAGCTTCACAGCTGTCTTGGGAGATAAGATCTGAAGAAATCTGAACGAGCCAGCTTGATCTCTGAACTTATTGAAGTGAGAAGAGGAACAGAAAAAAAAATTCCTTTGTCTGTCAAAAAGTGTTTTTCTTGTTTAGAGCACTGTCTGTCCTTCAAGACCTAGCTCCTCTCAAGTGGTCTGCTTTGTCCTTCTTGAATGGCAAATATGTGGGTTATTAGGCTAAGAAGCTCTTGTGGAAACCCTCTGAAATCATACTGACTCATTGAGTATTTGGGTCTGTCTTTGAGTGGATGAAGAGGAAACAAGTCATAGCATGGGAAAATGGAGAAGGCAATATAAAGATGCAGTTCCTTCTCTGTAGGCAGGTGTAATGATCCATGGTCTGTATTTATCCTGCCTGTCTTTAGAAGCATAACTGAATCATCCAAGTCAGGAGCCTAATGCAGAGTTTCCTTTTATAGCAATGGAGAGACACTGGCATCACCTGAGAATGACTCTCCTTGTACCCTGGATACTTCCCTGTCTTATTCCAGACTGTCAGGGCAATAATGATAATGTAGGCTCTTCAGACAAGACCTTCATTTCACTACCTAATGTTGTGTGGGATCTATTAGGATGCCCAAATCCTGTGTGATGCCATTCTGCTGGACATTCAGTGTCCTCCTGATCCCAGATTTGCTTTGCAGCATTGTGCAGGGAAGTCAGTCCTCGGCAAACTGCTAGAATTTGATGTTACACTTAAACAGAATTTGTAGTCATTATGTATCCTGTCCTCATTATCTATTTCTGTCCCAGGATTGTTTGTATGTCAGGATTCCTGAAAATATCATGTGTAGTTTATTGTTTCTGAAAGGCATTGTTGGCTCTTAGTGTCATGGCAAAGGAGGAGAGAGAATTAGGCTTGTCTGTTACTGATTAGCCCTACAAAAATAGAAGGGTTGCAGTGGTGAAGAAAGAGAAATAAAATAGAGTTTTCTCCAGCTATATGTATATTTTTTGAAAGCAATTGCTAGAATGAGTAATTGTCATAAGGACATGGAGAAGAATAAGGTCTTTGAGTAGATGTAAACTGGAATGCCAGAAAACTTTCTGCCCTGTAACTTTAAGAAGTAACAATAATAGTAGTGTTTCTTGCTTATTAAGGTTTATTTAATTTCAGGATTATGGGTTTTCTAAAAGGTTGATGTTGAGCAACCTGCCAAAGGTTACTTCAAGCTTCATGACTAGAACTTTTCATGTCAGGATGTCTGATCCCTGCTCTAAACCAACAAAGTCATTGCTACTCCAGTTTTACCCCTTATGGAAAAATCTTATAGGATTTATTGGGACTATCTAAAAATTAAATAAAGGTATGTTATGCTAAGAAATAAATATGCTATTTTAGGCACTGGTTTAGGAGTCCAAAATAGTCATTCTTTTCTACTCCGTTTGTTTCCCTTGATCTTTCCTTTCAATTATCTTCTCACATGGCCTCCCAGCTTTTTCATGGTCCTGTCACTCAGAGTGATCAATTCTCTTTCATATTGCTTTTGACTGATGGCCAACAAAAGGTATTTCATTGATGTGAGAAAAAAACCTTGCCAGACAACAAAGAGCATAATGAAAGCTACTTGCTAATGTATAACTCTAACACTTTTCCCTGTATTTTCCTCCATGGAGCAGCTGCTCAGCCAGCTGGTTACTTTCCCCCTCTGTAGTGAATTACACTTCTGGTTTGGGATTATTTGTCTTGCTGGGTAGCAAGAGCCAACTCAGGCTGAGCTGCTCTGGTACCATGACCTGTGTCTGCCCAGTGCTCCTCTCCATTCCAGTCATTCCTGTTATTGCTGCTCATCCTCACAGCTCTGCCTTGCTCCATGCCACAAACTTCCTTCCCTGGCAGGTGTGCTGGGCAGCAGCTCCTTGCTCTGGTAGCATCTCCTGTGGGCTGGGCCTGGTTCTGCTAGCTGCCTTACCAAACCAGCTTGACTGAAGAGTTCTGGTGTTTCTCTTCATGGAAGAGAGGTCGTGCACTATTTGAAATAAATGCAGAGTTTTATGTCACAGGAGACTTTTAGGCAACTTCTTTTGTTTCATATTCCTCACAGGGAACTCTTAGACAAAGCTTCTTGCTTGTTTTTAGAAGCTGTAACCTGGATTGTAGCTCTGGAAGCTATTGCCTAGGCTGGGGTAACCCTTCAGGCACATTTAGACAGAGCTGCTTGGCTCCAACTCCTGTATACTTTTACAGCTATAAACTTCTTTTATGTTACACTGTGGTTCCCTTCAACAAAAATGTCTTTCAAATGTGAAAATATGCAAACCAAACACATTTCAGGTCTATCCATTGGTCTTTCACTTTTCCCCTCCCTTTGTTTTGAAAGCTCTTGACTTGGTTTTTTCTCCTGCCTTTTGTATTTTTTTAGATGGAACGTGTATTGAGGGATGGAGAAAATTACTTTTATTTTTGGCTTCAGCAACATATAAAACATTCTGACCTTCAGATGGTTCCCTTCCCAAATAAGGAGGGAAAGTTGTGGGGGGGAGGGAAACCACAAAATGAAACTTTTTTATTATTATTATTTTCCCTGTTCCTCCAACAAAAAGTAACCTTAAACAATCCAAATGTATTGTGAATATGGTTCCTGCTGGCTTACCTCCTCAGATTTTCAATGTCCACAAGGTGTTAGGGAACAACAAAAGAAGGAAGTTCAGGATGAGGGGATGCTGTAGCCATCAAACTAGAAGAAAAATAAGAAAGGAAGTTTTTCACAGAAAATTTTGGTTTTGAGCTTTTCTTTAAAAAGGTGCTCAAGGAAAGTCCCCAAACACCTCTGCTCTTCATTCTTCTCATGAGTGTCACTCCTGGAATCATTTAAATGTTTCCTCTTTTCTCTGAACAGCTCAAGGTTGTTTCTTGCTGAAAAGGGTTTTCGTAAGTCTGAATAATAATAATTATTTGAGGAATTAATAAAACTTCAAGTGCATGTGGTCACAGCAGAGTCTGAGCATTGTTAAAGACATTTCTTATAATTAGGATATTGTTTTATCTGTTGGTTCTAAAGGGCTGTAGAAATCCCTTATGTAAGTGCACATGAGGAAGAAACTGGGCCAGACATTGGGCATGCTCAGGTGTTTCTCTTCCTGGGAACTTTGAAGCTTAAGCTAAAGTGGTGGAAACAGAAGAAAAAGAGATTTCCTTGAGCAAAAAATCAAGAGCTTTTCAGGTTGCCTTTGCTTCAATGCTTACTCTGCCTGGACAATGTTCTTCCCACCCTCTTGAGCTGTGAAAGAGCTGTGACATTCTCTCAGGAAACTGATTATGTCCAAGCAAACTGCCGAGATGGGGGGAGCCAGACCTAGACTAGAGCTAGCCATAGCCATGTCTGAGCCAGCAGCTTCTTCTAGAAATAGGATGTGAAAGGACAAATATGGGACAAGAAAGGGAGACCTGGGGAAAAATGTCTTGGTCTCAGAAGGAGCAAAATCACCATTCTAACTCGTGCTATGGACAGCAACAACTAAAAGTGTCTATATGCCCTAAGTAAGAAAATATTTCTGAATTTCTGAACATTACCATCGGTCATCGTCTGACAGACTTGATTAATTGTAGTGCCAATTCATTACCCTGCAGCCAAGTGCCAGGTATGATTCCTTAGAGCTGCAGAAAAGACTCACAAATAGGAACCCAGCAGCATAACTGCAAAAGAAATAATTTACCTGTCAGCCTGAAGAAGCTTCATGCAGAGCACAGCAGCATCTTTCTATGCTGAGGCAGAGCACATTTTCTGTGTCTTGTGCAGAAGGAACATGCACAAATGTGGTTATTTATAGCTTCTCCACCTACACTCAGCTTTGAAATTTTGTCTAAAAGAAGTTCAGCATTTAAAGAATACAACAAGGTTTTTAACTTGAAGATATGTTTTTCCTTTTCTTGAGTTCCTTAAAAAACAATAACCTGGGAACATTAGTAACAATCCAGGCATTAAGGAAGAAACATTAGTTCTTCATTTGTCTGTCTATTGTTCTCTTACTTGGAATGTTTTTAGAGAGGCAGTTGCCAAATTTTATGAAGTAAAATATTTAATCGAGAAAATGAAAGATAAGTGGGTACATTTGATGAATGTGAACTTTACCAAAGGAAAGCAATGTTAAGTTGAAAGAAGTTCCTTCTCAGGGTCAGAGAGGCATGTGGTGTATATTCCCACTCCCTTTTGGAGAGCTCACATCCCAGATGATAGCATTTAGTGAGGGAGCAGGCTGGGGCTGTGTGCCCTCAGGCCATGCCCAGAGGAAAGGGATGAGTCTTGCTCTCAAAGTGCCCAGCCTACACCCAGCCAGCTCTGCCAGAGCCCAGAACTGAACGTGCTGTTTCCAAGAGAGACATAGCTAAATCCTACATTTTGCTAATTACTAGAGCTGGGACCAATTGTTTTCTTTACAAGAAGGTGGATGGGACCAGAACACATTGTATTCTCACTCTTCTCCAAAATTCTATCAGTTTCAAACCATCATGATACTTTTGTAGATGTGAAGAACTGTACAAGTACATAGGAGCCATCTATGGAAAGCAGACACAAGGTTATTTTTGCCATATGAGCCTGTGGAAAGGTAAGGAGTTCAGCTGGAGCACCTCTGTGGGAGCAGTGTGTCCCTCACCATCTCATCAGTGGAGCAGCTGTGCTGCCCATGGAGGGTGGCATATCTGAGATAATCAGATTGTAATTCTCAGATGAGTAATTGTGACTATTGCCCAGGTCTGTAGGTCTACAGTAATGTGAAAGTTCTTGGAGATGGGTGGGGAATGACAGAGAAATGCTGCAGCAAGTCCCCATGAACTTCTGAGCCTCTGCTAAAGAAGTTGTGAACATCTTGTTGATGTGCAGTCCATTGCTATGGGAGATATTTAGGATGCCTTCACTTAGTCATCCTGTTAAGTCTGCAGCCCTTTCATAACCAGTTTGCATATTTTTGCAACAGAAACTTCTAAGAAGGGGGAGTTGTTATTCTGTAGTGTTTTCCACTGCAGAAGCTGTTGATGAGCAAGGATCCTGCTGCAGAGACTGTCTTCTCTGGATAAACTCCTACAGACCTGTGTCCAGATGGGCTTGTAGGATATCTGTGGGTGCTAGAAGCAGTGAGAAGTGTGAATAAGACTATATGCACGTATTTTTGCATATCTAGGACTTGCTGACACTCCTCTGGACTCACATGTCTCAGTAGCTGTATGGTTTTCTCAGATGTGTCCAGCAGTGTCAGCTGTGCTTTGTGAGGCCACCTCCACTACAAAGAACAGAACATGGGTGTTCTGTTTTGACAAACTAGTGGGGCTTTAAACTACAAAGGTTAGATTTTTGTTGTTCAAATGAAAAATTGTGCAGAGGTGAAACTTTCACATAATGTCCAGGAAGCACATAAAAACATCTACAATCTGACTTCATAGGGACTTCTTTTTTTGGTTGAATTTAGACAAGGGAATAAAGGAAATTTTTAAAAAAAATGTTTTAATTGGCTCTGCATTTAATTCTCCTCATTAATTTAGTTGCAATATGCAGCAAAATACTGATAGGTCTGTAAGGCTGTTCTTCCCTCCAAGGGTAAATGGGACTGTATGTTTTTTCTTTTCAAAAGACCTCTTTAATTATGTCGTGGTATTTGGAATAGCTACAATTAGAGAGCAAAAGCAGGGAATGATTAAAAACTCCTACTTAATAGCAGCTGTATTAGTTCTCTGGCTTTTCAAAGAGACCCAGGCACAGTTGAGTCCACACATACAACATGGAAAAGTTGTGCTGAAAAGGAAAGGCAAAATGGTGGTCAAAAATTTTTAACTGACTTCAGGGAACGTTGTCTGTTGTAGTGTTTTAAGAGAGCTCTTTCTTGAGAAAGGATTGAAGAAGTATCAAAGTTCATCCTTCTTGTGCAGTCTTCAGACCGTGGTAATGAGTGTAGCTCTGTTCACTCAATTCCACCTTAAAACAAACAAAAACCCCAAAAAATCCCTCTGAAACCTCAGATTGCTAGTCTGGTGATAGTGGGCTACACCATGTCTTAAGACAGTTTGAAATTAGTGACTCGTATTACTTAGGGTCTGAGCTGAATTAAATACAGAAGAACTTGGTAGGCTGGCTATATTATTTTCTGAAGATGAATAAGTCATTGCTGCATGGGCAGATCAAGCTATGGTATTTCAGGATTTATAGGTATACATTCAGCAATTAGTCATTTGTACCTGAGTGGTTTTGGAGCAGCTTGCACCTGATTTTAAAGTCCTGCCTTTCAATGGATTGCCTGTTCCCTTTTGTACAGCTGCCACCACACTGCTTATTATTTATAATATTTCAGTGTGTTCCTTTAGTGGAAAAGGTTCCTAGAATCCCCAACCAAATTTGGAACCACATAGAGGCTGCAAAAACTTAAAGCGGAAGGCAGCTTTCCACTTTCTCTGTCAGTCTTGCTTTTTTCAACTGCAAATGTGATTAATGTCATTTTAGAAAAGTGAATGGAGGCAGGGACGTTGAGTCATTTGCTCAACTGCCACGCTGGGCATTGAACCAAATCACTCCAATTCCAGTCTACTTTTGATATGAAATCCTTGTTGCTTTCTACTTTTTTCTTGAAACTCTTTCATGATTTGACATATTTGACCAAAGGCAATGAGCAGGGAAATGCCCTGTTCCCTCTCAGAGCTCTGCATCAGCAGGGCTGTGCCTGGCCATGGGGACTGCTTCAACCTGTGCACTGTTCACATGTTCACACATCGCTACATGGAAAATAGAACATGGGGTTGACATGTGTGTCCAGAGGCTCAGATCCTGCTGGATGCACAATTAGTTCCTGCCTCTTAACTTGACACATGTGGGGTCTTTGATCCATGTTTGCTGAAGGCAGTTGAAATTTCACTGTGGCTTTTGGTGGGAACAAGATCTGAGTTTTGGAGTCAGATATAGATGCCTCTGGAAATAAAAATCATTTTGTGGAAGCCAAAGTTGATGTTTCTGGTTTAAACATGAGGTGTGATCCCCATCTTTAAAAGGTTTCGTAACAATATTTTATTGTGCCACCAACATAAATTTATAATGAAGAAGTGAAAAAGGCAGTTTTTATTAGGAAACAGAAACCACAGATGAGAATGGCTGAGTTTTGAGTTTTGTTTTGGGTTCTATTATAAACTATTAATAATAGCAGGAAAAGCCAGAGGATAAGTTCCTTTGTATTTCAGTGTATTTTCTCAGCTAGACCTTTACTTGACATTACCCTGCTGTGACAGGGCCAGGGATAATAGGGAAAAGGAATCTATTTTCAGCAATGATTTGGAACACAAAAAGAAACTGATTTAAATCAGACTGTGTGCGCATTTTATTCATTACAGAGGATTAGTATTTCTTAAGTCTCCTTGAGTTGTTGTGAGTTAGGGGGGATTTTTCATTTTGTTTTTCTTCTGATTCTCAGTGTTTGTTCTGCCTTCCCTGGTGCTGTTGCTGACACCAAGTTCTCCTGGAGGGCCTGGTAGCAGGCCAGGGGTTGGGCTGGCCATGCCATCCTGCACAGAACGGCATTATCCACTAGATGGAATTCCAATGGATACAGTCTTAAAGGCACAGGACATAATATCCCGCAGAAACAGAACATATGAGTGGGGATACAGGCATCATAACATCACCCTAGGACACAATCCCACACTGGCTGCTGCCTCTCCTCACAGTCAGCAGTCTCCCTGGCAAATGTGCCAAGTATCTCTTAAAGGTGCTTTTTTCTCCCAACAAAGGAGTGGTTTGTTGGTGACCTGAGAGCACATATTTTTTTGAGCTGTGTGGCTCATAAATGCATATATGATGCATAGCTTCTAGTTCTGGTAGAAGAAAATGAAGTATCAAGAGATTCTTTCTTGTATTTGCAAAATCTGGTACATCCAGTAAGTATTACTAACTAGGTTTGTACAATTTTGAAGGGCTTTGACAGAAAAGATTGGATTTTGTTGCTGAGCAGTGGAACAAAACATTTGTAATAAGCTTTGGATGTAAAGTATGATCTGAAATATGAGCCTTTGAAATGCATTTCTTGGTTACGAAGGGGAGGCTTAGCAAAGGCAGAGCTTCTGGAATAGGAGTTTCAGACAGGCAGGGCCTTCGATCTACTGAGTATTCATAACAGCAGCTACAGGAAAGTAAAGATAAGCTTTCATTCTTGTGAATTTTGAAGCATCTTATGAATTCCTAGTATCTCACCAGAATTTAGTTAGCCCATAGTGCCTCAAGAGCAAGCAAGAAAGTGCTCATAGTGTCAGCTTGATACTGCCTGGCATCTTTTCATAACACAATTTTAGAGGCTTTGTCCATGTGTTTAAAGTTAGTCAATGCTTATGCACCTATTTGAAATGGGGCTTCATTTAAAGCTGAATAAATTAGGTGGAATTGCTCTGGAATTTATTACAACTCTATTACCAAAGAGTTAAACTAACCCCTTTGAGTTATAGCAGGTTTGTACTGATTTGCAATCAAGATCTGACTCTGAACTACTTGAAGTGTAAAATGGTATAATTTATTTTCAGTTTTCAGAATAACCTCGTTTTAAGAGTCACTATGGCAACAACAGTGGGTCTCAGGATAACAAAGATTAATGATTCCCTTGGCCAAGGCACTTCAGTGGGTCGCTCACTCAGGAGCAGTGGAGCTGTTGGACATGGTCTGGGCCAAATGCAGAAGTTGGGGTGCTCTGTCACTGCTGGTACTGCACGCTGTGTCAGAGCCACCAGCTCACCCTTCTCATCTCTTCCTGTTGCACAGGGCAGGGGTCAGTGACTGCTGAGTTTGGGCATCCCTCAGTGTTCAGCCTGGGAAAGTGTGGAGTCACCATCCCTGGAGGTATTCAAAAGACATGCAGAATCTTAGGGACCTGGTTTAGTGGAGGGCTTGGCAGTGCTGGGTTGGAGTCAATGATCTTCAAGTTCTTTTCCAACTTTAATGAAACTTTGATTCTTACCAAAGTCATCCTTATTTCATCTTCATTCATTTCTGCTAAAAGAAATATAGTTTAAAAGATGTGAAAATCCAGAAGTTTTTCAACTAACTTCAAGGGCAGATATAGTTCCTTAAAGTAATGGATTTACTATTCCTTTGACATTTTGTGTTCATGTAAAATGGGTGCAGATCAAGAGGATCTGCTGGGAAAGAATTGGTTCCCAAGGAGATTTTGATTTAAATTGGATAAAGTTATGAGATGTTTCTTAATTTTCACATTTTCTGATTAGGAAAGATACCTACAGAAAGAGACTTCATTTTCAAAGTGCTGCCTTGAAATGTCTGTTTTCCCTTTTAAAATAGAGCCCTGTTGATTTTATTTTATTATTTAAAAATTAAATTAACTTTTAAAAAGTTTTTAAAAGGCTTGACCTTAACTTCACTAATGTAATCATCTTGCCATATTCCCATCATACAAATTAGCCTAGAGGAAGTGCAATTATCATCCCCAAACTTTGCTAAGCTATTGCCTGATTGCTTCTTCAACCTTTTCCCTCTCAAACCATTCTTTCTTCCCATGTTTTCCTAGGGTATCCCATACAAACTATCAGCATTCCCTGCCAGTGGACTCTCAAGTGTGTTTTTCCCTGATCTTGCCTGGGCAGGATTTGCTTTGCCAGTTTAATAGTGCTGTAGGTAGGAGTTTGATCCTCAGCAAAAAGGAGTGTGGAAAGGGCTCTGGAAGTGGCTCTCTGCAAATACCTCCTTCCCAATGCTCTGCTCAGATGAAACCCATCTGAATTGCCACTATTATTATTTTAACAGTTACACAGATCATTCTACAGGGACAGTTAGGGCTTTTCTTCCTCCAGGTAGCATTTTGAATCTTGTGCTTATCCAGCTATATAATGACTGTAATAGCTGGCACAGTCATCCTGCTGTAGCTCTACTGAGTTTTATTTCATTTTCTCCATGACCTGGGTTTGCTGCTTATTTTGTTGGGTGTGTAATTGTGCCCTCGAGGAGATAAGGAGACAGGACATGCACATTGTAATAGAAAATAATGTTTCCATCAGTGTTGATCTTAAACTAGTGAAATAAAAATAATTTTAAAAAAGGAGATATTAACATATTATAGTTACCCCGGTGAACAGAAACAGCTTTTAACAGAACAGAATAGTTCTTTTCATTCCAAAAGACTCATGAGTTACAGTCCGTTCCTAGCTAGAATAAAATACAGCTTGGCAATAAAACACAATTAGAAAATCTGAAGATTTAATTTAGAAAACACTCCTAACTGCAGTTTTAATGGCATCTTCAAGCTTCTTAAGTTTTTAAGGGATAATTGAATTGTTTCAACTAAGTCACTGTAACTTTAATGTCTACCTGTATCTCAGGATGTTAATTTTTGGCAGTAAATTACACAGTCCTTGCTCTCAATTAAAATGTTAAATGTTTATCTTGAATTATTACACAGTTATTCTAGTACTAAAGACTTTTCCTTTCTTCAGGGTAAGGGAGAGTTTCTCCAAATATGCTGACACATAGATGTTTCCAAGTGCTGGTGATTTCAGCTTTGACTGGGACCTTTCAGAGTTCTTCCTGCATCTGCCACAGACTGACTGCTTAATATTTCTCATTGTTTGCATGGCAGATAAAGTGCTTTGTGTCCACACAGATTTTTATTTATGCTGTTACTTTATTCACTCTGTTATTCCATATCTCAGCTTTTTAAAGTGCCAGATTTCTTGTCTTTTATGATGGAAACAAAAATGTGATATTTCTCTATGCTTGCAGATTATTGTGAGCTTATTAGATCCAAGTGCATTATATACAGAAAAATATATTATCTTTATTAGCGTCTTAGTAAATGCTGAGGATTCTTTTGTTAATTAGGCCTATCAGGTTATCAGAGCCTCATAACAACATCTGGTCTTTTGCCAATTTCCTGGGACAACTCAGGAATGAGTTTCAAACTGAGATGTGAAATCAGCTGTTGCTGTCTTGCAGTTTACAGGAGCTCATCAGAGGAGGGTACTTCTGGTAAAAGATTCCGGATTTCTGATTCCCTTTCCCAAAAAGTCATCTATGTGAAAGTAAATATTTAATATCTGCCAGGCTCCAATAACTAAGCTAGACTTCAAAATAAATTGAATAACAACAATTCAATAAACCTAATTTAACAGTAGCATCCATGAGCATTTATCTTCTCTCCAGTTAGAATGGATTTTGACAGAGCTGCTTGTGTTCACCCATAGCAAGCACAAGGCATTCCTCTGCAGCTCTTCCATCCTCACCCTCACAGGGTTTCTCTGTGCTGCTGAGGCAGGAGAGGTAACTGGATGTTCTTTTCTGGCAGGTGCTGGACTGGATTGAAAATCACGGGGAAGCCTTTCTGAGCAAACACACAGGAGTGGGGAAGTCTCTGCACAGAGCACGAGCACTGCAGAAAAGACATGATGATTTTGAAGAGGTAGCACAGGTAAGAGTCTGAACCAGACACTTCTGCTGGCTTGATTTTTGTTGCTCCTTTTGCATGTTCAGAAAAGCTATCACTGTTTTGGTGATACACACTTCTGCTGCTCTCTTCAATGGTTTGGAGCTGCCCAGGGTCCTGTCTCCAAGGTCTGGAAGTCAGCATGCACACTGCAGGACTTACAATCAGAAAACCATCACACTGGGTCAATGAAAGGCCATGAGAAATCACAAACAGCTTACAGAAAAGTAGCACTTTCTGTTGGGACATAGAGGAGAATGGTTATGAATGAGAGTGGTGGAAAAATCAATCCTAACTCCTAGGTGGAGACTGAGGGCCTTGAGCATAAGGTGGGAGCCGCTGTCAGGAAGCAGGGGAAACACCAGAGTTTGTATTAAGGACAAGTACCCTTCCCATCCTTCGGTGCATTATGTGGCAGGGATTTTTTGGTTTGGACTGAGGCAATCATTACAGGTAGAAATTATTATTGTAATTTAACTCATAGAACACTGTAAGCAAGATTTTTCGAGGAACTTGGTATGAAGCTTACAACTATTCCTCACAGTGAAATCATAGTAGATGATTAAACATACATCCTGTCCTTATTTATATAATTTAAAAGAAAGAGGATCTCTTGTAAGTTCTTCCATGGATTCAGTAGATTCCCCCCCCGCCCAAGTATCCATGGTCAGAAATTACCCAGTCTCAGCTCTGACTGTCAGATCATGTTACACCATTTTGGGGTAGATTTGAAACATCTACTATCTGTAACTGATAATCTGTAAAGGTACTCCTCCTTTGGGTATTTTGGATAAATTCCTGATTGATCCATGTAAAGCAGAATGTATAAGATGCTTTATCCCCCTGATACACACTGGGCAGGTTATTGCTCAAAAGTTTCAATGTGGCATAAGATAAAAATTTACTAGACTTTAGTTTTGGTTTTCTGCAAAACATTTTCCATGTGCTGGCCTAGTTTATTTTAAGATATTTCCAGTAACAGGGACATACCTCTTTCACTGTTTCCTCAGGGAAAATATTTCACTGCCTGATGGCAGCTACTGAGGAGATTTTTCTTTCTCCTCTGCCTCATATTGCATTTATATTTCTCTCAATCTCTTTCTTTCTTTATTATTATTATTATTATTATTCCCTTGTTTATATCCCTGTAGTCTTATTTATCTCCCTTAAGGGGATAAATCCCAGGAAATGGGATGAATTAACAATCCTGAAATATCTGTAGAATGTTGTCATGTTTTCTCCTATGCACGTCTTAACCATGTTCAACATATTTAATTCTACTAATATTATTCTTATTCACCAATCCCTTGAAAATCTTTTCCTATCTATGTTGTTGGAAATTTAAATTACCAACATCCTTCTTTTCAATAGATGTTCAGCTCTTGATTGAACACCCCATTGCGTGGCTTGCTAATGAATTTCAGTGTTACCATTCAGGTGTCATGGGAAATCCTTACATACCTTTCACAAATCTCACAGCCTGAAAGCAGCAGTTCTGCATTGGTGGGTTTCTAAAATTTCATGGAACCACCTGTGCAATTAGGATTTCTGGTAATAGGCTTGAATTTCTAAAAACTTAAATTTCTGCAAATTTATTAAAATTAATTTTAGGCTGGAGGTTGCAAAGCATGGTTCTGCAAGGCCTCATCCAAAAGCACAAGTTAGTGTTAGTTTTCATCCTAAAATCAATATTAGGGTTCTTTCCAGAATGAGTGCTCAAGTCAGCTGTTACTGGGCTAGCAAATGAAAATTAGGATCATGTAATATACAGGAGCTGAAACAAGGTGATTTCATGTCCTTTGTGTCATTAATATTTTCTAAATCCCCTTCCTCTGATACATTATAATATTCCTTCATAATTCCCATTACATCTCACATTTTCTGGATCATAATATGTTTTTCTACCTCCTCTCTGAGTACTTCTTAACTAGACATGTAGGAAACAAATTAAGAACAGGTGAGAAGAGACAGAAAAATAACAGAGCCCTGACAGTAGAGGTGAGAGCAAGCCATGTAACTGTCTGCACATGGAAACAGCAGCAGCTCATTAAGGCTTGCTCCATGGGCTGATGGAATTTGGAGATCCATCCCCTCATCAGGGCTGAGGAACCTTACAGTGTGCAGTTGGCACCTGTAGGTGCTAGGGTGAGTCAGAATATAATGACTTTGCTGAAGACTTTTCTAACCTCCCTGTTAGGCCTCCTTCTCTACCACTTCAGCACATCTCTCTGAGCATAATTTCAGACACATTTCCTTTCACTTCCCAAGGCCAAATTCAGAGCAAATGAATCTTGTTCACTGGGTGACCACATGTGTTCAAGTGAAGGTCTGTGTTTCAAAGGAAGGAAGGAAAGAAAAAAGTGTCATTTCTGAGGTTATAGACCCTCTTGGGTTCCTCTGAATCAGACTCATTTACAGCTGATGGGTAGAATCACTGAGCAGCTCATTGCTCTGCCTGGACTGTTGTGAACATGAAGTTTATGGTGCATCCTAATTACAAATAATTGACACAAGTTGAACCTGGTCCCTTCCCAACAGCTTTGACAGGAACACTTTGCTCTGGTGCATTCACATGAGAATATCATTGCTAATTTATGAGGCCTGTCTGCAGTGTGACACAGGAATGTGGTGCTGGCAAATGAACATGGGGACACACAGTGAGGGGAAGTGAAAGGAATGTCAGGCTTTATCTGAGCTCAAGCACTTGAGAATACAATACTCTTTGCTTCGGACAGAGTAATAGTGAGGGTAAGAGGAGAGTCCATAAATTTATCACACCTGGAGTTCTCTTGCAGAAGCTTCTAGTGGGGTTGATTTTACAGCTGGGAATAAATCTCCTCTCTATTTCAATTATGACCAATTTTTATTCTTCCTAACTCCCTTCTTGATACTTAACACTTTACAGTTGGTTGGAAATGAATTCTAAGTTTAAATATTTGTTATTTTTCTCAAGCTAGCAAACATCTTTTCCATAGCTGGGGTGAATAACTGGCAGGACTTTCTCCCAATATAACCATGTAATAAAGCAGATATGCCACCACCCTAAAAAAGCTGTTGAGTTTGCCTATTCCCCTCATCAGGATGTTAATTACTAGCTTTAATAGTAATAAAAATGGTTATGATTGTTTTTCTTAAAAAAAATAAAATATATATATATATATGAAGTGTTCTCCTGACATACCTGGTGAGCTTGACAATATAAGCAATAGTATTTCCTATTGGCAGTTCTCTGATAAAAGTGCTTAGCCTGCCATACAGTAAAAATTTATTCTCAAAAATCCGCTTACTTTGGCTCTGACATATTTGTTCTTATCTCTTGCTGTTTCAGGAGGGCATTTGCAAAGGTCAGACTAGAAGCAATTTTCAGGGGTCTTCTTGGCATTTTTAACAGGGGGTAAAACATTCCTAGTTTTGCCTTACTGTGTGTAAACCAGAGTCTTGTGTCTGGCATTGCTGTGCTGAGAAATGCTGTGATTGACTGACCTGCCATGGCACTAGATTGAGAGGTGGAACATGCTCCCTCTATGTCTGATTAGAAACTGCAGATTGATAAATCTGGATGTAATGATTCAATCAGGCATGGCCCAAATAGATCACATTCCTGCATACAGCTGTGCTCAGAAAATGTCAGTGATTTTACAGCACTGTGGTGCAGGCAATAGGAAATGTAATTGGGGGTCTCTTTCTCTCATAACTGCTGTTTAGACAAAGCTCTGGCAATTTTTCTGACTGTATTTATACTACATGGAATGCACAGATGGCAAATGTTTGAATTTGGATGAAAAAGCCTGAGCTCCTGGGAGGAAGGTTGTTATCTTGTGCATACCTGCAACTGTTTCTCAGTCGGTGCTGGTACCGTTTGCAGGCTGCCTCTGTGAAAGTGCCAACCTGGGCACAGCACAGTGCCTGCCGTGCACTGATGTTTTGTAGCCAGGCATTATCAAGACATCACCGAAGGAATATCGCTCTGGGTGTAGCTACAGTGTTCCAGTGATGGCCTCCTTGCTTGGCTGGAATGACTTTTTGCAAATCAGATAACTGTAGTCCAGCCAGTTATGGCTGCAAATCAAAAGATAATTTCCTTTTAGGCTCTGTAACTTTTCCTTATTCAGTGCATTTATCCTGAGAACAGCATGCCTTCCAGCTGGAAAAGTCTCCCAGCACTTCAGCACTGTCTAGCTGAACTGCACGTCTTGGAAGTGCTTCCCCTGTTCTCAGTATCCTTTTCCTCTCTTCTGGCAGTCCCGGCAATCAGAGGTTCAGGTGGCCTTCTGAGCATCCTCCCCTGCTCACAGAGAGCCTTGCTGCCTTTGTGCTGCTCAGAATTAGGAAACATCATGGGAAGCTGCTCTGATAATCCCTGGCGTTCTGCTGCCACAGGTCTGAGTGGTTTTGTGAATAGTCTGAAAGGAGCATTTCTGTAGCCTCTCTGCCTTTAGGAGCTTTTCTCTCAGACGTGCAGTTGGGATTTCCTGTGGCTCCGGTTTATCTCCGTTTCGGCCGGGAGCCAGTGCGGATTTCCACCTGCAGATGGCACTCGCAATGCGCTGGAGAGCCTGGAGCCCTAATGGCAAACAGAGCCGGTGTTTCTCATCCAAACTAACCAAACATTGTCTCGCAGTGAAACGAAACAGAAGTGGAAGCTGGCTCACTCCCTGTCCCATGGTGTTCTCCCACCCCTAATATTTTATTTTTTTTAATGCGAAGCTGGGTGGTGCATGGTTTAAGTCAAGGTGATGCTTGTCATCTGTGTTTATGGGATAAGCTGCTCTCAGATCTTTGGAGCCGTTCTCAAGGCTCTTGGACCACAATAAGCTCACAGCTACAACTGGGTCTGCATTTAGTACCTCTGTGTGTGTGTGTGCATGCAATAGTTGCTGTGTTTTTCATGGTAATCCAAAGGCACTGATGTTTACAAGGTGAAATATCACAACAAAGCACATGTTCTGAACAGCCTTGGCTCAAAATATGTGGGCTTGTCCCTTTTTATCAAGCACAGTAAGAAGGTTGACTTGAGGCTGAGCGTGGCCATCAGAGTTCATGGGCTTTGTCCAGAGCAGTGGCTCTTGGTTCAGGCCTTGTGTCTAGAACAGATTTGAGGTAGGTACAAGTCTGGATCCTCTATTCCCAACTTTGAAAATTTATGGGATCCATTTTGCTAAGGCATAAATGCAGTGCTGCAGACTCTTCTTGAATTATTGCAAAGAAGAACAGCCAGACAAAATGTGAGAAAAATGCTGGACTTTGCACTCTGGCATTTGGGAAGCCATTCAGTGTCCCTGTTCTTGGGTGTCTGGGCTTGCCTTCCTCCAAGACAGCTTTGGAAGATGATGATTAAACATCTGAACACTGGCTTTGTACCATCAAAGTTAACCTTTGTGTACATGCACAGTTCCTTTAAGATTCAGTTCTTCCTTTTATTCATCTCAGGGAGGTAAATGTATTTTCTACAAGTGAAGGCTTTTGGCAGAGACCTTGAAAGCCAAAGGCCTGAATCAGCTATAAGAAATCAAAGCTCTGATGATGTTCTTCATCTAACAAGCAATTTGTTCTCCAATATTCCTTTCTAGAGTATTCCCTTCCTCCACTGTGCTGTTCCTAAAATACTGGCACTTCAGAGTTTTTGAAAAGCACTTGCAGATAAACAGAGTTTTAGATGCAAATATGTTGAAAAAATACAGTTACATTGTTTGTCATGTGAAATATCCAGAGGATCCAGTAAGAAATTTTGCAGGTAAAAATAGTATTCTGTGACCTCTCAGTCCCACATAGTTTTACTTAAACTGCTTTAAAACTATGTGTGGTGATGGAATAGTCAGGCCAAAACTGAATTGCAAACAGCTACTTGTTTGGCCTTCAGGATAAAAACCTAGTGTTTTCCCATACAAATTCCAGCTCTGTTGGATGTCGTTGTTCTAAAGTTTGGCATGAAGTTCAGTACTGATGTAAAACAGCTAGGAATAAATTAAGAGTCCATGTTGATAATGAGCACTTAGGAAGCATTGTCCTAGGGTGGGTTTTTAATTTTTATTTTGTTTCATTTTTTACAATTTTATAACCTATGTGGTTGTTGAAAGGAGTAGCCTGCTGGGCATACTGGGTTTTTCCTTTTGGGTTGAGTGACTAAAATCCTATGAAGGATGAAATATTAAGCCAAAACAGGGAGAGGCAGACAATTAAACCTGTTGAGAAATATGCTCAAAATTGGCAATAATAACTGTACTTTCAGTAATACCAAATCTTTTTTAAAATAACAAAAGCATGAGACAGGCAACAAAAAATCAGTCCTACTCTTATTTTCATCATCCTTTACATGGCCATTAGCAAGTTCTGAAGCTATAATCTGCATTTTCCTGTTCACTTAATTTATGTAAATGTATTCATTTCTATACAAAGAGGAAAAAATGCCCACTGGCAGCAGATTACACAGGCATTTGTACCATGGTGTAGGATCTCCAGAACTCTTGGTTTCTCCTCCTGGCTGGCATCAGGCTGCATCTGGCAGGCACAGACAGCAGAGATCCGTGGAACTGCCAATACATGGGCTGTCTGTGCAGGTTACCTAGCCCTGCTGGATCCAAAAGCTTCTAACAGCATCCCCAGGGGCTGGATAGTTTATCATGGGAGCCGTGGTACCACTCTGAGCATGAAGCCTCTGGGTGACTCGGGTCCATCTGCCGTGCAAGAGCAGAGATACTGAAATGGGTCTGCACAGCCTGGGCCAGGAGCCAGGAGGGCTGGGAGGGGTTGGGCAGATTGCCTGGGTCAGATGTGAGGCTGTGGAGGCTGGACTGCCAGACCTAGGTCAGAAGCAGGGCATGTGAGACGTGTTTTCCCTGAGGAGGTGTGAAGGAAGGACTCTTCAGAGCACACTGTGGATCTCAGTCCCATGGAGACTCCGGTAGAAGCAGCCTGGCAAATCTTGTGGAAGCAATGGAATTGAACTGGTAGCCAGTGGTACTCCATGATCTATTGGTAGTGGGGAACCTCTTTTCAGACAGGCTCTATAATGGCACAGAGATCTTCCTGGCAGTTGTGTGATGGGCTGTATCTATTATGCCTTGTCTTTGAGTTTGCATTTCAGTGTGTTTCTCCTCCAGCTCAAGGTGATTTTCTTTCCTATTTCTTCTCTTCCAAATTCACTTGACAGCTGGATCTTTTCATTAAACCTCCTGCAGCATGATTCACAATCTAAATGCTCCCTATAAAATTTTAAGTCTTGGCAACAAAGTGCATTTTTTTACAATTGCCAGGAGCTAGCTTCCTATCACTGGTTTATTTGGGTAGGTTTATTTTTGTGTCTTTAAAATATCATCCCTTAATTCTCTGTAAATGCATAATGTTGTTCCCATGGCAGAAAGGAAGACAATGAAGCTATTTAAGAAATATACATTTTTAATTCTGGAGGTTCTGGAAAACAGAATTTCTACTGTGTGGCAAATTCTGAGATTTTGAACTAATTTCTTTTTGAATCAGAAGACAGCCAACATTTCCTAAAGAAGATAAATCCTGGAGTTTGATTTCGTAAAGCTCAAAAGTTCTTAAAGAGAACACTGGAAAATTATAACACTGATATTTTATATAAAGCAAGTACTATAAATAGATTCAATATGGTACTGATGTATCAACTGAATAAACCTAGAGCTGAAACAGAAGGTATTTACCTCTGACAATTTCGGTGAAATATACCCACTTAAAAAAAACCACTACTGTTCTGACTGACCTGTCTGTGTTGATGAAAACCATCATCATCTAAAGGCTTTTAAAACTTTCTGGTCATTTTTCTTTGCGCTATTCTTATTGGCAGGTCAGTGGGTTATCAAACTGTACCTTCGATCCCAGAAGATTAATTGCAGCAATGTCCAAGTCTCATTTGTAATGATGGTGGACTGGTACTCTTCAATTTCTTGTAGCTATTGATAATGGGAAGGCTCAAGGGGACAGGGGTGACACTGTGGATCGTATCAGCAGTTTTACTTTGTGATTCTGTTCTAGTGCAGTAGAAGGAGCTGCCCCAGGCTGTGCTGCTGCCTCTGGGCCAGCCAGTGATGGCTTCAGGAGAATGGCACAAGTGGTTATGACATTGCTGCCAATCGCAAAAATGCTGCTTTGCAGGCACTGGTAAAGAGGAAATTTGATGTAGATTAATCTAGTATTGGGGATTTGTATGTAGTAACAGAGCAAAACAATTTTCAAGGACAGATTTTGAGTATTTGTTATCATTGTGCACATTTTCTGGAAATAGACTGAGTTCCATTGATCACTCTGCTGCACCAGATTTAGAACACAATCACACTTCCAATTTCAGATACATTGCTTATCATTAACTTGTTCTGAACAGTGGGTCTCCATTCTGATGGCTCTACACTGCAGAGAAGCTCCTTGGCAGTGTGATTGTGCCTCTCTTATTTCCCTGTCATGGATCCCTAATTGTCCAGAGGAAGGATGTTCTCTTAGTCCCTCATCAGGTATTTGAATTGTCTAAAAACTGCACTTGCATTATGACATTGTTGCAGAGGTTTTATACTGATTATATATAAACTGAAAGTATTCAACCGTCTTTTTATTGCATATAAACATACTTTTAAAATTTACTTTCCTGTGATAGTATTCAGGTCTCAATTTCCCCTGTAAAAAGATAGGGCAGCCTCAGTGGATTTACAAAGTACTTTTGGAATTACATGTGTGAATAGGGACCAAAAATCCTAATGTGCATATAAATAATTCACTTGTTGATTCAGTGCTTGTAACCCAGCCATTAATATTGCCCTCCATAGCTGTGGTCTGTGAGGTCTGGTTTTGCATAACCAAATCCCAAGGAAGCACTGCGTTGTGTCACTGTGGAAATGGCTTCTGGTCTGAGGCATTCAGGCACCTTTGTTTAGTGTCTGGTTCAGAGCACCACCACATGCAGAAACACAGAGCCCTCTTCTGCTTTCCTGAGCTGGGGAGAGAAATTCTGAGGCTGACATGAGAAAAGCAGGCAGAATCAGCCTTCTCCTGCCTCTGCATTTGAAATGAAGCTTGTTTGGAGAGAAAGAAATTGCAGAATTTGCAAGAGGTCGGGAACTGAGACAAGAGGTGTCTCTGAACTGTCAGTGAGCATGTGCACACGTGTTAGTTTAGCATGACTGCCTGATTTAGTATGCAGCTGATAGAATGGAAACACTGCGTGCTCCAGAACAATAGCACTGGCTCCTATTGACACACAACTCTCATTTTTATCAGGGTGTTTTTTCCAATTCATGAGATTTTGTCAGTGCTATTTTTTTCCTGTGCAGCATAGGTGAGTCTTTGTTACATGGGTGAGATCCCCAGCTTTGCAGCAAGCAGAGAGCTGAGCCTGCTGTTGCCTCCTCTGGAATAACGTCAAGGCTCAGTTCAGAAGTGCACAGTGTAAAAGGGTGGCTGTGACTCCTCAGGATCAGGGAATGGGATGTGCAGCCTTGGTGTTAAATGTGTCAGCTGCATTGTGGGGTGGAATGAAGGGTGTTCCTGCTTGGGGAGGAGAGATGGCAGAGAGCACTGGGGTTTGGCTTCTGGCTCCTGGGTATTTTGCCAGTGGCCAAGATTTATATTGACAACTACAGCTTGGATTTGTCAATGCCCACATATCAAAGTTGAGTGCAGGAGGGACTGGAAACCTGCAGTGCTCCATGGTGGGGAAGGGTCTGGTACCATCTGAGTCCTATTTGCTGTTGTCTTCTTGGGTTTGTTTTAGGCTTAAAATAGACCTAATTGAAACCTCTTAAAATCCAAGGTGTCTTTTGGGGCTTGTTTCAGGCTTAAAATAGACCTTCTTGGGTTTGTTTTAGGCTTAAAATAGACCTAATTGACACCTCTTAAAAATCAAAGGTAGGTGTTTGTTCCCACCAAAAAAAAAAAGGTGGCTCAGATAAATACTACCTAGTCAGGGATGCATTCAGACCATTTCTCCTTTGGAAAAAAATAACCTTTTCTGACTCGAGGGGGAGAGCTGCTCCTCCCAGTTCCAGGCCCCTTCCCAAAGGATTCACAGTTTTATCTGTGCCACAGCACAGCCCCTCAGTGCACACTGAGTGCTGGGCACTGCTCAGGCTTCCCTGCTCTGTCATGCACTGGAAACCAAACAGGAGAGAAGCAGCCCCACAGTGCAGCCACGCTGAAATGCCAGTCATCTCTCCTGAGTGTGCTCCCCTTGGGGTGGGGAATTGGGTCACTAGGTCATTTAACCGTTCAAATTTAGGTTTTTTATAGGCACGTGTAAATGTGGGACAGGGAAAAAAAAGAGATATTTCAGAGCACAGAGCAGAATCCGATTTGTGTGCTAACATCAGGATGTGAAAAAAGGAGATTATTTTGGGATAAGAATGCTGGGAGGAATGGGAGTTGCTGTTTGGACCTGGTGGACATGCCTCTAGGGTGGGGTTTGGCAAAGGTACAGCAGGCAGAGAGAGATCAAAAGACAACTCAAAGAGAATTTCTCTGATCTTTGTTTTTGTCTCATGTCATGGCCAGTCTTATCCTTTGGGGGATGATTTGAGATTTTTGAAGGGGATTGGATAGGGAGAAGGAAGGACTCAGCAACACTAAATAAAGAATACACTAGAAAGCTGTCCGGATTTTTTTAATAGTAAAAAATATGGCAGATGTTGACTATAGGGGCAGTATCTCATATGCCTACAATATTCATGGAGATCTACTACTTGCCAGAAACCAGTATGTTTTATAGCATGAAAATTTCTGGTGGGAATGCCTCTGTACCAGATCTCTCACTGTAAGTCATTATTAAGATATATTTATCTCAGATCATGTGTGGCCCCCTAATAAGAGCCAGAAATAAAACCATGATATCTTTCTAAATCTTTGTTTTGCTTATGGATAAGCTGAACTGAATTTCATTCACACAGTAGAACACATTTTTATAGTACGCCCCATATGAGTGCTTTCTGGCCAACATGAAAAATGTTAGTTCCTGTCTGGAACTTTTCTGAAGTATAGGAATAAGTCTGGTATAATATAAATAAAAAGGTCTGTTACTTCTAGGGTAGTGAAACCTCCTTCCATTTTCCTTCAATATAAGTAGGCAATACTTTCTAGATGTTACAGGAGATTTTAATATTTTGAAGTTTTAGGGAAGACAAAGCCTTTAGTCCATCCTGCTTTGGTGGCACCTCTGAAGAACTAATTTGATGGGCAAACCATACGGACAGTTCACATGTCAGGGAAGTAACGGTGGTGAAAAATTGGTTTATAAATCTAATAGGATTCAGAGAATGGTTTCTACTCATTTGAAACAAATTCCAATGTGTAAGCCATGACAGAGAGATGAATTAATGTTGACAGTGAAGAGATTCCAAAGGGACTGTCTTGCTGACCTGCTCCTAAAGATGCTCAGCTAGAACAAGGAGGTGAAGTAAAAAGTTACTTCAATTTTAATTGAAGCTGGGGGAGACTGTTTTATTATTGTAGATAGCAGAGGGGCATTCTCCATGCAATTGTCTGAGGTCCAGAGAGCAGGGAGATGGGGATGGATGTTATCTGAGTGGTGGGCAGGTCATGTGTTTCTTGTTGGCAGAGTATGTTGAGAAACCTCCTTTTGCCAAATGGAAATACCCAAATTGTGAACAGAAGTGTTGGCATTTTATTCTAATTGTTTGCTTGTTTCTGGCAGGCAATGTATTGAATTGTGATGTTTATTCTGGAAAGAAATTGATTTTTTTTTAAGTGATGAATTTTTAAGTGATTCTTTGCTAGAAGTTAAATTTAACAGGACAAATTGGAGGGACCCAGGAGAACCAAGGGGTTCCCTCTGAATCTCAAGGGAGTATAGACAGTGCTAGGAGATGGCACCACAAGATGTGATGCTCTCACTGAGAGCATTTCCTGCACCACTCCCACCTGGGCTGGTGCACAGGAGCTGATGCAATGCAGCCTGTCAGGGAGGAAACCTGTATTTCAAAGGAGCAGCAGCAAAATTTTAATTAAATCTCTGCATCCTTCCTCAGGTAGCAGCAATGCACTGACCATGCTAAAATGATGTGGCGTATCTTCCTCTGTATTTTTTCTGCCAGCAATCAGTTTGCTTGTCAGAGGTGGCCTTTCACTTATGGAAAAAAAAAATTGCTGCAAATCTGGAGGTCCTGTGATGCATTAGTGGTACACTTACCTTTTTGCAGCAGCCTGTGTTGTGTTTTTGTCATATATTACCAGAGAAAAAGAATGATTGTTAGGTGATGTATATGCAGCACTGCATTGTGCTTGGTGTTCAGCTGTGTATGAATTCTTAAGCTGAAAGATCAGGAGAATGTGGGTTAAAGTTTTGCCAAATTTTCTTCTGTTAAACATTATCTCATTCTGTGAACAGTCCCATGCCACTCCAAATGGGCTTAAGGAAAGGTGTTATAACCTATCTTCACATTAATGGAAATAAGAGCATAGCTGAGTGAGGAAATGGAGAGGAAATGCTTTGTTGTCTTATTTAAAGTGGGTTTTATAAAAATATAGGCACAGAATTCACATTCTCACAAGTTTATTTCTGCTTTTGTTTTCAAGGCAACCATGATGCCAGTTGTATTTGGTGCTGGCTTTTCCCAGTGCTGCTGACAGTCCAAAGCCTTTTATTACTGTCGTTGCAGTGTCTTTGAAATCTCCAAACCATGAGCATGATATTAAACCCAGAATGCCCGGAGTTATTTCAGTTCCAGAGATCAACGAGACTTGATAAAGATGTCATGATTGCACTCATGTCTGTAGGGCTCAGGAAAGATGTGATCTGAGCTTTTGGGACAGAAAACAATACCATGCCCTCCTGGATTGCTGCTCACCTTGGAGCTGCTCCATGTTTATTTCTCCACCTGCCTTCCCTTTTGCCCCTATCATAAAGAAGTTGTGGAGTTTTGCTGTGAACCACCTGGGTTTTCTGATGATATTAATCATTTAAGAAGCTTTCAAAAGGAGCTGCCTTTCATTCCTGTCAGTTTGCCTTCTTGTGCTCCCTTGTCATTTTCACAAAAGAAAATGCTTTCCTCATTTTTGCTGAATTTCAAAGGCTCAGTTTCCATTCAGTCACTTGAGCAGCTCTCAGTTGTACACTCTGCAAGTTACTCAATTATGAAATTGGGGAGTGATAATTCTGTTTTAGTGGTACACTCACTGTGCTGGATAACACCAAACAGTATGACTTTGGTTTCATGTTTGGCACCACAACTACTGTTTTGTTGTCTTCACTGTCCTTCTTTCCTTTCTTCTGCTCACTTTCACATTCCTCTTCCTGTACAAGGGTGTTCCCAAGTTAAAGGACCAAGCTATTTCATGTATATTACCAAGAATAGAATACTAGAATAAAACCTAGACAATAATCATCAATTTCAAATATCTTCCCAGTTCTTATAGATCCTTGTAAAGACCATAAAATATTGGAACAGCAGTATTTCATAATCTCATTTTAATATTCTGTTTGGATATGCTTTTACCAGAAGACCAGTAAGGTGGCAGAAAATAAAAACCGAAATATCCTTACAAGCACAAAATGAGCCTACATGTAATTTGCTTTCCCAGCTGTCCACTTCTTTTGGTCTCAGGATGACACTGAAGATGGTTGAGAAGTGGAGATCTTTGCCAAGCAAGCTTTTGTTCTTTGTGTATTTGTACTATGTACACACAGACAGGCATCTATGTGTCTTTACATACTTATTAATATTGGATGAGATGTGTGATTTTAAATGTAATTTAAACCATTGTTTCACTATATATTTCACTGGCATTTCATTGAATAATGGTTGTGATCACAGTGGAGTTAATTAGCATGATTGTGGTAATGGGAGTGTTTTCTACTTGATGTATGAGTGCGCTACTGATTGAGATGAACAATTGGTGGGATGAATTACACCATAGCCAACAATTTATTTTTTTTAATCTAAAGTAAGCACTCAATATGAAATAGCACAAAGAGGAATTCTTTTAGCTAATGTGTTCCCAGCTATTAATTCTAATCTTGCTTATTTATTAGTTGGAAGGTATGAGGTAGCTTTTAATCAATTTGTCTGGCATTTCAGCAGTTGATATAATGTGTAAGTGTCACCCTTTTAAATTCAAATAATAAATTCATCTTGGTTTGTATGTGAACCCTGAGGGAAAAATCATAAATAAAAGTAATAATACACAGAAAAATATCTGGTCCTTCACAATGGTCAGTGAGGATTCTGGGTTGTATCCACCTTGTCATTCCTGGGAATATTTCATATCTAATAATTACGGAAAAATGCCATATGTTTGTATTTAAAGCACATATATACACAATATATTATACATAATATTTTATACAATTCACTGAAATAATGGAATTACTGGAGGTGTAAAGTAGTCATTAGTATCAGCATGATATCAGTGCAAGGAGAACTGGGGTGAAATTATGACAAGGAAAACTAAAGACAAATTGCCATGTTTAAGGGAAGAGCAGTCTGAAGAGGAAGGTGCTGATGGAAATTTCATTAGCCTGGATATTTTTTAAAAATGTCTGAAGAAGTTTCCATTCTAGTTTATAGTGGGGAGCAATCTTGTACTGACAGAGTGAGTGGCTGCATTACCTCAGAGAGATATTCTGCCTGTAACTTCTGTAACTGTAATTCCTGGTAAGTCTGTTTTGAATTACAACCACAGAGTACAAGTAAGAATATAAGTCTTGATTTGATTATGTGCAATTCAAATGGAATAAAATCACAACTTCTATTAGATCATCATATGCACTTAGCCTTTGCCCTTCTTAAGGGAGGAGGAATTTTGACAAAGATGGATGCTTTGTTAAACCCCAGATTTATTTATCAAAGAAATGTTTCATTGTGGTCACTTATTTTAGCTTTAGAATATCAAGTTACTAAAGATATAATTCTTCACAAAGGCCTGACTGTGAGATCACTTAACCTCAACAAATACTGGAGCTAATTTTAATGAAGTAGCTTGAGCAAAGAATCTGATAGCAGTAACCGAGCTTTATAATTAAGGATAACAATAGTTTATAAAGCTTGACAAGAACTGCAGAATCAGCTTTGTAATTACAGTTTTCCCAAAGTGAATCGTGCTGTAGTTTCATTGGGCACTTCTACTCACTGTCTATGTACAGAACAGGTACTAGTCCTCCAGAGTTCTGTTTTTAGCCCTTTGCCATTTTTTTCTCTCCTGTGATCTTGGGGAGATGGTTAGAAAGCTGACCCAGTTCTCCCTGAAGTCAGTAAAATCCTTTTCACTGTTTTCAGTAAGAGATGGATCAGGCTTTGAACTTTGTCTCAAGTTCCCAGCAGGAGTGCTGATACAGACATTTCATCGTTGGTAGTGGAGAGTCACGACTCTAAAGAACATAAGGGAGATATCACATCAGAGAAAGCCTAATAAGTGTCCTAAACTTCAGCCTGCAGGCATAATGAGGGATTCACATCACTAGTCTTTAGTCAAGAATATCAGGTCTAAGCTAGGCCTCTTTCTCTCTCTACTGGGTACTTCCTGGCTTCCAGAGATGCCTTCTCTTCCATACCTTTTTCATGGTAAAACCCAGGTGACAAAGCTTTCTAATCAATACAAGGAACCTTGCCTGGAACTGCCTTGCACAGCCCCAGAACTTGGTCAATACAGACTAGTGCTACCTCATCCCCCTTATCTCAACATCTACTTGGGAAGTGAGGTCTGGGGTATGTAGTTTGTGTTTAATATGATTATGTACCTGATCACCTGCCCTGTTCTCTCCTCCATGTTCCTCCTGATGTTTACAACAAACTTCTTTCTCTGGCTGGTGGGAATGGCTCACTACACTTTGGAGAACTCAGAGACAGTTACCATGAAAATCCCTCAAATAAAATAAACAGCTGTAAAATAGTGTGCAGGGGCAGACTGTTCTGGAAAAAAATTGTCCAGATTAAGGACATGAACTTTGCCCTAGACTATCACTAGACACAGCTATTTTCAATGTAATCAGCCTTAAAACATGCAGCAATAAACTACTTACATGTGCAGTTCCTAGCAATAGATAAAAACTACATGGAATAATTTTCTGTAAATGCACATGGGCCAAAACCAAAATGCTGTGCTAAACTGATTGATACCTTAAAAATGTGAGGAAGTTCACAAAGATATATCTAGATAGATATATTTCCTTGTGTTTGCAGATTTCATGATTGGAATAGGTCATTCTGCAAAAATTGGTCTACAAATATTATTAAGAGATATAAGGTGGAAGTTGGTTTTGTGCATGAAATAATGCAGAAGTGTGGAATGCCAGTCAGCAGTTTACCAAGAATGTCAAGGATTTGCACATGACAGTTCTCTCATGGGTTAAGACAACATTAAGAAAAAATGCCACACAACCCTAAAACTTCAGAAGGCATACAATTTTATAACTCATGGAATTTTTTTTCCTGCCAGATCTCAGAAGGGCTGGGAATCTGAGCTAACCTCTTTTGGATGGGGATGGTGGAGCAAGGAAGCATTTAATGCTTTTCTTCATTGTAGAACTTGATTCTCACTTGGATTCTCACCCTGCCTGATCCAGGGTTATGTCACAGCAGAAAAGTAGAAAGTGCTTCAAACAAATAAATAAAATAAGGTTCTGTACCCCAAAGAGCTTACTAACAAGAGAGCAAGCTCAGGATGAAAATGTAGGGAGCAGGGAAGCAGTGCAGCATTATAGCACCAACCAGAATGAAGCTCTCAGCTTCAACAGCACTTTGGTTCAATGCTTGTAGAGCAATAGATGTACATGAAAATATTTGATATGTGTAACAACATCTGGTATGATTTATGTGCACTTTAAGCAAACAAACAGAAGAGAAGTAGAGCAAGCCCTCAGCAAATGAGTAACCTGTCGCTTATTTGGCCTGTGCTGTGTGTACATCTCAACAGCTGACGAGGGAGGACAGTCCTTTCATGAGCACACAAAGCTCAGGAGTTCAAGGCAAGGGTGGATAGCTCCCAAATGTGGCTGCTTATCTGAAATGTATCTAAATCCCTTAAATCTGCACTAGTGAGCTGGAAATCTCTCAGCACCAGGCCTTCCTTCTAGAATGGCAGGAATATAACCATTAGTTTTTTCTCCTATCATAAACCGCACCTGTTTTAAAATCCAGACACTTACCTGTGACCTCAGTGGACAAAGATAGAAAAAGAGGTGAAGAAAAATGTCTCCATATTTAAAATGCACTGTGTTCAAGCCTTTTGTGCATGACACATTTATACAAACACATCTGAAATTAGGTATGCATTCTTCAGGGAAGCATCCCTGTGTGCTGACAGTGCCTGTCACAGCCCAGGGAAAACACTGAGTGGCTCCTTCCACACCTCAACAGCTTCCCTGCAGAAAATCCCCTTTGCCTTTGGAAAACCTTGTGCAATGCAAAGGGGCTGCTACATCTTTTTTGTCTGTGCAGTGAGGCCAGAGGCTCTGTTGAGGCCAGTCTGCATTCTTTCTCCCCCAAAGTCTAGGGTGCAGCCCATACACTTTTCACCAGTGCATTCACGTCTGGTCATTGTATCTGTGAACTCATCTCATCTACAGGTAATTCAACATAGCACATATTGGAGTCAGTAAACTGTGTGGCTTTCAGCAGAGATGGACCTAAATGTCTCAGGGACAAATGCAGCAAATCTGGGTCCATACTGTATTTCAACAAAACTGTTTTGTGTCCCAAATCTGTGCCACAAGGAGAGAGAGAAGGCACTTACAGGTACACAAAATAATACATATAAAAGCAGGAACAGGCTTGTGCTCAGGGAGCTGGACTGGTGTGTGAGTTGTTGTAGTGGTAATGTGTGAAAAACACTGGTGTGGACTAGACTTTGAAAAAATTGTGCTAGCTTTGGCATCTGCTCCAAATACTATTGGAAGGGGATCATTCAGAAATGATACTGTTAAGTGAAACTGGACCCTAATTCAGATCACATTAAATGGAACATTTTTTACAAACTCTCAGCTAAAGAGGTTTCCAAAAAATTATTATTAAAACATAAAATTTTGCTGCTGTTAACAGCCTAAGCACTACAGCAGTAGCCTGAAAATGAGGGAATAAAAATTTACTATTGGTAACAAAACTGTCTCAAGTATGTTTTTCACAGTCCAAAAGGAGAAATGCAAATACCAGACATTTATATTCAGCCCTCAGAAAATGAACAGTGAATGAGATGTTTTCTTTTTGCTTTTTTATAACTGGAAATATTTTCCTCCATTAAACAGAGGTCAGTGCTCCATCTCTGTACTGAACATTTTCTCAAACAACAACTGTTGACTGCAGCAGGACATTATCTAAGTAGGAACAACATGGCTTGATCCATGGCTTTTAGTTTTGACAGTGTTTGTGTAATGCTCAGAAATACATGTGTGTCTACAGTTTAAGAGGTATTTTGTGTGTATGCATTAAGTTCATGCATTTTTAAACTGAGGAGGATTTTGGCAAGGAAGGTGCTACAATTCTACTATTGAAGCAGAGGTTAAAATTCCCAGTGAGAGCAGTCTCAAGCCAATGCCAAGCAGCTCCAAAGATCTAGCCCAGTAATGGAAATGCCCGGAAGCTGATATCTTTGTCTCTCCTTATTTTGTTAAGTGTTGAATACCAAAGAGCTATTGGCCTCATCTTGAGTGAAGAAAGCTTTTATATGACAGCAAGGGCTGGCTCTGTTTGGTTTGCCTAAACTGACTAAGGCATAGCTCCATGGTTCTGGAGAAGATGGCTGCACTCACTTTCCATTTCTCCTGTAATTCATGAGACTCTCTACTGTATTAGTTGAGCAGTGTTTTCCAGAGATGTGAAAAAACAGAGAAAGGATGGCAGGTAGCTTGAAACCCAAGGCAAGTTGGATGAATTTCCCCTCTCTTACTTGGCATGTCTTGGGTACATTAATTTGCTCCTGGGTTCTTCTGTTCCCTCTCTGTGAAGTTGGAGTCCTACACCTCATGTGATAAAAGCTGTTGCTGTGGGGTAAATGTATTCAGGATAGTGCAGTGTTCAAGTTCTTGTGTAATGCAGGGCAGGTACGTGCCCTGGGCAAACTGGAACTGAGCATTACACACTGGCAGCTGCAAGCAAATCACATGGACTCAGTCCATCTGGAAATGGGATGCAGAACAGTGGACAGGAGGAAAAAAACCATAGAAGGAGCTTGAAGACATGGTCTATCTCACAAAAGCCAGTGAAAGGCAAATATTTCTTGGGGCTGAGACATCTCTGGCTACCATGATTACACACTGTAATGTGAGAGCAGTTGGGAGGCCAGTGCAGTGAGCTGGTGGCTGAGTGTCACGTGAGGCACTGCAGCCTTCTGAGCCGGTGAGTCCCACTTGCTTCATGTCATTATCTTTGAGAAATTGCAGGGAACTTGGAAATAAACAAATGGGCAGTCCTATTGCTGTGCCTGGCAGGATTGGGTTGAGGTGGTGTGTTTCAAATAAGAAATAATTTCATGTGTTCTCAGGCATTAGTCTGTGTGACTTTATATGTTCTCCTTTCACAGATGGCAGTGTCACTAAGAAACATTGTGATTGTTTTAAAACTCTGGTAATCACTTGCTTTCATGCCTTAAGGTTAAACAGCCTCTTTCAGGGGCTTACTTGCCACAGTTGTATTACTCATACTGTGTTTCTTGCTTTGTTTGCTGGTAGAATACATACACCAATGCAGACAAGCTCTTGGAGGCTGCAGAACAGTTGGCTCAGACTGGGGAATGTGACCCTGAAGAGATCTATAAAGCAGCCCGGCATCTGGAAGTTCGGAT
This sequence comes from Geospiza fortis, assembly GCF_000277835.1. Classification (NCBI taxonomy): domain Eukaryota; kingdom Metazoa; phylum Chordata; class Aves; order Passeriformes; family Thraupidae; genus Geospiza; species Geospiza fortis. The sequence continues at coordinate 8,258,611 of NW_005054298.1, read as the reverse complement.
TCAGGACTTTGTCCGGAGGGTGGAACAGAGGAAACTTCTCTTGGACATGTCAGTCTCCTTCCATACCCACACCAAAGAGGTAAGAGGTGCACGAGGGAATTTTGCTGTGTGTTGTAGAGTGCTGCAAGAGGCTGTCTCTGAAAACTCAGATAACAGAGAAAAGGCATTTTCACCACACAGGGCTGATATTATCCAGTTCATTTCATGCATATGAGCAACTGTTGTAAAGAGGAAATAAAATGTGAATGAAACATATGAATGTTACAGGTACACTAAAATATAGCAACACCATCTCCAGTGGTGCTTAATCACAATTAGAATGTATTGTTAGAAAGCAAGAATTCTCTTGTAAGAATGTGAGTTGATATTAACACTTTAAGTACACAGCAGCATGATCCTCTGAGGATTCCATTTAAACGTACTGTTAATTAATGTATCCAATATCATTATGTGTTACTAGAAATCTTACATTGTTTAATGAGGCAGACTTCAAAACAACTGCTAAAGAAAAAACAGCCACATACTGATACGCTGAATCAGTGAGGACCTGAATAAATGCTGTTTAGTGTAATTGAAAAATATCCAGAGATAAGGCTGACTTGCCAGAGGAGATACAGTGGACAGGACATCAAATGGGAGGCCACTGGGGATGTAATTAAAGCATACTTCACATTTTCTGCAGTCCAAAGGCCATTCAGTGGTGAGTGACTTTTAAAGATAGGATTTCTGCTGAGAGAGATGGAATTAGTCAGGATAGTTGTTTTCGTGCTCTGCAGCATCTTTTTGTGAAAGCACACTTCATCAGGAAGATACTCTGAGAATCTGAAAGCTTTGCCTCTGCTTGTTGATTTACACGTTACAAACAAGTTGCATATATCAGGCGTGTTGGGGAGCCCCTGAAGTAAAAGGTACATGCATACATTTATTCATATGTTTATGGAAGAGAGAGTTTACAGTTATAGCTTTGGTACATGAAGGTTTTTCTTTCACATCCTGCTTCTGCAATATACTAAAATATAGTTAACTTTCAGCTTGTAGATAATTCTGTTGTTCCCAGGGTTGCTGAAACACTTGCAGCTATGCTGGTTTGCCACTGGGGAAACTTAATTGGTTATTTCCTCTGTAAAAATTGTTTCATAACAGTTTCCTGCTTTGATTAACCTTGATTCACCTATGCAGGTGATGATTAGTAAAAAAAAGACAGTTAGTGGTGTTGTGTAGCCTAATTTGGCTTTGGGAAATAAAGCCTCCCTGTATGAAGGAATTGCAGCACATTATACTCCTGTTCTTCTTCAACAAGAAGGGACTTTGCCTGCTCTACACACCTGGTTTTAATGAGCTCTGTTTTGGTGAATAAAAATGCAGATGTATTAGAAATTAACATTTTTAAAAGATTTTTTTAAAACCAGTCTTCTATGCTAGCATCAATGCTGTTCTCTAGATGTTAAGAGTAAATGCTAAGTATTTGCCTCATTAATGTTTTCCTGTGAGAGAGATTGGTTCTGTGATGTGGTTTTGGAAAGTTCAGTGATTAATTCATGTCATTTTTAAGGAGATCCAGAGTGGACAGACTCTGGGTGCCTCGCTCCTATAAAAGTCCCTTCCAACCCAAACTATTCTATGATTCATGTTGTGTTAATCTATTGAGACACAGCTGGTGAAAGGGTAAATTAAGTAGAAAGAATTGGTCTTTTTCTTTTTTTTTTTAATATTCTAAAGATCTTCCTGCAATGAACATGTTTCTTCTGACAGTCTTCCTAGCACAGGTTGTGTGAATTGTGAATTTCTGATGTGGTTATTCCGAGGTGTGGATGAGTTCATTGACTGTGAACTTCTCACTCCTTCACCTGTACCCTGCCCACCTCTTCATCTCCACATGCAACTGCTCAGATTCTCACCACCTGAGAAACTTTTAACTGCTCCTACCTTTTTTCTCTTGTCAAACAAATGTTTCCTTTTGTAGTCAATCTTCCTGTATTTTCTTCAGGACAATAGATAGAGTTGAATTAGGGAGTCATTAAAATGTAGATATCCCTATGGGTAATATAAGTTCAGAGTGGCTTTTTTATACTACGGTAGAGTGAATCACTGCTTATTTCATGTGAAAGCATTAAAGAGGGTCCCTTCTGCTAACTGACTCATACAGTTGAAGGAATATCAGAACCACAGTCAATTAAGCATAACAATAATTTTCATGGGTTTTTAAAGTGACCTTATTGAACAATACATACAATAGGCTGAAAAGAGGACTTTTTGGTGTGCTAATAACACTTCAGAGGCATGAATTGGAAGCAGTGCTTTAAGTGATTGTTCACTCTTGAATAATGTAGGTTTCCTATTGCCATGCCTGTAAACAAGATTTTGTGTGTCCCACTGTCCTATAGCATTCCTTATGCTTTTCTAGTTTGTAGTCAATATTTTTGTACCCTTTTGGACCAAGGCATTTCTGATGGTGTGAGCAGAAACCTGGTACTGTGGGAATCAAATCCAATTATCTGTATGGCAGGGTAAAGTTATAAATTATTATCACTGGCATAAATGCATTCAACAGACTCATACCTGAATAATTTCTCCCAGGACTAAGTGTAATTGAATTTAGGTTCTTTCTTCAAATCTGAATCAATTATTGTCAGGATTGTCAGATCTTGCACTTTTATCACAAATCTCATGATAGTTGATGTTTTTCTGTGAACTTTTGGCTTTAGGATCAAATGATGATAGAGGATTCTTGGCTGGCATTTGATTCTGTTCAAAAGAGAATATTTTTTGAGCTTCCTGGAGAAGAGGTTGCAGATGTCATAAAATCACACCCTGAAGACTCAAAACCCTCAAAGACAAAAGAAAAACATCTTGCAATTCATTGTCTGAATCTTAATATTTTAGTGTCTCAGTTTTATACTTAAGGTTCCGCAGTGTACTTTACATTTCCAAGTATTAAAATGTAGACAGGAAAGAGCACTGTGACCACTTCTATATCGTTAAAAAATTTCAAATCCTCTTGCATAGTTAAGGTTGCATTACTTGTGTTGCTACGTAAGCTAGGTTTTGTTACTTGTATTGGCTGGTGATGCAGTTGCTAACTGAAGAATGGGAAGGAACTTCACTGAATTTAGATCCATTTATAGTATATGGGCCTTAACTAATTTATAAAACAGTTCTGCACTTGTTTCATAGTTCTTTGGGGCATGAAAAGCATGTCTTACCACCTCTAGGTTTCTAATTTCTCAATGGGCCTGAGATTACCAGTTCTGTGCTGAGTCCAGCATGAAAAAAACAGAGAGACAGAGAATTGTGTTTTCAGATCATGTGCCCTGTGCTTTTTTGTTGTTTAGTGGGTCAGAAGAGCAGGAGGATGAAGTGCTCAGGGCAGTCACTTCCATGTGGAACCTGCCGTGCCTACCTGGCCCACAGAATTGGGGATGAATATGCTCAGAAAATATTTAATGTTGAGGAAAAGGAACTGCCAGATTCCTAACAGGTTACTATGAACATGTGCAAACTGGAACTTGGCAGAGGTCTTCTGGGTGACCAAATTTGGGAAAATGTTCATATGAATGACATAATGTGTATTCTTGACATCAAGGCTAAGCCCTGCAAAATTTCAAACCCTTGCTTAAAAGCATGGAGGGTCTGGAGCATCTCATTTGAACAGAAATAAAACTAACACAGGCAAAGTACCTTTTCTATCCCTTTCTCTCATTCTGGCCCTTTCACCTCAAAATTCATCAAGTTCAGCCTTAGGCAGACACCTGGTATGGAAAGTTTCACTCTGAAAATCTTGTCTGATAAGGCCTTGAGAAAGTGAGAGCTAAGTCCTGGACCATTAAGTGTCAGACAGCTTCCTGTATTATAACCTATATTATTTGTGGTCAGTAGGTCACCTTGGTCACCCCACAGACATCAGTGGGGTTACTCAGCTGGGTAATGGAGTGGGGCTGTCCTGTCAGTCAGGAATGGTAACAGTGTTTTATTGCAGGCACTGCTAACTTAATTTCGCTTGATAACCAAGACCTGTGAAATTAAATTTTCTCTGCTTGACTTGAATATTGTGATTAAGAGATTATTTCAGTGTGGATCACTAATTCTGACAGGGCTTGTTCTTCACTTTGAGGCAGAGCTGCTGGGACATAGGGAGCAGGAAGCTCAGGGGACTGAGGTCAGCTGCTATTGACTCCCATCAGAAGAGCTGACAGAATGTATCTAAGTTAATCATGGAGCAAACATGACAGTGGTTCTGGGATATATCCTGTAATCCTGTCAGTCACTGTGCATTGACACAGGAATCAAAGTTAATGTTACTGAACTTATAAAATAGTTGTTTGATTTTTACTGCTAATATTGACTTTACAGAGCAATTGCCCACTGGATAATAAAGATTTTGTTTTCCTCAACATTAAATATGCAGGGGATATTCAGTTTAGCAACTCCACTTGCTGGCAACTTCTGGAAGTTCTGAAAAGGTCTTGTTCTCTGAACATGTGTTGGTCTTACACACTGCTCCTGTCCTGGACAGCACTTTTGTTCCTTTTTTCATAGTATGTCCAGATTTAAAAAAAAAAAGGAAAGCAAAAAACATTAAAATAACCCAAACTGGCTCACTGCACAGAAAATATTCACTGAGTGAATATTCACATATTCACACCAATTCACATATTTACACCAATTCACACCCCAGAATTTTCAGTGTTAGAATGAAGCATTGTGTGTCTTGTTCAAAAGCTAGAAATTTTGTCTTTCACTGGGATAATATTAACAACTGAAACAGATGCACAACAGCATGCAAAATCAAACTTTGAAAATACCTGCCCCTCTTCTCACAGCAGGGCTGTGAAACATCAAACCTTAGACTTATGCCTCCTATTAGTATGACCATGGTTTTTGCTGGGAGCTGAATCTGTGGGCTGATGGTGCTAAACAGATGGTTGGACTTAGTGATTTAAAAGGTCTTTTTCAACTTTAATGATTATGTGATTCTATGATTGTAAGTAAAAGCTGTTTTGTTGTGTTTGTTTGGTATTTTTATGAAGTAAAAAGTTCCTAAATATTCTCCTACTCCAATCAGAGGTGAATTTTCAGGCAGAAATTAGAGAATGTGGTAGAAGTGACCTGGCAGAGGTGCTCATACAATAACGTGTGTGCCATCCCTTGCCTGGATGGCAGATTCCTTGGAGAAGGCAGATCACCAATTATCATTCTGATAATTGTAGCTGTGGAGAGGGCTCTTCTGGTATAAAATGTGTTATTTTTGTGTGATCAATATCAAAGTACACTCTGGGTTATCAGCAATCAATTACTATGAAGAAGAAAATAAAAGCAAATCCCCCTCCAGCTCCAGAGGGTAGGCTGTGGCCTGGACCAAAATGCCAACATTCACCAGTCATAAACTTTGGTGGTGGTTTTTGCAGAGCTGAATCTTGTCTCTAAAGCTACCAAAGATCTGGGACTGAGGAACCAGGACAGCTGGGGTGGCACAGGGTGCCCTTCTTTCCTGTCCATTTGTTGCCCAGAAGCAAGTTCTTTTCATGAAGGATTAAGTAGCTGGGAAAGAAAAGAGCTGCGGTATTCTGGCAGCACATCCTGCTCTTGAGCAGGGGAGTTTGAAGCACAGCCAGGCCACTACTGAATAAAATTCTGCCATCTGTGATGGCACAAGATTGGTAAAAGAGACAGAATCAAAGTAATGAGAATCAAATGCTTGTAAATGCAGCCACATAAACCAAATGTCAGGAAGTCAAACTTGTGGATGGAAGAGAGGTTCTTTCCATCCTTGCACTATGTGCTAGCCAAAGGATTCCTGTAGACTTCATTTAAGTTCATACTTTGTTATCCACATTTTTTCAGGCCACTCACCAGCATTGTTACAGACCAATGGCTCCACTCAAATATTTTCCTTGGCTTTTGAGGCCCTTGCATGTGTTTTGCATGTTATGGAAATGTAAGCCTATATGCCTCACTCTCCAGATAACAGTGGTTTGTGCTAAAAGGAAGTTTTATGAGCATCTTTAAATAAGATGTGCCAACTTCCATAAAGCGTTCTTTTATTAGACACATTTCTGCCCATTCCGATTTCCTGAAACTGAGGAAGATAAGCTAGTCCCAGTTCCAGTGTGTGGGCTTCAGTGCTGTGTACAAGGGCAACAGAGTGGGCAGCCAGCAATAATCTGTGTAAAAAAATAAAATTTACTGAGTAAATTTTTATTAAAGCCATTCAGGTACACTCCTGTAATTCCCTCATCACTTAAAAGACATGTTCTGTTTTTCACCTGAAGTACATCTATGCATTGGAGTCTATTTAGCTAGTTGAAAATGGTGTCAGTGGAGTGGCTCAAGTCAATGGATCGAACCAGACTGACTGGTTAAAGAAAAGTCATGTAGTTTTTTCAGTCCTAGCAAGTTTCAGAACGATTCAGAATTGTCACAAATTATTTATTTCTGCGATTCCCAGGGCACAGTGCACAAAGTTACACAAAAGGCTCAAAGCAGCAGATTAGGGTAAGACTGCAAGTGACAGATACAGCCAGTCACTGGAAAAAGCACAGAGGGAAGAGGTGCTGCAGCTTCCATTTGAGGAGTGATGTTTAGAACCAATGAATAATAAGGAGAATGTGAGGGTTCCTGTGTTTATTTTAGAAGATTGCTGCATTTGTAGTGTGGGAAGCTTCCCCTGCACCAAATTGTCGTGTATCACACTGCTGTAAGACTGAGTAAATCTTCCAGTGTAGGAAGAACTTTTCTAAGCCAGTGTGATCAAGTGCAGAATTTGATTATTACAGTTACTGAAGGTAATTACAAGATTCCTAATCACCAATAACAGATTAAAATTATACTAGAAGAGGAACATGTTTTTACAATTTATAGTGGTGGCAGAAGAAGCACAGAACATGTACATTTTATTCTTCATTTTTAAATCAATTTTCTCTTCTAGATCAAATAGTCCCTGAATTACATTTACATGACCTTGGACTGGGGATCTACACACTCCCTGATGTAAGCCTAGCTACCCAAATCATGTTTGCCTTGAGAAGAGATTATTTTGTGCTGTATCAATCTGGTCCATGCAGGACTTGGAAAAAGCATCAGATGTTTAGGCAGTGCAAATCCTTTTGCCATAGGCAAGGTTACTAATTAAAAAGCCTGAGCATACAGAAGCACCAGATGCAGCCCAACCAAGGATAAATGTCAAGAAATTGGCAAGGAAAGGGAAAAAAGCAAGAAAGAGGTTAGGGAGAGATCAGTTTTTTCACAGAATGTTCCCTTTCCACTTGTCATCTCTTCCCAACCAGTTTGGTGGTATCTGACAGCATTAGGTCTTGCAGCAGGGAGTCTCATGAGTTGTGTCTTACTGTGGACATCGTGGCATTTCCTACGTAGTGTCTGGTCACATCCAATCCTGTCACCTTTTATTAGGTGTGCTGCCATTATGTGGCACTTTGCTGATGGCATGAGGTCACTTTGCAGCTCATCATTACAGACCTTGTTTTCTGTGTTTCTCTTGACATTTTCTTGAGAGCTTGAATGTGACTTCGGACAATGTTGTTGAAATATGCTTCCAATTTACAACAACCCTCAGTTCTTTTAACAGAAACAGGACTGGATGCATTCTAAGTGTGAATAAATACCAGTTGATGAAGGTTAATTGTGCTGGAAAGTTTTATTTTCACCACCATGTTGGTGTGGGGACAATTTCCTAAAGGCTGTGCAGTCAAGCTGTATGCACAACAGCATTTGAACAGATGCCTTAACACAAGTGCAGACTGAAGTTCTGCCATAAATTAACTTAACTTGGGACCTGTGTGACTTCCTAGTGCATATCATGACAAAGCTAAATATTATTGCCATAGAATTGGCTTGTAAAAGCCTGGCATAGTAGCAGAGGGAAATATGGTTGATGGACATCTCTCTCTGGAGCAGTTCTGCTTATGAGGGTTTTGGGGGGGGGTTTCAGCCTGCCCTTGGTTTTCTGAACATTGACATTGCAATTCATGGAGTGGCAGCAGGGTCCCTGCATGTCACTGAATTCTTGTGCATTCTGCTCTAGTCTCCATTGCTGTGATGAATGTTCTCTTCCTGAGTTGTCATGAGCATCCTTTTGGGGCCTGCCCCGCCATACACGATGCTTCCCTGACACAGTGAAGGGGCAGAACATACACCCTGAGAAGCTGCTTGTTTCCATTAACATCCTTGTTTTGAAGACTAGCAAAAGTGCTGTACAACAGTAAATCTCCTGGATTTAACTGGTTCTTTGCACTGCTCCCATAACTCAGTGCTTTTAAACTGCTTTTGAGGGGATTATAACTCATCTCTGTCACTTACAAATAGCAGCATATAAGCATTGGATGTTTAATAGTTATTCCAATCATGCAGGCAAGATTTTCTTAGCATTCTCTTTAGGTTTTAGATTTTTTAGGTTTAAAGTGGTTCCTTTTTCTAGGTGAAAAGCATTAATTTTAGGTAACAAGCACAGGTGTCCTTCCGACCTCGAGTTAAGTGGTCTCACTAATTGAGCAAAATGAAGGGTATTACATCAGATGAAGTAGCTGGGAATAAAGAGCTGTATTGTCTCTTGGATGGAGGGAAACTGCCTGGGCTTCATATCCAAGAAAGATGCAAAAGTTGTTGGCTCCATGCATGAGGGGCACCAGATGCTATCCCAAAAGAAAGGAGGGGTGTCATTCTTCTAGTAATCAGAGGAGAATTAGTTGTCTTGGGTAAAGCCTTGATAAAATAAAGCTTCAGTTGTAGAGCCGCTATGGACCTTCAGCATTAATGGCTTAGGGATAGGTATTTACCTGAGACTTCTCATAGCTAACAACTGTGACATTTTCACATGTAAGTTTTCATGAGTCAGATTTGAGTAAGACCTCTCATAGACTGAATTCAAATGTTACCATTAATGCATTGGGTTCTCCATATCCAATTAATTACACCAAAGCGCAGATCACTTGAAGGAAGAACAAAACTTACTTCTGCGATACTTCTGTATAGTTTCCTAGAATTCTGTATTTTTTGTTTAGTACCTGTTAAGTAACATAATGCAGAGGTTATCTCCTTTTCTGGACACATGCATGACTGGCAAATTCAGTGAAAGTCACCACAGGTGGATGTGGAAACTCTGCCTCTATATTTTGAATATCTGCATGTATCTACATACACCCCCTGTATGGGATCAAGTGGTACCTTAGTACTAGTTTGAAGTATGTATGGGAATGAGACAAGTACTCACAAATTTTGTTCATGATAAGAATAAAATAAATCAATTTCTGCAAATGTGAAATGAAAGTTGTGCTGTGCAATATGTCAGATTTTAATGGGAACAGTTTCTTTGGTCTAAGCTATCTAGCTTAGGGTAGGTCACATCATGGACTGGAAATGCACAAGGTATCCAGTGATTTGAGGCTTTAATAGTCAGGATTTTTTAAATCGGTCAAATACTTGCACTGGAATGAAACATCAGGTCCTAAGAGGGACTGATTTTCCTGAGCAGTGACAATCAGGATGTGATTTCTGTTTTATGATTAGCAGCTGTTCTAACTGGTGTTGCAGTGACATGGAATTGATCTTTTCATTCCTGTGGCGTTCACAAGTGGGCATGGTAGCAATTTATTTCATGTGCTATTAATTGTAGCACATAACCTAGGAGGTTTTGGAATCAGATTCCTATTGTGAATTTTTCCTGAAAGATCTTCTAATCTTATTAATATTGACTGATTCTTTGTATTAGGGTTTTCCAGGGATTGGTGGAGTCTAAAGGATTAAAGGCCTCTGAGTCAAGGATGACCTAGATTCTGATAGATTTTATATGCAAATCCTTATAGACAGAGGTCATTAATGGAAACATCTGAAGCTAATATGAGTTAATATATTTGAGTGCTCTCTAAAATTAGTGAGTGTTTTGATTCCAGGTAAATACAATACAGTTTATGTTTTAAGTATTTTGAAATTGATTTAGAAGCCTACTCGAACAGTGGTGTAAGATCTTAAATGCCCAATGCTCCTTCTGAAAAGTTGGGTTCTGGAGACACTTTAGAGCATGGGATTTTCCTCTGAAGGTTGGAAACTTTCTCCTCTGCCCTAACAAAATAATTTCAAGGAAACAGCAGATTCCTATCAATGAACAAAATTCCCGATTTCACTTTCATTTTTATAAAGAAAATTTCCTGAGCTTTTTTAAGTTGAAAAAGGAACTAAGAATTACAAGAAGTTAAAGAACTACCAGTGGCTTTCCCACCTCAAAACAGAAGGATGATTCATATACATAGCAATTTTTCTGTATTTACAAAGTACTCTATTACTTGAAGATCTGATAAGCAGAAGTAATATTCCTGAACAACCTGGTCCTTGTCTGTTTTGGTCCAGCTGCACTTACTGAGTGGGTGTAGGGATTGGATCAAAACCAGGAATATTCTCAATATAATTAACATATAAATGCATTTTCCTTTATGGTAGCTTCCCAAAGTTCAGCATATGGACCTCAGACCACAACTGAAAAAGCCCTCTATTTGGCTCATTAAATATGTTTTCATTTTTTCACTTGTTTCTCATGCCTATTCACTTACATTTGTTTCTTTGATTAATAGCTCCTATTTTATACTACGCCCTTTTCCTAAGAATGTGAAAATATGTAAATATTCCAAGCAAAGACATTCTGTTTCAGGCCAGTAGTTGGGCAGACCGTTATCATTATAATATTTATGAATAAACAGAGGCATTTACCCAAAATATTCAAAGCTGACTCTGAGAAACCTACAAGTAAGGCGTATGTTCTAATGCTTGGTTTTGTTAGTCTCTCAAGCAAGAACTCAGTAGCAGAGGTGGGAACAGAGCAAAAGGCACTGGGCTCTCCCTTTTCTGGTATCATGAGTGTGCTGGGACAGCTTCTAATTTTCATCATTTTGATTTGGGCCAGGGTAATATGCTTGAAGCCTGTAGCATGTGTATAGTGTAGCACTTAGTGACTGGCCTTAGGTGTGGGCCCTGGCTGTGAGAAGCTTTGGCAGCTGGAGCTTTAGACATCCTCATCCTCCTCTCATTTAATGTGGACGTGCAGAATTCACAGTCTCAGAGGAAATGCTGCAGGATGGGGATCCAGCACGACTCGTTTTGAACACAAACATTTTCACCAGCTCTCTGCCACCCACACACAATGTCCTCCTCTGCTTCACGTTCACCCCGAGGTCCCTGTGGGACAAAGCTCTGCAGTCCCTGGGACAGCGGGAGGAGCCGTGGCTGGCACCGCATCCTTTGGCATTTCCCACTCTGGGACTTGGCTGCCACCTCCAGCACATACCAGCAAAATGTGGGTTAATGGGGCAGGCGTGGCACAGAAAAGTCTCTGGTGGAGTCATTAGGGTGTGCTGGCAGGCTGCCAACTCGGTTGGTGCAATTTTACACTCACTTTTCAGCACAAGCTTAAAGGGGAATCCTCTGTTCGCTTTAAGCCTTTACAGCCATCGAGAGGCTGCTGGGGGATTCCTGCCCCTGTCCAGACCTCTGATGAACAGCTGGCTGGAAATTCTCATCTAAGCACTGGCAATGATTTGTTGCTGTGATTGTGGCTTTAAAACTGGTAGTCAGAACTATTCAAAATTAATGGATCTTCATGGGGTCGATTAGTGATATTGCTGTCTCCTATGTTTGGATTTTCCCAGAGTTAAAATGCAGAGTCTGAGTGCATTTTGAGGAGGGGGTTTAGGTACTGGGAAAAGAAAAAGAAACCCCAAGACCTCAACCCCTGGGAAGGCATAGCTGAGCAGGCACAGTTAGACTTCAGTCAGTACCGTACACACATACCAAAGATTGTAGGTCTGTCCTGCAACAGGCTTCACTGCATGTGAAATTAATAGCAGCTGACCGTGCTCAGCTCCTGAAAGGGTTAGACAGATGTAGGAGATTTTAATTTGCTACTAGTATAAAGAGTTAATCAGAATAAAATAATTAATTATTGCTGGATAATAAACAGAAATTTAATTTTTTAAACTACCTGATATTATATTTATCTTATCTTCTTGCTTTAAATGGAATCAATAACAAATGTGTCTTTTTGGGTTTACAAATTTTAGGTCAGTTTTCCTGTGAAACATGCAGCCTGAGTGAATGCCTATTGATCTGGAATTAGAGAGCAAAAGGGTTAAATCTCAATCCCTCTCTGATTTATATTTCCCTCCCCTTCTTCCCAGCTGTGGACATGGATGGAAGATCTGCAGAAGGAGCTCTTAGAGGATGTCTGTGCTGACTCTGTGGATGCGGTACAGGAGCTTATCAAGCAGTTTCAGCAGCAGCAAACAGCCACCCTGGATGCCACCCTCAATGTTATTAAAGAAGGGGAAGATCTAATCCAGCAGCTCAGGTAAGCATCCACCTGGGGCACAGGTGTTGAGAAATCCGATGCATGCTGTGTTTTAGGGGTGCCTAAATAGGGAACTGTAAGCTTGGATCAATTGGGAGAATTCGTTAATTCTTTGCTTATTTATAATTCTTCAGATCCTTTGAGTGTTTTATTGAAATTACAGGGAGTGATTTGTGTGGACTGATTAGAGTAGTCTGTGGATCAGCATTGGTTTCCTGTTTGACTGAGAGATTATTTATAGGCACTGGGAAGTGAACGAAACCAAATGTGTTTGAAGTGAATATTTTTAGTTGGTATTTATAGAAGATTGTTAAATGGCTGTGAACTGAGGCCTCGTGATTTATATGGTTATTCTGATGTAGGGTAAGTGTATTCCTCTTAATAAAATACACACGTGTCTAACAGTCTTCACTGTTTCATTTTGCATGCAGCACCCTTCTATTTATCTTTGTGTATGTGGGGTTTATTCATAGTGTCAAAGAGGCTCTTTCACTGCTGGTTCTTCTACTAGTGCTGTGAATTAAACCAGCTCATTTTTACCTAATTTAAAATACATGAAGAGACTAGTCCCAAGAATTTGGGGGGGGGGAAGCTTGGGGTTTTTGTTGGGTGTTTGATGGTTTTGTTTCATTTCTTTCTTAATCTGCAAGTATTGTCAAATGAATATTTGCAGAGTAAGCTTATACAGAATCTGCAGTTGTGAAATCTCTCTCATTTGTTGTTAAAGTGCTTTTCTGTGCCTTTAGCTTTGTTGACAGCAGTGAAGTTTTCCTGCCTTTTAGGGATGTTGCTGGGCACTGAACCAAGTCCAATACATCACTTATTATTTAGATCTTTGTATTGTTACAGGTTGCCCTGTACATAGCGTGCATGTTCTGTATACATTATAATATGCAAATATCCCAGGTTTTATGCATTTCACCAGACAGTCCAAGAGAGTGACATCATCTTCCTCACCCTGAGCTTTCCTAATCTGATGCCTTTACTTCTCATCTGAGATGTGCAGAAAACCATGAGCCATGATAGGAACCTGAGAGGAAAAGCCCAAGATGCTCTGGATTACAATGGACAGTGAGAGCTCTGGTGGAGCTCTGCCCTTAAGAGCCTTCCTGGAGTCCTTCAGCATTTTCCTACTGTCATATGCTGAGCTTTCCTCTAAACTCTTCCCTGACATCCTGGATGCAGAGTTTTCTCTGCTGGGTCAGAAAAAAAAAAAGAGGGATTTGAAAAGACTGCTCTCTGTTTTGATTGTCGTTCAGCCCTGGGCAGCCACACCAGAGAGCTCATGGAGATTCCTACCCTTGCTGTGTGTGACTTGCCAGCACCACAGGGGAGGGAGAGGGACCGAAGTTGTGGTACTATTTGCCAGTTTTAGAGTTGGAGAGAAAGGATCAGGAGTAGATGTTCCATCCTTCTATTCATCTTTGATGAGATCAGCAAAGGGGAAGGGGTTTTAGCTGAGAATATGTGTATGGCCAGCTGTAGCAGGTCAGTCAAAAGTCTGCATGGTAACTTCTTTTCTGCAAAGAAATTGTTTGCAAAGTTCAAGGAATTTCTATGAGATTAAAAAAAAAAAGGCAGTTAAATTGTGGGCTGCAAATTTTTATGTTATTCTTCCCAACTCTTGGAATGGCATCACTTCAGTGTGAACAGTCATGGAGTAGAGCCTGAAAGGGACCCTGTACAAGCCTATCAGGTGGAGTTAGAGTGTTTTTTGGGGTTGCAGAAAGTGTTGACATTCAAAGAGTCCTGGTTCTGGTTGTGGGATTGGCCTGAAGGATTTTTGCCTGTACCTGAGTCAGAAGGGAAGTGTGCAGAGTGGTCAGGGTAATACGTGGAGCTGAGAAGTCAGTGGAGCATGGGAAAGAAGTGAACTGCAAGGTGGTGTGTGGGACTTCAGCTTTTTCTTAATGTGAATATAGTCAGTTCTTAGCTTCAGTCTTGGAAAAGTGACTGTGGCCTCAGCTTTGAGACTTTTTGTTTTAAATTGGTGTCATGCTCCAGTGTTTGCAAAGTATCAAGGCAGGTTTTGTGGCAGCTGTGTTTAACAAAGAAGAGTTTGGTTTCGGGTCTAGTTTGTTCTCTGAGCAGTGAGCAAGGTGGAACAAGGTGAACATATTTGCGCAAATGGATCCCCTGGTTCTGAGGGAGTTAATACCAAACATTTGAATGCACACAGAAGTTTGCAGTGCTGAGCTGTCAAGATGAGCTGGTTCGAGTGTTGGATTTGAGCACTCTGACTAACTGCAAAGCTTGTAATGTGATCCTGGACTCTTTCAAAGGAGAACAGTGTGGAAAAAATTTCCAATGAAGCTGCCTCTGTGTGTGCCCACTCTTACCAGCTTTCATCGCTGCTGGCAGTGGTAAAGAACACACAGATAAAGGAAAAATTAGAATTGCTGCAGTCTTTCCTTAACACAGGATTGCATTTCAGTGTGGATCACCTTGTACCTGCCGTGAAGAATAGATGCAGACTGCAAATGCTACAACAATGAAAAGAATGAAAGGCACTGCTTTTATCAAACATGTCATAACACAGGTTTAAAGCAATAAAATTACTGGAGCTTTGGAAAGTTTTACATTTCTTGTTCTTATCTTTGAGAGAACAGATTTTGGTTGAGAGAAGATAATTTGTGTAATAGCACTCTGCTTCCTCCAGATAGGCAATGAAAAGCTCAGCTGCCTGAACTAAATACCATGCCTGGGACTGCACTTGACACAAGGTCTTCAGGACCCCAGTGACTCCATCAGGAGGCCAAACCCATCAGGAATAAAACAGGCCTGCCTAGAAGCTCTGTGCATGTCATGGTTCACATAGGAAACACTTTTCTCTCTTCCTTATCAGTGCTTTACTGAGGTGGTTGTTGTTCTCAGCAGTCAACATAAAGCAAACCTTTTGAACTGCAATCCTGGGGTGCTGCTGGGGGCAACATTTCTGGTCATCTGTGAAAGGCAAAGCAATGACTTGCTCCAGTGAGATGTGAAAAGCAGGAAT